>NW_026068125.1:2784403-2810120 GCF_014885135.2 Alexandromys fortis
CCTCCCTCCCCCCCTCCCCCAAGATCCCATTTTTTGCCCGGCAATCTTGTCTACTTCCCATAATCAGGAGGATAGCTATATGTTTTTCTTTGGGATCACCTTCTTATTTAGATTCTTTAGGAGATCAAATTATAGACTCACTGACCTTTATTTATCTCTAGATACCAATTATGAGTGAGTACATCCCAAGTTCATCTTTTTGGGTCTGGGTTACCTCACTCAGGATAACACACAGTATTTTTTAAATGAAATACACAGACATACACATACACACACTGTGGCAAATGCTAGAATCACACTTCCACCCACAGTTCTCAACAGGGGCTAGATATTCATCTGGAACATTCAGATTGAGTGTGCTGTTCCACACAGCATTCAATTATGCTGGAAAATTCTATGGTATTGTAATGTGGACTGATGATATTGGGAAGACCAAATGAGTACTTGTGGTGAAATTATTTGAATTTGTCAAAAGAAAAGACCTATACTGATTGTAGGAAATTTTGTTAAGATAATTGGAATTTAACATACAATATTTTAGCTAATTAATATTATTCTTTTTTCTGTCTTTTAGTTTTAAATGAGTTAGAAAAAGAGTCTAGGTTTCTCCCTTTGTAATAAATGTCAGCATCTAAATATGACAGTCAATCAGCCATAAATACATGATATCACTGCCCAGTCCCATACCCTCTTTAGTCTCTGTTTGCTCAGGAAATCACAATCCATCTTGAAAAGCTTCGTACAATATGAACCACCCAGATATGGCTTATTTATAATGTCCCTGAGCCCAGTATAGGACTCACTCAACCAACCTGTACTGAGTGGCCTGTTGAGGATAGAAATGAATACCCTAGCCAAAACATAAGAATCTTAAGTTCAATATCAACTGACCTATATATAGAGAACACAGAGCAAAAAAAAATTTTAAATAAAGACTAGCCACAAATCCTCCAGAGAAGTAATATAAATAATAGATACCCAAACAACTAATTTCAGCAGGCTGAAGGAGCTCTGATAGACAGGAATTACTGCAAAATAGAGACCATTGCTCTTAAAGAGAGTGAGAGAGCAAAATTCACAAAGATAACATGAAAGTACATCTGAGAGATGATTTAAAAACTCTCTGTTTAAGCCAAGAGGGTGAAGGGCATCCAATGAAGGAAGAAGAATACCTAAAGTCAACAATAAAGAGAAGTTGAGGGGTACAGGGGCCCAATTAGGAAATCCTACCTCAGAAAGAATATGAGATGAGACTTGAGACAGACCTCTGAGGTGAGTTCACAGTGAGTCTTGTTGCCAGAAGAGGAAGTTAGAGCAACTGAAGATGGATGATGAGGTAACTGTAAAATGGTTGTGAGGAGATAAACGTCCATATGAGGGAGCAGTTGAGGACAGGCGCGGGAGAGGCTGAGGCACACACTAAACGCTCCTTTAATAGTGATAACAATAAAAGAACAGCCCTTAGAAGCCAATGTCAGTCTCAGACAGGAAAGGACTTCAAAAGACAGTTACATTTTCTACGCAATCATTGTGTGCTCAACTGCTAGTACTCCGGCCCTATAGCATACCATCTTGTAATGACTCAGTGTCTGATCTTTGCCTATCACATGGTCAAGTCATGGTTGCAATGACATCAACAACCTTTGTCATACCATAAAGCCTTCCTGGCCTTTGCTTTGCACTGGGGAAGACATCCTTTCTCAAGATTCCCTTGTGAATTTCAGCATTACTAAACTGGAAAACTTGAAATAGACATTAAAAAGTATAAAATATTAAACCCCAAATGTGTCATAAATATCTTCATTTTTTTTCAGGTGTACAGGGTGTGTGCTTGTTTGGCAGGGTTGTTTTCATTTTTTCACTTCCTGATGATTCTTTTGCAGAATGCCCTGGTGAAAGGTGCAGCCAAGGAACTTGCCTCTCTGTATGGCACCAAGTACACGTATGGCCCAGGAGCAACAACAATCTGTGAGTCCTTGGTTCAGAACTATGCAAGGAAATCATATATCTAGGAAGGAACAAATGTTTCCCACTGCATTTCTTTTCTCACCATTGAAAACATATAACTTTGCCACACAGTGACTTATAAATTAAATATGTATTCTTCTACTCAGTAGATAGATAGAGAAATAAATATTCCTTCCAAACCACATTTCCATATGCATTTCTTGGGCATCCCCTGTGTGCCAAGATCTCAGTCGGTACTAAAACAAAAAGGAAGGAAGGATACAAAGTAGGGAAGCAGGAAGAAAAGAGGGAGCAGGAGACAAAGGCAATCTTCAAAGAAGCCACCATAGTGAAGCGCGGAAAGACACAGGTGCTAAGAGAGATGACCTCAATATTGCAAAGTAAGAACACACCCAGACCAAGTGTCCTGTGCACTGAGGATATTATGTCCAAGGTGGTGACTCAGATGCCTAGCTGAAGGATCCTTGCAGGATGAAAACACAGTAGTAAGTAATTTCTCCATTAAAAGAGTGGGTAGGAAAGAGGGTTTCTTGAGGAATAAGCCACTCTTCAGAGGAATCCAATTTCTCCATGTGTGTAAACAACACACACACACACACACACACACACACACACACCAAGGCAAATAGATACTACAGTGGGATTTTATTTAGCCATAAAGAAAAATGAAATCGTACAATTTTAAGAAAAAATTGGTGGAACTGGAAAATGTTACATGGAGTAGAGTCACTCAGACTAGAAAAACAAAGACTGCATGTTCTTACTCATTGGAGATCTTGGCTTTACATATGTGTGTATTTGTTCCAGAGCCAGTGTATTGAGTGACAGGAAACGAGAGAAGGGCCCAGGAGATGAGGGTAGGGAAGAGGTCTTAAAGGGAAAAAGAAAGGAGGGGACTACACTATGAGAATGACACTGCTTTTACAAAGAACCCTGGTTCAATTCCCACTACCCACATGGTTAAGTCACAACCTCCTAAAACTCTAGTTCCAAGGGATTCCGGACTGTCTTCTACACAATGCAACATGCACATGTTCACGCGAACATGTGCGTGAGCACACACACACACACACACACACACACACACACACCAAAACAGAAAGAAAAGGTTTGAACTAGACCTCAGCATTATGGTCACTGCAGAGTTCAAGATTACCTTAAAAGGCACAGTCCTCAGAACCAATTTTGGGTTTTGGTCTCTACTTTCCTCTCCCCTCCATTGATTTCTTTTTGTCCAAATTCTGAAAGGATTAGAAAAAGACACAAGGAAAAAGACTCAGTCCAGTGTCATCAAAGGGCCTCCACTGCAACTGAGGAGACTCCAGCCTTAGCTGCTGCGTTTGTTAAGCTGACAGTGGAGTAGTACCTTCTGTGGCCTCATTTTGTAAGGTGTCTTCTTAAGGTGGTTCTAACAGAGATGACTTACTTGTTCACCAATGTTTTTAACCACGGGTTTATTCAGATGAGTTAAATTACGTTTATCTTGCCACTGTCAGCAAGCCAATAAGGGACAGGGACAATATCTCTTCATGTCCCAGTATCTCTAGAGATGAGCACGTGGTTTGCAGATCAGTGGGAGATGTTCATTTCTTGATTTAAATCAATGAACAATAATAAACAAACATATTAGTGACAACAAAATTATAATGTAATGAATCAGCTGAATGAATAATTATGCCAGGCCAGTTGTCAGACACCAAAGATAAAAAGTGCAAACCTAGAGAGTAGGGGTAGCATGCCTTGGTGTTAAAGGCCTTGCCTAACATGAGCAAGGACCCAGGTTCAATCTCCAGTAGTAAAAGAGAAGAGGGGCACTCTTAACCCTCATGTTGCCAAGTTTCATAATTCTTAGGTTTCTAGAAACTTGAGGTGCTGTCCTCTTTCCACTCAATGGTGCTTATGCTTCCCTGAAAGACATCCATTCTTTAGTGAACTGTTCCTAGTGCACTCCCCCACCACATATAAGTGCACTGAGGCTTTCATCTCACTAAAAAGTCCTTTCTGAGTTTATTCTCATAAAATAATTCTAGGGCAAAATTTCATTGATTTTTTTGAAATACTTCATTTTTCTTTTGAATAGTTAGTCTAGTTATAATATTTTTCACAGTGAAGAATTTGTGATTAGAGAGAGAAGTGGCTGATTTCTTTTTCCGTGTTTTCTCATTTCAGATCTTGCTGCTGGGGGCTCTGATGACTGGGCTTATGATCAGGGAATAAGATATTCTTTCACTTTTGAACTCCGGGATACAGGAACCTATGGCTTTCTCCTTCCTGAGTCCCAGATCCGCCCAACCTGTGAAGAGACAATGCTTGCAGTCAAGTACATAGCCAATTATGTCCAAGAGCATCTGTATTAGTAAAGATCACAGCACACCTTATTCAAAGTGCTCACTGTTCTTTTTGTTTGTTTGTTTGTCCTGACTTTTTTGTTTGTTTGGAGACTTTGCAGGTTCTAATCTTTCTTTTAATTTTCTGGGTATATTAAACTACGTGGACCTCTAAAATTCATCCTAATAAAATCATATCATCACTGGAAAACATAGCAGATTACCTGATTTAGGAGGGAGGGTGACTGAACAATAAGCAAGCCAGCTGGGTGCTTGTGCTGGTGTGATCCACTATGGAGAAGCTAGTCCTTGGAGAACTCGCTTACACTGACAGATATTCCTAGTATAATGGGAAGCTTATGAATAAGAAGAAACACAGAGGGAAGTGGAAGATTGCAAGACAGTACAGTTGAAAAGACTTAAGTTTTATCTCAGCTCATTCAAGTGACATAATGAAATATCCATAGCATTCCAAGAGTTTTATTAAGCAATTGAAGACAGAACAATGAAAGAGAATGATTATATATTTTCCTACTCTGTATTTATGGGCCATTAGATAAGACAGACATTTAACCAGTAATCAACTAAAATAATTAGTGATTTTAATTGACAAAATAACAAAACTTATAAAAACAATTAGCTGATTGAGTTATACTGCTTAAAAAGAACATGTAAGATGTATACTTCCTGCTGTGGAGAGGCTTTTAAGACATGTTAAGTATGGGTAAATGAGTCACAATAAGTTGTACAAATTGACAGACAACTTCCTATGATCATTCTAAAGATAATGGAAGAAAGTAAGTAAGGAAATGGGAGAGTTGGCAGGGAGAGCATGGGTAGACTTGGGATGGGAGAGAAAAAACAAATCATACAGAGCCAACATCTGTGTTGAAATTTGAGGCACTGAGCTTAGAATCATGGAGAATCGTGATAAACTACGGAAAAGATGAGTTTTGAATGACATTGCCAGTCTTCTTAGAACAGATGATTATGGCCAACATAATGAAATCAAGACAAGAGATGCTCGCTAAACCAGCTGGTTCAATAAAAGAGATAAAAGCCAGTCCACAACTTATGCATCACACATGAATTGATATTTTCTGGAATTAGGAAAAAGTGGACTAACATATATCACACCAAGTTCAATTTTTAAAGTAGAGTAATATATACCTAATTTATAATTTGAGAGTGTTTTATAGAAAAACATGTAGTGCCACAGAAAATAAGATTCTATATTCAATACAATATGAACATAACATATTAAAATTTAAATGTTCTAATACAAAAATCGATTAAAGTCATAGGCATTTGAGATTGAGGAAAAGCTGTCAAGCCAAAGACTGACTAATGCCCTGATAGTCCACAAGATGGCAGCAGTACAACTGCTAAAATTCATCAATCACCAAAGCAATTAGGAATCCTTCATTTGAGTTGAGAGAGATCCTTAAGTTCAAAAATTAAATCCCCTTGAATATATATTTACTTGCATTGTATGTTATGTACATTCTCATGAATGTGTATAAGTAGTTCTCCCTCGTATTTTTTTTTTCAGTTATAGCTTGCTGTTGTAAATTTGAGAGTTAATTCAGCTGAAGTTGTGAGTGAAATTCTTCTGCAATGACATAATTCCTGATCCACAGGACACTCTCTTACCTTGCCTCTGGCCAATAATACCCATGCCTAACTAAAGAATGCAGCAAAGCAAAATATGCAAATCACGAAGACAAATAAGAACCTTCCAAAGTCTTAACCCGAATGCTTTTTGAAATGTCAAAGAATACACGTAGACTTTTCTAAAATTTGGCAAGATAACTTAAGGATAGTAAGGAATAAGAAAGCAAGCATGCAAATATTATCAGGAGTATGAGTATTTGAGATTTTCTACACTCAAACCATTTTGCTATAATTTTCTTTCTAATGAAAATTAATTGATAGTTGGCTAAGAGTTATGTGCATTTAAGATATAGCAAAAAAAATGGAAATGCAAAAGTCTGATTCACTCCTTTCCAATACATCGTTCCAGTGAGCTCTTGCTGAAATGACCCACCCCTTCTTATCCTTGCCCATGCATGAGCACCCATGCTCAGCTCATGAGAAAGCTTCTTCTTCCTCTTTTAACCTCTTCCACTTGGTGAGCCCAGCTCCACACCACAGCCATTCCTGCTCCAAGCTCTTAAAATAACTATTATTGACTATGCTAAATTACTGTCTGTCATGATATGATTTAAAAATAGCAGTATATTTTCTGGTCCCTCTTATGTAATCTCTGCATATCTAACACCCAGTGATATGTACTCCCCTGGTTTTGTAAATGAACCATATAAATTGATCAAAGACAGATTTTGTAGGTTAAAAATCCTGAAAACTTATCAAGTCTGTTTGGATGCCATGTGGAATTTTATCAAGCTGTTTCACTGGAGCAGATAGTCACTCCAGCCTCACACACTTACATATTCGTTTAGAAAAATGCTACCTTTGTCTGAAACTAATGAAGACAAATTTCTCTATAGCATGTACAAGGTACTTTGCTTACTTTGCTCCATTCTGGGCTATTGAGACATCTTAGTAGGTAAGAACACTTTCTACAAAGTCTTAGAACCCACATGGTGAAAGGGGGGAAACAACTCCACACAATTGTTCCCTGATCTCCTCACACTACATTTCTGCACGCACACAATCTATCAATCAACATTATTTTTAATTACAGAATCCAATCCCTTAGTTTAACTCCAGTAACATAGGAAAAAAATAATAAATCCAACAATTACAACTTAATCCAATTTTTTTTCTCTCAGTGCACTCTGTAGTGAGAAATCTAAAGATATTCTGGCAGTTCGATGAATTAAATTTAATAAGGAGAATCTTTAGAAAGATTCTACTAACTCACGAGAAACTTTCTCTTCCATTTTCCATGACATTCCTTTGATGGTAATAATGTTAGAGAGCAGAAAAGTAGAACAAAAAAAGAAGCAATATTTTAACATAAGCTTAAGATGAGCATGACCATAAAATTCCGGGAGCCTGACGCTCCAAAGGACAAAACCTTATTGTTGTATGAAGTGTTAAACATTTAATTTGAGGAGACTCATTTATCCTGTGAAATACCACAGTCTGACACGGCCCATCTCGAGATAACATGAGTTCTCACAGCTATTCTTCCTGCTCTCCATGTAGGACAAGCCATTTTTATAAACTTTGAATTGGCTACAGGAGGCTACATTGAACTCTGCCCACTAAGGAATAACAAATTCTGAGTTCCTGAATATTCTTGATATCTGCAGTCCTTTGCTTCAAGGGTAAATTGATTGGCAGGGTGGGGTGGGGGGGTCAGTGACACTGAATGTATTGCAGGCCAAAATATTACCCAGAAACATGGAGTTATCAACAGGCAATAGATATTACAAGTCCAAAGTTCACTTAGTTTATTAACAGAGCACTATCATGAGATTACCACTGTCCTCAAATCATCTGGATCCCTAGGAAAATCAAGCCTCTTCCCAACTGTACACAAGGAAAACTCGAACACTCACAACAGCCTAGGTGAGTCAGTTCTCCCCTTCTATCTTGTGGTTCCCAGAGATCCAGCTCAGGTCATCACACTTGGTGGCAAAGTTTTAAGACCAATAATAATAATAATAATAATAAAACTTCAAAAATACCTTAGACTGCCAGAATTAAAGAAGATTTATTTCTTTCTTATAATGTGTAAAATTATTTTCAGTGATCAATTAGAGGTTTTTAAACCTGAAGATAAAGTGCCTAGAAAAAAAAAACTGTTCCATTTCTTAAAGTAGGAGACATCAACATAAATTCAGAGGTTTCACCCCTAAAGCTTACTACTGTCTCTATTTGATTCTACCACATAATACATGTTGATACCAATCAGTTCCTCCCTGACAGTGCCAGCTGTAAATCTCTATTCATAGCTTGTGAAGGTGAGTTCTCACTGCATAGTCAATTACCAGATGCCAATTCCCTTACATGCACTATCACAGTTAACCCCAACCATCATTCAGCAGCATCTTTTTAGCGTCCTTATTTTACTGACAAGGATCAAAGGCAAAATCCTGCTCTCTTTGCTACAGCAGAGGTTTAGGAGCCATTTTATAGGAGCCATTCTGAGTTTGTATCAGTTTAAATCTAAAAACAACTTTTCCTTTTTAGTTTTCTTCAGGGAAAAGCAACAGAGTAAGCCTTTGCTCTGAGAGTTTCTAACCTTGACAACCTTGACCAATGAAGACATTTAAAAAAAACATTTGGAAGAATGTCCTTGTTCTTATCTTCAGAGTTTAGACAAGATTCTTGGGTGAACACATGAAACTCTTGTATGGAGTATTAACTCTTTCTCAGATAATAAGGACATCTTTCAATATTATTATTTTGATAATTATAATATGTAATTAAGCTTAACATGTTATTGTGCACTTGTAATCCCAGCACTGATAAGGTTGAGGCTGGAAGTTTCTGAGTTCAAGGCTAACCTAGGCTACATAGCAGTAACTTGTCTCTGTTACCTGAAAGAAGGGAAGGGAGAGAGAGAGGAGGGGAAGGAGGAAGAGAAGAAGGGAGGGAGGGGAGAGAGGAGGGGACAGGAGACAAGAGGAGAGGAGACGAGAGGATAAGAGACGAGAGGAGAGCAGAGGAGAGGAGAGGAGAGGAGAGGAGAGGAGAGGAGAGGAGAGGAGAGGAGAGGAGAGGAGAGGAGAGGAGAGGAGAGGAGAGGAGAGGAGAGGAGAGGAGAGGAGAGGAGAGGAGAGGAGAGGAGAGGAGAGGAGAACAAACCATAACTCTATAAAGTTTCATTACTTAAGACTATGCATCAAAGTTCTCTGGCAGTCACCCAAATTCATTTGAGATTATAATTGTAAGTTTTAAGATGAAGATAGAAGCCAGTTCAATGGTTCAATGTAAAGGCATTTTCCACCAAGCCCCATGTCCAATGAGTTCCAATCCCCAGGGACCCACATGATGAAAGGATAGAATCTGTTCGTTATGTAAGTTGTCCTCTGGTTCCCCCACACATGATGGTATTCACAAACTCCACTCCACACATACACATAAAATATAACTATATTAATATTTTTTGCATTCAAACATATGAATTGATTTTATCTGCTGTTCAGTTCAAGCTTACTAAGAAGCTAATATTTTAGAACAAACAAAACTAAGTTCCTGTTTCAGCTCTATGAATAGCTACATCCTATCACTTTGGGCAATTTACCTGCTAAAGTAATTTTCTTTCCATTCTTTCCCTAAGAAGTATATATTTCCTATAATCAAGGAAGTAGAAAAAAACAGGTGTCCATTTGTCCTAGCAATTGGGAAGCAGCAGTTTCGAGGCCAACCTAATCTATCAAGCAGTTCCAGGACACTCAGAGCTGTTACACAGAGAAATCGTGTCTTGAAAAACAAAACAAAACAGAAAAAAAAAAAAAAACCACCAAAAAACCGTTGAGAGGAAGCCTGGATATTCACATGCCTGCCCACCCTCCAACTGTAAAAACATGAGATGGAAGAACAGTTCGTCCCTTAAAACCCCAGAGGAAATCATCAGCTGCTCCTTGAGATAAAAGCTGAGGTATAAAACCAGTAGAAGGATCAGGTTAAACAAAGAACAACCATGAAGTTCTCTTTGCTTATGGTTGTGATCTCTACCACACTTGTGATGGCTCATGTTCGCTTTGACAGGTAAACTTGCCTTCCTTTGATCCAGTCTCTGGCTGAGAAGAAAATGAAGGAATATGTCTTTACAATCCACTCAGGCTTTGTTTAGTTTGTCTTTTTTACTAGTTTTTGGTTTTTTGTTTGTTTATTTATTTATTTTTGCTTCTTTGATTTTTGTCTTTTGCTTACTTGAAGGGAGAAGGTATTCCGAGTGGAGCCCCAGGATGGAAAGCAAGCAAGCGTCTTGAAGGACTTGACCCAAACCATTAAGGTAAAACATTCAGAAGAGTGTTACATCTTTCTTTTCTATTCTGTAAGAGATATTCTTTTTATTTTCTCTTCAATGACCATAGGGACATCAAAGACTGACAAACAAGTAGAGATGACAGGCACCAGTTGGATCATACACCACTTTATTTTCTTTCAATAGTTCACTGCTTTTTCTTCCAGATTCACAAGCAATCACTTCTTTTATTTATTTATTTATTTATTTATTTATTTATTTATTTATTAAAGATTTCTGTCTCTTCCCCCCAGCCGCCTCCCCTTTCCCTCCCCCTCCCCCAATCAAGTCCCCCTCCCTCGTCAGCCCAAAGAGCAATCAGGGTTCTCTGCCCTGTGGGAAGTCCAAGGACCACCCTCCTCCATCCAGGTCTAGTAAGGTGAGCATCCAAACTGCCTAGGCTCTCACAAAGCCAATACGTGCAGTAGGATCAAAAACCCATTGCCATTGTTCTTGAGGTCTCAGTAGTCCTCATTGTCCACTATGTTCAGCAAGACCAGTTTTAACCCAGGCTTTTTCAGACCCAGGCCAGCTGGCCTTGGTGAGTTCCCAATAGAACATCCCCATTGTCTCAGTGTGGGGGTGCACCCCTCGCGGTCCTGAGTTCCTTGCTCGTGCTCTCTCTCCTTCTGCTCCTGATTTGGACCTTGAGATTTCAGTCCGGTGCTCCAATGTGGGTCTCTGTCTCTGTCTCCTTTCATCGCCTGATGAAGGTTAATATTCAGGAGGATGCCTATATGTTTTTCTTTGGGTTCTCCTTCTTATTTAGCTTCTCTAAGAACCCGAAAATCAGTTGCCTTCCTATACACTAAGGATAAAGAAACAGAGAGGGAAATCAGAGAAGCATCACCTTTCACCATAGCCACAAAAAGCAATCACTTCTTAATAAATATATAAATCAAGGGACATTGTTGGCACCTTTCCCTCTTGTCTGTATTCTGCATCAGCCCACCCCAGTATCTGCTTCAATTTCTCCTGGAGACTTCTGTTCAAGTAAAAACTGATGACTGTAAAGTTCTTTGCCAAGAGTGGGTCCTCTGTCGAAAGAAATTCTTAACTGTAAAGCAGTTCCTTAAACTCCAACAGAAAAGGGAACACTATCACTGGTTCAGCCACTTCTTTTACACAAGACTCTTTGTCCCAGTCACCTTCCTTCTGTTTTATATTTACCAGTAGATTTGCAATGTAACACCTTTAAAACACTGGGCCAGAAGTAAAAAGATAGTAAGTTAAATGGCCAAAATTACAATCAGATTTAAACTCAGAACCAAGCCTGGCTTTCATTCTAGTGACACTCATCTCTTCAGTCAAACCAGACGAATTCTGTCAGTTCTAATTCCTGAGCATTCCTCACACCCACATGGTCACCTCCTCTGTGCTGTCAATGGCAAGTCCTTCCTGCCTCTTATTCAATTCTGGTGTCCCTTTTGTAGCACACCAGCATCCAGTGTTTCAGTTCCACCTTCCACAATCTTAAAACTTGACAGCTGTGCTTCCTAATTTGAAAATGTTTATGAGGACAGCCTGTTGTTCAGAGCCAGATGCAAGGGTTCAAATCCTAGCTAAACTGGCTTTGTGGCTTTAGGCAAGTTTCAGATGCTCATGGGGCATCGACCTCTTCTTCTGTAGTACAGTTTATAATCTTGCATGCAGCAGCAGTAGCAACAACAATGGATATCACAGGCTTCTGGTTTTGTTGGAAAAAAAAAACTATTAAAGTATTTTCTGTGGGTTTTGGTTTAGCCAGTGTCCTCCAAGATTTGACACCTGGCTAGCCTCTTTATTATCAAGCACAAGACCCTGCTCTCTGTTTCCTGACCCTAGAGTTTCATGGACATCACAATTTCACCATCTTGTATTTGTGTTCTCATGAGGAATGTGATTCTCTAATATTTATTTATCTGACTGAGTCTTCTTGTTTCAACAAGACTCAGATCAGCCTTGCTCTTTTTTGTTAGGACACCCTCCCCTTCCTCTGCTCTTACCTAACATGGCAGAAATATGCATATTTGGCTTTGTCTGCCACACAAAACCTCTTCTTACAACTTCCCTGTAAGACACTTCTGTGGCATCCACCTCTGCATCTACTGCTTAATAAATGTCCACAACAGTTCTTTGATCTTAAAATTCCTCCCCCACATTTTCTTGCTTTAACACAGATTTGTTACTGTGTAAAGTTGATGTGTCCAACTTATATGATGTTTCAAAGTAAACAGATGTGTTGATTGGTTCATAAAAATCTCTTGCTGTCTCATAATGGACTTCACAAGAGCTAACGTGCAATGTAACTAAGAGATATCAAAGGTGACTTGGACATGCCTCAATCTTGTAGTGATGATAGAGACTGGATATTGTTCTCATATCTCCCAGGTGGGGTATAATGGTGGAGTATGGGCATCTTCTTCACATCTCAGAGGTGGAGTGTGGTGGTAGAGACTGAGCATCTCCTTCACATCCCCCTGACCGGGAATTTGTACTTCACTTGGCTTCAAAAGTGACAGCTATTTTAAAGAACCATGAAATTGTTTTCTCTCTATTTTAACCAAAATGCTTTCCTTGTCTGCTTGTTCATCAAATTGCTGAGATTCTCAGCTGTGGGAACATAGTAAAGATGAAACCATCTCTTATGAAATCTCAGGATGTCTAAGAATGCATTCACCTCACTATATCCACAGTACTCACCAAGGAATCCTAATGGCCATATTTTTTCCTTAAGTAACACTGAAAAAAAATCAATTCCATTGACTTGATCAAGGATGTACTACTAAAATAATAAAATTAAAAGAGGTTAATAAGGTATATCTTCTTGACAAATACAAACCTTCCAGAAATTCCAGAATTCACAGAGAAATACATGGGAGGAGTCAGAAAATTATAAAAGCCAATTGTGGTTAAATCAGTTATGAAATAATTTTGTTCACATCCAGAATGATAGAAGTAAAGGGAGATTAACTAAAGTGGTTGTCTCTTCTATTTTCTCTGATAAATGCATTGTCCTAAAATTCTAGTTAGTATAATTTTCTTTCTTGCTCCTTGATATTCAATAGTTTTTAAATACATTTGTCTAAAAATTTTTCATTACCTTATTGATTACACAGAACTCTACACCATTTTATCGTGAATAATATGTGGTCAGTGTATGTGTGGTATCTGTGTTTACTGCAGTGCATGTTCTCCTGTGTGTGGGTAGCATGTATGATACCCATCTAAAAACAGAGGCCAGAAGAAATCTTCAAATGTTTTTATCATTTTGCCTTTTTTCTTTTTTTTAATTAATTAATTTATTTATTTATTTATTATGTATACAATATTCTGTCTGTGTGTATAACCGCAGGCCAGAAGAGGGCACCAGACCCTGTCACAGATGGTTGTGAGCCACCATGTGGTTGCTGGGAATTGAACTCAGGACCTTTGGAAGAGCAGGCAATGCTCTTAACCTCTGAGCCATCTCTCCAGCCCGCCTTTTTTCTTTGAGAAAAGATTTCTCCCTAAACCCAGGAACCAACAAGCCCTGGAAATGCTCATATTTTTATTCCCCGCCATTCTGAAGTTACAAGTGTGCATGGCCACATTCAAATTTTTAAATGCGTACATGTTTATCAAACAAACAAACCAAGAGCTAACAATGGGCTTGTCTCCACAGCTTGATTTCTGGTATCCAGATGCTACTCATGATGTCGCTGCTAATATGACAGTGGATTTCCGTGTTAGTGAGAAGGATTCTCAAACTATCCAGTCTATCTTGGAACAACATAAAATGAACTATGAGTAAGTGCTGGAGAAATATCCATTTGTGTTTCATAATCAGAGTTTGAGTAACTTTGAAATTTTGGGGATGTTTTACAAATCTTTGAGGTTTTGAGGGTAGATTTTATACATGAGTACACTGTATTTTCATCATTTCTTACCCTCTCTCTCCATCCTCCAACTCTTCCAGGGTCATTCCATCCACAGACTCTGGAATTCATGACGTCATCTTCTATAATTATTGATACACACACACACACATTCTTGCTGAGATCACTTAGCATTGTTCATAGGTACATGTATTTAGGGATGACCACATAGGACTATATAACCTATCAAGGGCCTCTTTCCTGAAGAAAAGTTATCATCTCTCATTCAGCAGTTATAGACTTCTTGTAGCTCTTCAACTAGCAAAGTTTGTCCCATCCATGTTGGTGTGTTGACTGCTATGGTCATTATGCAAACCTTGTGTAGACAATTATATTGTTGGGATTTCATGTGTTCAGAAAACTGGTTGTGTCTCAAAGTCACCATCTTTCAGCAGAAATCCTGATCCTGTAGTTCTTACAGTTCTTACACCTTCTCTTCCAAGTCCTCAAAACCTAGTTGAAAAGATTGTATCCTAGATGTCCAAACTAGGGCTGGTCACCCACAGTTTACCAGTTGAGGATCTTTGCAAGATTCCATCTCTTGCAAAATGAAGCTTCTTTGGTGAGCTAAGTCTATGGGTATATGTATAAGGATTTAGAATGTAGTTAGAAGCTATAGTGATTTAGAAGAAGTAGCAGTAATAAATCTTCCTCTGGGGCAGTGATTCCCAACCTGCACATTGTGACTCCTTGGACAAACATTTGTCTCCAAAATTATTTACATTATAATGCTTATCAGTAGCAAAATTACAGTTATGAAGTAGCAATAAAAATAACTTTATGTTTGGGGTTACCACAACATGAAGAATTGCATTAAAGGATCACAGCATTAGAAAGGTTGAGAACCACTGCTCTAGGTAGGTTCTATGACCTCTCTAGCCATAGGAATTGACTAGGTCTACAGTATCAGTAATGAATTGCTTTCTACTGAATTGGCTTTAAGCCCAACTAGAAAGCTATTGTTTATCCTTAGTATAAAAGTGCCAGTGACCTGGTATGGTAGCATATGCTTTTAATCCCAGCACTCTGGAAGGAGAAGCAGGAGAATCTCTGTGAGTTCAAGGACAACCTACTATACATAGAAAGACCCTGTCTCAAAAAAAAAATAGTAACAACCATAAAAAGTGCAAGAAAGAAAAATGGAAGACAGGAAGGAAGATAAAAGTGTTACTAGGGGATATCTTGCCAGATGATCATCGCTATGGCTCATATATTTTTTTAAACATGTATGACTGCTGATTGTTTCTCTCCATTAGAAGCTTACGTACATCTTCTGATATTATACAATCTAATCCTCAGGGAGAAAGTTTCCAGGTAGTTCCAGAAAGTCATGTGTCTAAAGTGTCTTTAACAATAGGTCTTACCTTCAAATAACCTATATTGTCTTGGAAGGGTATATCTTGTAATCCCTGACCAACAACATGAAGAGATGTTTCCCTTGTCTGGAACTTAAGGTTTTATTAATAAGCTAATAAAACAATATGCTTTTCTACAGCTTTTTCAAATATTTTAGTGTTTTAGTTTTCTCTGCTTTCTCCCTTTAACCTCTTCAGGTTAAGCTCTTCTCCCTGTTTATTCTCCTCTCCCTTTCTACTTTCCAGGCTTTTGCATTTATTCCAGATCTACTCGCATCTAAAGAATTGGGTCACAAGTAGGAGAGAACATTTGGTAATTTTCTTTCTAGATATGGGTTACCACATTCAGTAAAATATTTTACAGTTACATCCATACAATGAATCTATTTTAAAATTGGGACTGCCAAACACTAAAGTACTATGTATAGAAGATAAAATTCACAGTTTCTTTCAGACTATTGGAGTACATTTATGGAGGTGATAGGGTTATTGGCAGTTCAGTCTCCATCTTACATTTGCTCTGATCTGAATAAATGGCAGCAGCCTACAGAAGCAGAGGGCTCAGGTGTGAACAAGCAAGGCAGCCTAAGAAGGGCATATCATCAAAACTGATGCTAGGTCAGGATTTATGGACTAATTGTAATAATCTGCACTGTCTTCTTTTTTAAATTGAACTGATATATAAAAATTATTCATTCTCACACTCACACACACAGAGAGAGATAGAGAGAGATAGAGAGATAGAGAGAGACATAGAGAGAGAAATCAATAAATTAACTTCATTCTTTGGGAGAGAAAAATTGACCTCAACAAAAGCAAAGCAATAGAACAAGACTTAAACTGCAAAAGAGAGAACTTCAAATAACAAAAGCTACAGGAGTAAGTCATTTTGCCTCATGGAACAGTAAAAGGAAATTATAATTTGTTGAACAACAACCACTCCAGTCTCTCTATATAGATTTACTACATAACCAAACTTCTGACTTTTGATTTGTGCTTCAGTGGCTACATCCTTCAGTTTACATAATTAATAAAGACCTGATATCAGTTCCTAGTATTACTTAATTTTCACAAAGAAACTAGCCCAAACTAAAACACAGCAGTGCTCAGGCAAATTCTATATAATCTGGTTTGAACAGCAGGATCAAAAATGAAGAGTTCTGTTTTCCTTATTACTTTTCTTACGCAGACAAAATATACAATGTTTGACATGACCATAGATGGTGATGTGAACCACTGTAAGACTGAGGCAAGAGCTGACATCATGCACCTAATCAGATACTCTTAGGCCTGCAGGCCTCTCTTATCTGAAGTGGCCTTGTAATGAGAGCCTCACAAGTGTCACTTCATCTGACACCCAGAGGGTTTCTTGTTTCCTGTATCAAGAAGCAAAATGCTAAACTATTTACTAAAATTAGATTTATCTACTTACTACAGTGTTTCTAGAAAGTGTCTCAATTTAGTTTCAGATATGTAGAAGCCAGGTAATTAAATATCTTCCTCATAAATATAAATACAAAAAGCTATCGGTAAAAACAAAAAACATTTAAAATTCTGTACCCAGGTACTTAATTTTATTTGCATATGAATTATGTGTATTAACAGAGGAGAGTTCTAAGAAAAAGGCTTGGCTAACTAAAGCTGCAGAAATTGGCTGGACACAATAATTCACTTAGCCTAGGCACTCTATATTAAACAGGGCACACAGACCATTATTCAATCTAAGGCACCTACGCATGGTATTTTTTAATTTTCAGAAAATTAAGCTACTAAAACTGATTTGATTTTAAAGTAGCATGTTAGTTCCTTTTGATTTATACTTTTACAAAGTCATAAAGATCAAATACAGAGTAAAAATAATAAGTATGTACTTGTACTAAGAAGCCCAAGCAGACTGGCAAATGGGAAAAATACACATACTGAATTGGGAGCCAGGGGGCAGATGCCACATTTCAATCACAGCTAAAACCATATGTGTTTTTTAAATAATTTTTCACATTGAGATAATGACTAGCACTCTTCTCTTTGATCAAAAATTAAAATTGGAAAATAAAGATATTCATAAAAATTAATTCAGAAACAAGCTGTTAATTCAATAAAACTTAGATGGCACGATATAATAAAATCAGAATAAGAACTCCACAAGATTATATGGAGTTGCAAGGTACAAGTATATAAACTTGCACAGTGACATTCAACACTTTAGGTCAATGCTTGATTACCTAATAATATTCATCCAGATACAAATTTATGTTTCAAATGTAAATCTGTCGTGTTAAATACTTGTCTCAATCAGATAAAGCTAATGACTTACTTAGAGTGCTATTCCATTCACTTTTCTTCCTACTCTGAGCACACAGCTGTTATTTCTTAGACATGTGAGCTTGGCTGCAAGAGATAAAGATCATGGTTTATAAAAAGAAAATAAAAATGAATAGGGGAGTGGTAGGAAAAAACATTCTGAAGCAAAACTGCCTGTGCCCAGGCTCATCCTGTTGAAATAGGAGGCAGCGGGGCTGCGTCCCCAACACCCCGGCCGCTTGGCTAGCTTATGCCCGAAATAACAACACACAAACTGTATTCATTTAACTGCTTGACCCATTTCTATCTAGCCTCTTCTAGGCTAACTCTCACACCTGGACTAGCCCATTTCTAATGATGTATGTAAGCACCCCAAGGTGCGCTTACCGGGAAGATTCTAACCTACGTCCATCCTGGGGAGCTTCATGCCTCTGCCTCAGAGCGCAGAGCTATCGTGTCTATCCAGCAGAGCTGAGCATGGCGTCTCTCCAGGAGCAGAGCAGAGTCTGACCTCACTTCCTCTTCCGCCCAGAATTCTATTCTGTTTACTCCTCCCATCTATGTTCCAAGCCATGAGGCCAAGCAGCTGGTTTATTATAACTTAACCAATGAAATCAACAGATTGATATATGACACTCCCACATCACTTCCCCTTTTTCTGTTTAAACAAAAAAAAGAAGGCTTTAACTTAACATCCAAAGCTCTAGAAATGACAGAGACATCTCGCTGCCTGGACAGTCACCCAAAGTTCCTCTGTACCGTTGGGGCATCCATCTTCGGCCTACAGGCCCATAGTTTCCAGCAGACATTTCCACAAAGCAGGAAATTTCAAAGGCAGTCACTATCTGCTTGTCCTGAAGAATGTCTTGCAGACTCTTTCATGAATCAGGAACCCCGAAAGATCATCTCACCTTTAGGCAAGTTCAGCAGTCCTCTCTCTGCGGGTTCTCTGTGTCCAGTTTATGCAATAGTCCAGGCAAGAGCAGTTTCTTGCCCAAATGGCTATCAAACTCCATAAGGATCCTCTTCGATGCCCATCTTCCTCTTGAAGTAGATTGGTGCTGCCAGGAGCAGAGTGTCTCATTGTCATGAAAAGTCCTAAGTTATTAAAACATTTAAAATGCCATATTCTATAATCTTTGAAAAATATGAAGAATGCCTATCTAAAATATATCTATGCACATCTAGAAAATCTTAACTAACATGACTACAAACTTAACTATTATTAATGATTATTCATTAACAACTTATATTTCCTAATTATACATTACATTTTAAAATGAACTACACAACACAATACCTTAATCAAGATCAAAAATGCATATAACAAAATTGACCTTAAAATCCATACCAATGCAAATTATTCATATCTATATCATATCCCCCTTTAAATGTAAAAGAACATTTATAAACAATATTTGGGAACATGGGCGTAGTTTTTTCTCTCCAAACTGCTTCCTGCTGAATGGGGGCGTCGTTAATTAGGTCTTTCATGGTATAACCTGTGTGCTAGTTTCATCTCAGTTGGCAGTTGAGCGAAGCAATTTTCTGAAGGTATTCACAGCAACCGTTCAGGAGGGCGTGGTCCATCATACCATATCGGAATAGAAGAAATGAACAGGGTCTCATCCTCTGTGAAAACAAAATAAGAAACTCCTTTCCAAAGTATCATGTCCTTAGATCCAAATTTCAAAGTCAAGGCATCAAAATCTCTACGATGGATTAGTTCAGCAGCATTTATAAACAAATATCTTTTAGCAGCTGTTGCTCCTTCCTCAGCATTCAAACAATTCAAAGAGAGCATAATAGTATACAGTATCAAGATTCTCTGTGTATTTTCCATCTTTGTACGCTTTATTTTAACCTCTATTTCGTTTATTTTTACTTTTATATTCTCTGTATCTCTTTGACCTGGAATAACTCTGTAGACCAGGCTCTCCTTGAACTCTCAGAGATCTGCCTGTCTCTGCCTCCCAGGCATTGGGATTAAAGGTGTTTGCTACCACACCTTGAACTCACAGAGATCTGTTTGTCTCTGCCTTCTAGGCACTGGGATTAAAGGCGTGTACTACCACACACAACTTCTCTTTTTCTTACTTTTTTTTAAGAACTTTTAACTTTTAGCTTGCATATATTTTTAACACACTGTAAATCATTTAAACATTTTCTTTATCTTTGAATCTCTTTACTGTATATCTCTCTTTTTCTGACCACACGAGCCTTTAAATTACTGAGCAATATGAGTAGGATTAAAGCCGTGGCTTTGCCAGCTAGATCCAGTCCATTCCTTAGCTTTCCAGCCTCATGGCTGAGGTACCGGTTGTAGCCATGTTTACTGCCACAACTCTATGGCGTTTCAAGGTCCCTGCCAGCCAGCGAGCTACAACAGACAACAGTCAAGTCCTCTCTCGCTAGTTGGCCCTCCTGCCTCAGTCAGAGTTTGCCCTGGCAGGACGGCCCAGAAAGCCGGCATTTTTAAACAGCACAGCTTTTTTCCTGCAACAGCTGAAAATCGAAAAGCATGCATTCAGCTTTTTGTCAACACCATTTAAGTATTTTGTGGCAGGACCTCTTAATGAGCTGCAGGGTTTTGCAGCTGAAGCTGAGTCAGGAAGCCTCTCTTAGATGAGAGTGCTTGCTTGCTTCTAACAAGCAGAGGAGACCCGAGAAACTGCTGCTACCAAGAAAACGTGCTTTACTCTTTCCCAAGCTTTTTCAGGCTTTCTGTGGATTCAGTTGTCCACACGTCTGGGCGCCATCTGTTTGTAATGTTTGTATGAAGGCGTAAGTCACGAACAAGGCCACACCAGTTTGGAGTTATGATTAATAGGGTGTTATTTATTTAAAGGGGTAAACTTACAGATCACCGTCCCAGACAACAGCCATCTGCACAACCAGGAAGGGAGTCTAGTCTCCGGCGGAGCAGGAAGTGAAGAGAGCGAGCAGAGGAAATAGCGGCTTTTTTAAAGGGAGAGAGACCACGCCCCAATGGGCTGGTATCACAGCAGCTATTGGTTGGAGGGGCGGAAGGACCTCCCGCAACATCATCCAAGTTGGTTATTTGTCACTATTTAAAATGTGATATTAAAGGAGCTATTTCACAGGATTTTTATGAGGAGTGACTGATTCTATAGGGTTGGTTCCTTCCATTAGCTCAGGAAGAGGAAAGGTCATTCACGTGCATGTGTACATAAGCTCTCACACACAAACACTTTCAGTGCAATGGAGAACTGAAGGCCCTTATCAGATGCTCTTCCTCTCTCTAGAGAACAAGTCTATACCATAAAGTTTATTTTTCACTTTATGATATTCCTCAGACATTAGGAAATCCATGTCATCAAATCCAGAGCTCAATGCACATGGTAACCCAATTAGGAAACTATCAAAATCCAACTTTATAAAATCTAAAAGTATATTTCTAAAATAGCTCTGCTATAACGTAGTCATCAAGGGAGTACATGCCAGTTGTATAAAACAAGCTAACAACAAGCTCCCCCTGCCGCCTCTCTCTGTCTCTGTCTCTCTGTCACACACACACACACACACACAGAGAGAGAGAGAGAGAGAGAGAGAGAGAGAGAGAGAGAGAGAGAGAGAGAGAGCAGTTAGACATTGGCCCATAGATATCTCACCTTTCTTTTATACTCTCTAAAAGTAGCCTTGAAATTATGGCAAGGGAGAATAGAATGAGGTGGGAATTCCAAGCAGAGATAGAGGGAAAAGGAAGGTGGAGTTAGAGAGATGCCATGTAGCTGCCAAAGGACTAACATGCTAGCACTGGTAAGCCACAGCCTATGGCAATACATAGATTAAATAAAAAGGGGGTTATTTTAAGAGTTAGCTAAAAATAAGCTTAAGCTATCGGCCAAACAATGTTGTAATTAGTACAGTTTCTGTGTTATTATTTGGGCCTGGGTGGCCAGGAAATGAACAAGCAGTCTCTGTCTACACATGTGTTCAAGAATAAGTTCATGATCCTGGATAGTAAATCCACAAATAAAAAATACATTAAAATATTTATGCACATAATGAAAATAGTACTATTGAAACAAAGTTGAAGTATTTTGGATTCTAATTCCCAGCTCCAAATACACAGATACTTTAACTACAGGGTTGGCAACATGGTTGAGTGAGTAAAGGAGTTTGCTGATGTATCTGTCTTCCTAAGTTTGGTCTCAGACATCCACATGAGAAGAGAGAACTGACTCCTATAAGTCCCCCCTTGGCCTCTACACACACAAAACACACACACATGCATGCACACACATGCATGCCCACACATACGCATGCACACACTCAATAAATAAACAAATGAATGTGTAAAAAGTTACAGATTATAAGCATATAGTATTTCTGAGCAATAGCTTCCTTATTTGTTATATGGCAATAATATTAACAGGATCAAACAATGTATATAAAACAGAATCTGGACCATGTTAAACACATTTAGAACAGAGTACAAGAGAAAATTTAAGAGTTAGTAGCTTGATGTGTTTAGAAGTTTGGGAGAAAGGTCAACACTAAAATTTCAATACAGACAGACCTTATGTGGCCAGAAATACTCCAATCTATAAGATCTTGGAAATAGTAAGATGAGTTGATGCAAGAAGAGATGAAAATTGAAAGTAGAGGCATAAGCTTTTTGACCCCAACAGTTTCACCATCTCAATGACTTTTCTCACTCTTTTTTTTACCCCTTCAAAAATCACCCTAGCCACTCATATTCTAGCTCTATCATTAGATAACATATTTGAACACATTGTGCCTTAGATTTTGTCATCAGTCAAATGAGGTTAAGAATTCCTTGTAAAGATGAAGTGACTTAATGAGCATAAAGGTTTAGAAAAATACTTGGTTTGTGCTAAGTGCTGAATTCCCAGTTTTATTGCCATCATTGTTGTTATTCGACATTTTCCCTAGATTTCAAAAGCTAAGCAATAAAATCTGTTTAGTAGATTTGTGCATGAGAATACTCACTGCTGCCTGTGTGATATAGATGTGCCTGTGTGTACTTTGGAAGCTAGGTGCATTATATAGATACAGTCTGAGTCAGATGTGTGGTTTCAAACATGCCACTAGTTCATTGTAAGTGAAAAAAGGAGTAGAAATAATTACTTTTGTTTAACTAAATATAGAGTAAATATTACTATTTAAGCATATAAGCAATATCAACCATATTAGTGAATTATTTTACATAAAAATTCTTTGAAATGTCATGCATAATGTACATTTGCTATAATCTTTACTTCTGGGCAAGGTTGTTATAAGTTCTGGATAGCAACATGAATCCAGAACTATCATAATGGTATATATAGCCCAGATAGATGGGGGAACAGATGCCACACAATACTTGTTTAAGGAGATGACTAGGGCAGAGCAGTCAGGAAATGGGATTTGTTTTAGATAGAGGAGAGGAAGAGGCACTTTTCTGAAAATGAAAGATAAATGTTCTCTTTCCTGTGATAAAATGTTCATGTGATAAATGTGTTTTATCATCCTGCTGTCAAACAGAATTCTGATACACGATCTACAAGAAGAGATTGAGAAACAGTTTGATGTGGCTGATGAAGTCTCAGGCAGGCACAGCTATGCAAAATACAATGACTGGGGCAAGGTATGGTGTACAATGCCTAGTATAGTCTTTTTTAAATGACTGTGTTCTTTTGCCCAAGGCAATTTTCCTTTATTTTAATTCTTTGAATTTGATTTTGTTCTTAAGATTGTTTCTTGGACTGAAAAAATTGTAGAGAAGTATCCTGAAATGGTCTCAAGAATCAAAATTGGATCAACTTTTGAAGATAATCCGTTATATGTTCTCAAGGTAAAAATAATTCAAGAACCATTAATTAGCTTGTTGTCTTAAAACATGGGCACAAAAGTCATTTAGTGGTAGCTGAGATAAATTTAAATTTGGAAATCATTTCATTGTTTGAAAGTTTAAACTCTGGATGTCAATTCAAGAACATATATTACACTCTCTGATGCAATCAAAAACATACGAATATGCAGTTACTAGAGATTTCATAATGAGCAAACCAAGAAATATTTCACAGGAAAACTCTGATATAATGGTTTGCAGTGTCCCTGTCTACACACCTCTTTCCAATCTATTGAGATGGAATGAAACTAGTGAATGAATATTATGATGAAAAAATTAAATATCACGCATGTGTAAGACCAGAGCTTATCAGAGCTCAGGATTCATGAAGGAACCACCACTTAACTACTACCCGACTCTGTAGACACAAAGATTCTGCTCCCTGGCAGCTCATTTGTAACTAGGAAGGCATCCACATCATATATTTCCATTAATCAGTGTCTCCATCCACCCAAACTAAATCTGAACTTGGTTTAAAACAGAAGCCTTTCAAATACCAGATGCAGATCCTGTACCTTACTTAACATACAGTACCAGGCCACACCCCAGGCTGAATGCTTCCAGTTTATGAACTATCTTTAAAATTCTTAGCACAGAACATTAACAATGGAGTAAGGGAAACAATATATAGTGTGGCTGCTTTTTTATTTTTGTGGGTACATAGATATTTTTTGATACAATTTTGAGTTTGCTGCATACCCCAGGATGACCTGAAACTCAGGAGTGCTGGGATTACAGGTATGCATGTGACATCCTGTCCAAGAAGAGGCGGTAGGTTTTAAATTTTTTATTACTTGTGTGTTCGTGTGTACATGTGTGTCGTTGCATGCATGTCATGGAACATGTAGATGACAGAGGCCAACTTTTAGAGTCAGTTCTTCCCTTTCATCATATGAATCCAAAAGACTGAATTCAGGTCATAAGGCTTAGCATCAAGTGCCTTTATCCACTGAGCCTTCTCACTGACACTATATTTCATTTTCTGAAAATATGTTTTATCCTTAATAGGATGTATTTGCTTGGACAGCTGCATATGAATATGTACATGTGAATGTTGGTATCCAAGGGAGTAAAAGCAGGAATCAGTTGCCCTGCAGCTGGAGTTCCAGGCAGTTGCAAGTCACTAGATATGGGCTCTGGGAACAGAACTCAGACCCACTGCGAGAGCAGTACTTTAATGGAAAAACCAGAGTCATGAAACCAAGGTTCCTACAGAGTACAGGAAACAGGAAGGGACGCACAGGCTTCTGCCTGCACAATTTATAAGTAAACGCTCGCCCGAGGCCAGCTCGCCCCCAGTGGACTGGCTTATCCTTACATCTCCCCCTTTTTGTCTAAATAAGACAGAACTAAACCAAATACAACTATAAACTATAATAACAAATAATAAATATAACAAACAATATTGAGAACAAAAGTTTTGCCGGACATTCTATCACAAGGAGTCTAAATAATGTAGAGCGTAATTACAATTATATAATCTTCAACTCCATCAAAGATCTGAGAAGGGAATAAATATTACTTAACAAATGAGAGATATCCAAAATGTGCCATAAATGACAGAGACAACTGACTACCTGGGCAATCAACCAAATTCTCTTTCGCAATGTTGAGTCAACCAACTTTGGCTAAGGCCTAGCATAACTGACATACCATTATCAAATGCAAGGAACTTTCTTAGAATTACCCTACCCTGTCTTGGCAAGATAAGACAATCCTGCTTCATATCATTGTCAGTAGATGAGGTATGGGCTTTTCTTAAGCCAAAGGCCAGTTCTGCCAAGAAGACAAGCTCCCAGTGGAGTATCTTTGGTGCTCAACGTTCTCTCTGGAGTAGAGTGGCGTTGCCAGGAGTAATTGTGTCTCGTTGGCACAGAATTCTAGGTTAGATTAAAGGTCATTTTCTACAGCTCTTTAAAGAGGCTGAAAATTATACTATCTATACGAAATATAATCTCTATGTATCTAGAATACCTGATTAACCTAAAAATAAACATGACAAACATATAATTCTTAATACCTATCTAACTTGAAGATTAAGAGAA
>NW_026068125.1:2810331-2811562 GCF_014885135.2 Alexandromys fortis
TCTGTAAACAATGTCATTACATATCAAATGTAAACAATGTTATTACATAAATAGTATCAGAGGTAGAAATGTACATTGTGATATGGTAGATGTATCAATACAATATAAGCATACTCTTATACAAAAATAGAGGTAGGAACACTCACATTCAATATTCAATATGTCAATATACAGGAAACAGTACCAATACAATTTTCTAAAAACAGTAACTCACAAATACCAATCATCCCATCAAACCAGTTAATCCCCTTCTTTTTTTTTAACATACCCCTAATTCCATAAAACATCTCCCCATCCCCTCAACCACAAACCAACCACGAAAAGATGTCCCTAACCCTGAGGGCAAACTCTGTTGGGAGAGGGGACGCCGTCCTCTAAGATTGCTTCAAGCTGACATGGGGGCGATGTTCTCCTTAGGGGCTCCTGTGAAAGCAAATGATGGTAAAATTCCCAAATTAACCTTTGACGTAAGAAAATTATAACTAGTCCCTGAGCGCTTTGAGAAGGTCCGGCCAGAGTGTTGTCAAAAATGTGCACCATTCGAAATTGTCTCGTGCAGTTGGTACCAAAAAACAGGTCTCATATTAGCGCGTAAAAAAGAAAAAAAATATTATGACATCATAAAAACTAGGTTGAGTTGATGTTGTGGGGCCCCATCTTGATCCTGGAAACTTCAAAAATTACTGTAGGAAAATTTGTTGCTTGTTATTGGAAATTTAGACACCCTCAAAAAATTACTTCACTCAACTGCCAACTGAGATGACCCTGGCACACAGGTTACACCATGAAAGATCTAATTAACAGTGCCCCCATTCAGCAGGAAGCAGTTTGGAGAGAAATAACTGCACCCATATTCCCAAATATTGTTTATAACTGTTCTTTTACATTTAAAGGGGGTATGATATAGATATGAATAATTTGCATTGGTATGGATTTTATGGTCAATTTTGTTATATGTATATGTATTTCTGATATTGATTTAGGTATTGTGATTGTGTAGTTCATTTTAAAATGTAATGTATAATTAGGAAATATAGGTTGCTAATGGATAATCATCGATGATAGTAAAGCTTGTAGTCATGTTAGTTAGATTTTCTAGATATATAGAGATATATTTCAGTTAGATAGGCATTCTTCATATCTTTCAAAGACTGCAGAATATGGCATTTTAAATGTTTTAATAACTTAGGGCTTTTCATGACAATGAGACATGTCTGCTCCTGGCAGCACC
>NW_026068125.1:2816973-2821540 GCF_014885135.2 Alexandromys fortis
CTCTGTCATTTCTAGAGTTTTCTTATTTCTTGTTTACTTAGGTAATATTATATCCTTCTGGAGTCTTTTATGGAGTTGAAAAATGGTTACTTATAGTTATAGTTTTCTTAGTTATGATAAAGATTATTGTAATTTTTACTTGATAACTGTTTTGTTATATGTAATTTTACTATGTTAAAGTTAAAGCCTTTCTTTTTTGTTTAAACAGAAAAAGGGGAAATGATGTGGGAGTGATTTCTTATTAATAAAGAATCTGCCTTAGCCCATTTGATAGGCCCACCCTTAGGTGGGTGGAGTAAACAGAACAGGATGCTGGGAGAAAGAAGCTGAGTCAGAGAGTCGCCATGATTCTCCCACTCCAGACAGACGCAGGTTAAGATCTTTCCTGGTAAGCCAGCTCGTGGGCTACACAGATTATTAGAAATGGGTTAGATTAATATATAAGAGCTAGCCAATAAGAGGCTAATGATAATGGGCCAGGCAGTGTTTAAAAGAATACATTTTCCGTATAATTATTTCGGGGCATAACTTAGCCATGCAGGCGGCCGGGTGCCGGGGATGCAGCCCTGCCACTCCTTCAACACTGTAATAGATGAAGAATTATGTATAGATAGAATAGCTGCCATCATCTTCCCTGAGGACAGTAAGCATAAGCATGGTTCATATTCAACAACAGACAAGGAAAATAATTGTATGAGAATATGAATTACTGAATGATAAGAAACTAAAAAGTGAACCAATGCAAAATAATCCCTTATTTTAACAGATTGGGAAAAAAGATGGAGAAGGAAAGGCTATCTTCATGGACTGTGGCATTCATGCACGAGAATGGGTCTCCCCAGCTTTCTGTCAATGGTTTGTCTATCAGGTAAGTGAACCAATCAATATCAGCTACTCTCTAACTGGTCTCCAGACCTTACTGACTAACAACATTCCTTTCCAAAAGTGTGATGTTCCACCTAATTAGAGAAATCTCCATTTTCCTCTGGCAGCACATACAGGCCTGAGTTTTATTCATCATTTTATAAATCCTTAAACTCTATCTGAAAGTTTATGATAATGAAAACACCTTCTCTTAGCTGTAATACTGACATTTATCCTGCAGTTATATAATAATCTGATACCTCTTTTATGCTATAAACTGAAATTTTTTCTTTGATAAACTCAGAAAATAAATTTTTAGTTTGCTTATTTCATTGGTCATATACAAACTTGGGGTTTTTCTACTTAACTTCTTTTCAACTGAGAAACAGCTTGTATTATACTAATAGATCTAGTTTGTATGTTTCTGAATATCTACTGACAATGTATTTGACACATCCTATTTTAACTTTCTCCACCAACTGACCAACTGTTTCACATAGTACTTTGGAACACCCACAGCACTGATTGTTGGACCCACAGATACATTCACTAGGAAAGATGCTGCATAGTATTGACTTATAACTTTGGTTATTTTGACAATTCCAACTAAAGGCCAAAACCCCCTCTTAAGCAACAAACAAGGACAAAGCGTTATGACTGCAAGGAATTTCCTGCATGCTGTCAATCTCAGCCCTGCCACAGCTGTGCAGAAGAACTAGATTGAGGCTGTTCTGGGCTGCATGGTGAGATCTTCACACACACTTCCTCTCTCCCTTTGTCTCTGTCTCTGAAACACATACACACATATGTATGCACGTGTCCTGAGAGGAATTTTCCAAGAATGGGGAGGGGTTTTGTTTGTTTTTGTTTCTGAGAATTTTGATAGCTACAGAAAGCTCATATAATTGTTGGAATTTATGCCAGAAAATAGAAACACTGACAGGCCAATTTCTATACTTTTTGAAAGTGTTTAAAATCTTGTAACCTTGGAAAACAACTCAAAGAGTGGTAGCTATGGCTAATAGGATCTAGCTTTCTCAATAGCAACCTCACTTTCTATCCCCTCTAGGCCACTAAGAGTTATGGAAAAAACAGAATCATGACCAAACTCTTGGACCGGATGACTTTTTACGTTCTGCCTGTATTCAATGTAGATGGGTATATTTGGTCATGGACTCAGGTACTGCTCTATATATACTTGTTACATTTAAGAAATTTATTAGTCACTGATTTTAATGCACATGTATTGTTGTTTATTATGTTTAAGGTTTGGGTGACTATTTGATTCCAATTCAGAAAAGTAACTTTTTAGATATTTAAAAATTATTTTTTCTATAATCTTTGAGAATTTCATACAATACACGTTTATCTTCTTTATTCCCCACTCTCATCTCTTTCCAGAATCACTTTCACATCCATACTCATCCAACTTCATGTTTTCTGTCTGTCTTAAAAAACAAAGCAAAACAAACAAACAAAAAACATGGAGTCCAGTTTGTATCAGCCGACTACTCTGGAGTATGGGGCTTACCCTGGAGTGTTTGATATACCCAGTATCATTAAAGAAAACTGACTCTCTTTTCCCAGTAGCAATCAAATGTCAATAGCTCCTCAGTTAGGGCGGGACTTCCTGCCCACCTCCCCATTTGATGCTGAACTTTTGTCTGATGTATCCAGTGCAGATCCAGTGCATGCTGTCATGTCACCATGAGTTCACGTGTGTCTGCCCAGTTGTGTCTAGAAAACAGTTTTCTTGTTGTCAACCACCTCTTCTGGCTCTTCACATTCTTTCCAATCTCTCTTCCCCCTAGGAAAGAGAAAGTGGGAAAGGTATCCCACTTAGGAAAGTATTATTTAGGGCTGATCATTCCCAAATTTCTTATGTTCTGTCCATTGATCAACTGTAATGTTCTGGTTGCAAGGGTATTACTAAAATAATATGAATGTTTTGCTTCTTTCCAAGGCAGGTAATGGTCATTTTCTAGTACAGAAAACTAATCAACCATTTTCCATAAACTTACGGAAAATTTTCATCAATGCTAAAAACATTAAGATTAAATATTATTGTGTCTAAAAATTAGATATTGTAAGAAAGCATTTCTTTATAATAAAGGAGATCAGGTTAGCTATAGAGATTTCAAATAAACTTGTAGACACATACTGAGAGAATCTGAGATGGTAACACTGAATAGTGCAGCTGCACATGTGTCCACACTCTGATGTCCCTTCTGGCAGGACCGAATGTGGAGAAAAAACCGTTCCAAGAACAAGAATTCTACCTGCATTGGAACTGACCTCAACAGGAACTTTGATGTTTCATGGAACTGTGAGTTGCAGATTTATTGTCAAGAAAATAATTTTGCATTTAGACCATGAGTTTAAATAAACTACCTATTTATTTCAGCAATAATAGAGATCCCCTGAGTTAGTGTTTATTTCCTTATCTCTTAAACAGAAGATAATCATCAGTACCATGGAAAGATTTTGAAGGTTTTCTGTGGGAGGAAACAGGAAAAAATGTTGCATATCTATTGAGCCACCTCTTGCTGAACATTTAAAACACACAGAGAGAGAGAGAGAAAGAGAGAGAGAGAGAGAGAGAGAGAGAGAGAGAGAGAGAGAGAGAGAGAGAGAGAGAGAGAGAGTGTGGTGATTTGGGTAATTTGGGGCCTTACCACTTTTTAACTTTATAGAAGCTGAGAAATACCAGTGGTTAAAACCGACATACAAGTAATGATGCTTCAGTTGTTCAATGAAGAACAATTAGGGATGAGAGCAGTTAAAAAGTGTATTAGGGATAGTGACCAGTTAGACCTGTTACTTCAGATGATGTATTCATTTCTACACACACAATTTTATCATTGCAGACTATAGAGAGACCACACCTCTGCCCCAATTTGTGCATTTTTTCTTTACCTACTTTGGTTTGTAAAAGGTGACCATATCTTTTAAAAAAAAATAAACTTTAGTATAAAACACTTGAAAATAAAAAATTCAACACACTAATTTTTATATGTATGCTTTCTGTTCAAAGACTTTTTAATATATGCCAATGTATTAGCATGGAACTTGAGCCAATGGTGCTAACATGGAGCTTTCCATACCTTTTAACTCTATTCTACTGTAATGAATATTGAAATAGCAGCAGTTATCCTTAATCAATAGACAGACTTCTTCTGAAAGAAACTGAAGAAACCTGGGCTCACGATAGTAGATTTACACCAGTTCTCAATAGTCAGAGCTGGAGTTGAATGGAAACTGGTGTAGATCTAGGCTCTAAGCCTTGGGATGCTTGTGTTTTTACTATAACCTGAAAAAGGATGACAAATAAGGTTAAGAATATTTCCACAGTCTATGGGACATATGTCCACAAAACCTTTAATGACCATATAACCAGAGATATCTCATGTCTTAAACTTTGGGTGAACCAAAAGAGGCGGGGTGGTGTTAGTGGACAGTGCCTTGTGATCTCATCCACATTTCTTCTGTAGCTTCTTCAAACACCGCAAACCCATGCCTGCATGTATACAGGGGCCCTGCAGCAGAGTCTGAAAAAGAGACAAAAGCTGTCACTAACTTCATTCGAAGACATAAGAACTCAATCAAGGCTTATATCACCTTTCATTCCTACTCCCAAGTGCTATTATTTCCGTATGGCTACACATCCAAACTGCCACCCAACTATGATGATCTGGTATGTAAT
>NW_026068125.1:2832424-2848339 GCF_014885135.2 Alexandromys fortis
ATATACACACATATGCGTGTGTACATTTACACCATCATTAACTTTGAATCTATTTTTTAACAGCTTTGAGGTATGCTGAAATGGTTTCACTTTGTTTGGTTGGTTGTTTTGAAACAAGGTCTTAGTATGTGATTCAGACTGGCCTTGAATTCAATATGTGACCCAGCCTCAACTTACACTCACCATCTACCCTGCCTCAGCTTCCCAAATCCTAGAAATACACTTTTGCCACCATACCAAGACCTCACATTTTAAATACCAAAAAATTAGGGCTAGTGAAGTTTACTCTATAGTTAAATCTTTAAATATTTTGTTTGATAGTTATAAACACAATAAAATATTATATGTGATTATAAGAAAATTTTTATAAGGAAAAGGAATCTAGACCAACCAGAATAGAATTCTAATATTGAATAATCTAGATATAGAATTCTAATATATGCAGTAAAATAGAATTCTAATACAATAGTATTTAATACTTTCTTTGGGCTATACTATAAAACCATGCAAGGTAAAAGCCTAATTGAGCAGCAGAGACAACTAGTTCTAACCTCCGGACACCAGACAGAAAGAGATCCAAGACAATTTTCTTTATTAATAATCTGAAAAAATAAATTCTTCTGCTATATAGAAAACACAAGAATATTATAGTGCTCTGTCAGTAAGAATATGATATCATTTCAATTCAGTGATCCACTTACTATTATTTTTCTTTCTCTGCATCTTATTTTGATCATATAAGCTTTAGGAAGAACACCATGATCACATAGTTAATCTGCACACATAGGTAACTCTTGAATTACTGTAGAAGAAAATATGGGCAGCATACAAGTTCTGGTGTCCCAAATTACATAGTAGCTAGAGACATAGTTAATGCTGTGGCTCAGACATTTCAAAACAACCTAGGAGAAATTTGGGTCATAATTTTTTTTTTATTGAAAAAAAAATTCCTGCTTCCTCCCAGCCTCCCGCCCCCTCCCCCTCCCCCCACTCCTCTTCCCCTCCCTCTCCAGTCCGAAGAGCAGTCAGGGTTCCCTGCCCTGTGGAAAGTCCAGGGTCTTCTCCCCTCCATCCAGGTCTAGGAAGGTGAACATCCAAACTGGCTAGGCTCCCACAAAGCCAGAACATGAAGTAGGAACAAAACCCCATGCCATTGTCCTTGGCTTCTCATCAGCCCTCATTGTCCGCCATGTTCAGAGAGTCCGGTTTTATCCCATGCTTTTTCAGTCACAGTCCAGCTGGCCTTGGTGAGCTCACAATAGATCAACCCCACTGTCTCCGTGGGTGGGTGCACCCCTCGTGGTCCTGACTTCTTTGCTCATATTCTCTTTCCTTCTGCTCCTCATTGGGACTTTGGGAGCTTAGTCCGATGCTCAAGTGTGGGTCTCTGTCTCTATCTCCATCCATCGCCAGATGAAGGTTCTATGGTGATATGCAAGATATTCATCAATATGGCTATAGGATAGGGCCATTTCAGGTTCCCTATCGTCAGCTGCCCAAGGAACTAACTGGGGACATTGCCCTGGGCACCTAGGAGCCACTCTATGTTCATGTCTCTTACCAACCCTAAGGCAGTTCCCTTAATTAAGTTATGTGATTCCCTGCTCCTCTATCCAACCTTGTTTTATCCCCAATCATCCCGTTTCCCCAAGTTCCCCCCCAACCTCTCTTTCTCACTTTTCTCTCCCCATTTCCCCTTACCCCCATCCCACCCCACCCCCAAGATCCCAATTTTTTGCCCATCTATCTTGTCTATTTCCCATAGCAGGGATAATAACTATATGTTTTTCTTTGGGTTCACCTTCTTATTTAGCTTCTTTAGGATCACAAATTATACTTTATGAAAGTGATTGGGTCATAATTTTTATCTCAACATCACTTAATTGTATTCTTTTTTAATTAAAAATTTTATTACATTTTATTTATTCATTTTTGTCAGTGAGTCTATATAGAACATAAAGGAGCACTGCTTTTGGAGAAAGTCAAAGAAAATCTTGAAGGACTGCACAACATGAATGAGCATGGTTTTGATGCACAACAGTAAAACTGCATGTAAAACAAAATGAATTCCAGTTAGTCAAAACTATTAGATTCTCTTGTGATCATTTATAACCATAGTACAGACATTGCTTAATATGTTTGTTTACATCTTTCTAAATTTTAGCATGCATTTAATTAAAAATGAATTGTATTCTTTACAGTGGCATTTAATATTAGCTAAATCTGAGATTCAAGCAACCATTAATTCCATCTATACATGAAGAAAATACATTAGTATTCTGTAACTGCACTGTAGCGTGTGATCCAATCTAAGAAACTGAAGCCATAAGTTATTTAATTTGTGCAGGTACAGCAAGGCGGTTGCAGATATGACAGAAAGGAAGGTAGGGATTAAAATGCACACAGATATACATAGCAAGTCTTTCTGAGTAAATTGAAAGTTTTTACACAGCAGCATATTTATTTATATATTAAGTAAAATAAATTCCTTAATCAAATACATTTATACATAGCAATGGAAAGCATTCATTCGGAGTTCAAATATATTAAATACTGTGTTCATTGGCATTCATTTCAACAATTACTTTCCTACCACAAACAACTGATTAAATATGAATAAGTGCCATGACCAGAGAAACCCTAGTATAACAGGACCATTTTAATGATAAGTAAGCTATACTAGAGATGCAGTTCAGTGGTCAATTGTCTGGCTATTATGCAGTATTCTATATTAATTTCCCACACATGCATGACACATACAGGTTTAGTCAATGAAGAGTTAAAAAATGAATTAACTACATTTCTTCTATTACACAAGTAGTTTTGTATCAATAATGGACTTATTACAGGGAAAGGGATGGAAGAAAATAATTTTTGAATATATGAATTCAAAAGAGAATCTGAAAGAAAGGACACACCAGGCTAAAAGGATGGTTTCTCTGTATAGAGCACTTGTTTTTGACGATGATCAGAGTTTGAGTCCCAGCACCCACATGGTAGCTCACAACCATCTGTAATTTCAGTTACATGTTGGAGGAGAACTGCTTGTTGGTTCCCAGCTGCCTGGCTAGCCTAGACCCAAAATAATCACACAGAAACCATATTAACTCAATTATTGCTTGGTAGTGCTAACTTCTTATTGGCTAACTCTTACATATTATTATAACCCATTTCTATTAATTTGTGTATCACCACGCATCTGTGGCTTCCTGGCTAAAGTTCCCAGCATCTGTCTTCGGTGGCTCCATGGCTACTCTCTAACTCTGCCCTTCTTTCTCCCAGCATACAGCCTAGCTTTCCCTGCCTAGTTCTGTCTTCCCTGCCATAGGCTCAAAGGAGTTCCTTATTCATTAACCAATAAAAGCAACACACAGACAGAAGGCCCTCTCACACGAGTTACTCTCTTCTGACCTCCATGGGCACCAGGCACCAGTGTGATGCTCATACATACATATAGGCAAAACATTCAAACATTTATATGCTTACATAAATAAATCTTTAAACTATTTTTTGAAAGAATAAAGAGAAAGAGATAAAATACAACATTATTCCATATAATTGATTGATTGCACTTTGATAATATTCTTACCTAGTCATTTACATTATTTTGAACTTCCAGTACTAAATAACCTATAAAATTAGTTTTTAACTCCAAAAAATGTATTCATATAGTATTCTGTAATCCAATCTCACTTTTCTCCCTAGTTAAAGGTCTCAAGAATTGCAACTGATGTTCTCTCAACTAGATATGAAACCCGTTACACCTATGGTCCAATAGCATCAATAATGTGTAAGTTTTACCTCTCATTTACTATGGTTGTTTATCTATGTCTATGTTATTAGTAAATAAAGTTATCAAATTTGTAGATTATAAATTCCAGCTGTTGCAAGAGGTTCTACATTATATGTGCACCTGAAAGGCAGGATTGCCTGTCTTCTGCGTTAGGACAGTTTGTGAAACAAATCGCAATGAACTTCTACAAACCTATAAAATTAAGATAAACTATTAAATCAATAGAAATGTATAGCTTACTTCATCTACTGTTCTGTTCCACAACATAATGTTTAATCAAAACAAGAATTAATTGGGGCAGAGGCAACATCGAGTTCCATCTACTTAATTGATTCTTCTCTCCTTTGTTCTTGTCACAATTCTAGTAATGTCTTCCCCTTAATCTATGGATGTGCGTGTGTTGACTCATAATCTCTTTTCCCTATGATTCATTCTTCCTGTTACAGGTAAATGCATATGTGTGGTATAGTAGGAAAGGAGTTGGTAAGGTTTGAGTTCTCTTCTTTTATTTAGATCCTCACTACAATTTCTAATTCTTTAATATTATACACATGTAAAAAATATTATAAACTTTCATTGCTATTGGCTTTTTACTTAGTTGCTTAGCCATACAGAACTTTCTTATCTTTTATTCTTTCTACGTGGAATCAATGAACTTTCCACAAGGTCAGCTATTTGTTTTTACTTTAATACCAGAATAGGCTCTGTTGAGACTACTCAACTGGAGAATTATAATTCAAATGCAGCCACAGACAATAAGTTAAAAATGAGCATAGCTATGTTCATATAAACCTCCATTCTCAAAAACAGGAGGAAATAGCTTGGCAAGTCTCAGAATGTGTTCTAAGTATCATTTGTAATTGTTTGCCAACTAATTTGCTAACCACTAGGCTCAGCACTTAATTCTCATGATCTAAATTAATCCTCACAAAACACACCAAACCATGAGCAAATATTACCTCCCAGTTACAAAGACTGGCAAGGGAATTACAAAGTTAAGTTATAACAAAACCAAAGTCCTCACTGCTGTGCATATGACTTTCCTTATTTGGCTTTTGTGACTTATTTGTGAAAATAAGCTTTCTTATTTTCAACTAATAAAATGAACAATCAAAACATTATTTTATTTTTTTCAAACTCTGTGTATCAAAGTAATTTTTCGTCTTATAGCAGGAGTTATAGTTGCTAGGATGTCTCCATCAAACTGTTCCCCTCAGGGCTCAGGAAACACTGTGGAAGAGAGGGCAAGAAGAGTGTAAGAGCCAGAAGGGAAGGAGGACACCAAAAAAACCAATGTCCTCTAAATTACACAGGCATAGCTTATATGAAATCACAAAGACTCAAGAAGCATGGGCAGGACCTGCATGGGTCTGCACCAGGTCTTCTGCATTTACATTATCGCTTCCAGCTTAATAATTTTATGGAATCACTGAGTGTTAAAATTCTGAGTCTTGTGCCTTCTCTAGGGCTTTTTTCACTATTTCTCTTGTCCAATTCCAATGTGTTGATTTTATTTTATCTTATTATATTTTATCTATTATTATCCCCTAGAAGCCTGTCTGTTTTCTAATGGGAGACAGAAAGGAAGTAGATCCAAATGGAAGGGGAATTGGGAAGGAAATGGGAAGAGTATAGAGAGGGAAAAACATAATCAGGATATATTACATGAGAAAAAAATCTGTTTTCAATATAAAGAAAAATTAAAAGGAGTTATAGTTATAAGTTGATGAAAGTATTTTAGTTATCACTTCATAGCCCCTAACCTTACCATAAATGTAGGACATGAAACTAGAACTGATTCCTATACACTTCTTCAAAGCCAAGTGTGTTATGACTTACCCAAAAATATTTATTTGACTGTTTTCCATTGCAACCATGAAGATCAAAAAGAACAATGTAATTTCAGATGCTGAAAAGAAAGAACTGGCAAACTTAGGTACTAAATTGAGCAAAGGGGGAAATAGACATAGGAAACAGAGAACTTGTTACCTTCAGATCTACCTTTAAATAACTGCTAAAGGAATCTTTCTAAATACAAAGGAAATAATAACAGAAAAAGGCTGAGAAGTGCAGGAGGAAAGAATAGTAGACTGGGAGTAGAGAGAACAGATAGGTTAGTAGATAATAGAGACATATGCATATCTTCATACATAATATAATAACACGTCCCCATGATTGAATCAAAAACTATTATTTCCTCCAAAATTTATTGTATAAAAACTCAAGATAATTCACTTTTATTATCAATGTGTCATCTATAAGAAACTTATTTCTAGGTTTTCTGGTAAGTTGTTTCTTAATTTTCTATTCCAAAGCGGCTGTACCATTTTGCATTCCCACCAGCAATGGTGGAGTGTTCCCTTTACCCCATATCCTCCCCAGCATAAGTTATCAGTTTTTGATCTTGGCCATTCTTACAGGTGTAAGAGGGAATCTCAGAGTTGTTTTTGATTTTCATTTCTCTGATGACTAAGGATGTTGGACATTTTCTTAAATGTCTTTCAGCCATTTTAGATTCCTCTATTGAGAGCTTTCTGTTCAGGTTTGTACCCTGTTTTTTATTGGATTATTTGTTCTTTTGATGGAAAATTTCTTGAGTTCTTTGTATATTTTGAAGATCATACCTCTGCCTGATGTGGGGTTGGTGAAGATATTTTCCCATTCTGTAGGCTGCCATTTCGTCTTGTTGACCATGTCCTTTGCTTTACAGAAGCTTCTCATTTCAGAAGGACCCATTTATTAGTTGTTTGTCTCAATGTTTGTGCTACTGGGGTCATATTTAAGAAGTGTTCTCCTGTGACATTGTGTTCAAGTATACTTTCCACTTTCTCTTCTATGAGGCTCAGTGTGGTTGGTTTTATGCTGAGGTCTTTGATACATTTGAACTTGAGTTTTGTGCATGGCAATAGATATGGATCTATTTTCATTCTTCTACATGTTGATATCCAGTTATGCCAGCACCATTTGTTGAATATGCTTTTTTTCCATTTTATATTTTCTGCTCCTCTGTCAAAAATCAGGTGTTCATAGGTGTGTGGACTGATATTCGGTTACATTGGTACTCCTGTCTGTTCTTATGCCAATACCAGGCTGTTTTCAGCACTGTAGCGCTATAGAAGAGTTTGAAGTTGGGGATTGTGATGCCTCCAGTAGTTCTTTAATGGTACAGGATTGTTTTGACTATTCTGGTTTTGTTGTTGTTGTTTCCATATGAAGTTGATTGTTGTTCTTTCAAGATCTGTGAAGAATTTTGCTGGAATTTTGATGGGGATTGCTTTGAATCTGTATGTAGATTGCTTTTGAAGGGCAATGGATTGAATCTGTAGACTGCTTTTGGTAAGACTGCCATTTTTACTATGTTAATTCTATCTACCCAAGAGCATGGGAGATCTTTCCACTTTCCAGTGTCTTCTTCAATTTCTTTCTTCAAAGATTTAAACTTCTTGTCATATAGGTCTTCCACTTATTTGGTTAGAGTTATTCCAAGATATTTTATTTGTGGCTATTATGAAGGGTGATATTTCTCTAATTTCTTTCTCAGTCCATTTATCATCTGTGTAAAGGAGAGCTACTGATTTTTTGAGTTAATCTTTTATCCTGCTACATGTCATACCACAAGGACATGTGCTCAACTATATTCATAGCAGCATTATTTGTCATGGACAGAACCTGGAAATAACCTAAATACCCCTCAACCAAAGAATGAATAAGGAAAATATAGTACATTTACACAATGAAGTACTACACAGCAGAAAAAAATGGCATCTTAAAATTTTCAGGCATATAGATAGATCAAGAAAACATCATATTGAGTGAGGGAACCCATACCCAGAAATATAAATATTATATGTATTTTATGTAAAGCCACTCATAAGTGGCTTTTAGACATAAGGCAAAAAAAGTCCCCAATTCATAATCCCAAAGGATCTAGACAATAAAGAGAACCTTAAGAGAGGCACACATGGATCTAATGTATATGTGAAGTTGAAAAAGACATGATCTGAATAAATTGGGAGCATGGGAGAGAGTAGAAGAAAAGGCTAAGGAAGGGAGGGATGCAGAGAAAATTATATAGCTGAATAAAAACAATAAAAAGCTGATTTGTAATCTAACTATATAGACTTCTTGAAATAAAAAGGATAAAAATTAAGCAAAATGAAAGAGGAAGTTATGTTAAATATCAGATAGTATCAGAGAAAAACCAGAGATCCATCCTCCAACAAGGAAATAATCCTAAGTATATATGCATCACCTCTGCACATAACACTTGGTTAGTAACAGTTTAACTTCCCCAGCATCCTTCCCGAATGTCTCCTTAATAAGTCCAAATGCCACCTCCTTTCTCTTCTTTGGTCCTCCCATTTCCTTACTTCACCCAATTTTTGTTAGCAATACAGATTTTCCCCACTACATAGATCGAAATTTTAGATAGTTTTATCAAATTAGGCTATTTATTACCCCATTGCTATTCCTGGAATGTTGTCTCTATTCTAGCTCTCTCTGCTTTTCACTTCATGGTGCCTACCATTTTGCTGTCTAGACTTTCTCACCAAGGCTTTTTATTGCATATAGTATAAAGAATATGAAAGTGCCTATTGCTTCTCAAAAACCAGTCTGAACCTATAAGATTTACAAAATTTCCCACTCACTGCTTATTTAACTCCAGCCCAAACCGACCTCACAGGTCCCTAAAATGCGCCTAGATTTTTCACTGTTGGTATTCATCTGCCAGAATGATGTCTTTCTCTACTTCCACCTCTTTCTATATTTCTCTTTCTTTAGTTCCCTAATATGTTCTGCATAATGAAAGTGGAATTTGACATGTCTGAGTATGAGTCCTGCTCATCAAGCACAACATTGCTTCTCTTTCAAATCTTTACCAAGTAGTCCTCCTTTCCTGTGGCAATTACAGCTGTGCTCTGCTCTAAGGTATTTACCCTTATGTCTCTCCTTTAAATTACAAGATCCTGAAACCACAAGTCACCTTGGTAGCCCTGTATTGCCTGCCCTCTCTTGGACAAATAAATGTATTGTTCTGGGTTTGTTTTGGTTAGCTAGGTAGTGTGTTTTTGTTTTAAGTTTGTTTTGGGCATTGTTTATTTATCTGTTTGAGGTAAGGCCTTACAATGTATCCCACACTGGCCTCACACCATGCTCTTGTTTAAATCTCTGTACTATTGGAATTAGATAGATTCATTACTGTGCTCAGACCATGTAGAGTCTATTGGGCATATGAGTGACCATAAGTAGCTACTGAATAATTAAACTGTAACCCTTCCCACTCAAATATCCCTTCTTTCTTTATAAAATCTTTAAATCCTTCTTTTCCAAACTTAAAATATTGTTATCAATTAAGTGTATCATAAAACATCAGTGATTTCACACACGAAAGTACTATTGCATTACATAAAGGAAAATACATACATGCACTTACAGTATGTTGTATGTGTATGCATCTATAGTTAGCATGCAGTTTCATACATATTGTAAATATATACACACATATACATTGAGAGAAACCTCTCTATAGATGTTTATATCTTTAAGCATTTTTCCAATAACAACTTTAGTAAAGTTTCAAAAAATTGATATAAAATTTAAAATTAGAGTATTAAATATATCCTTAAAGTAACTAACTTGAATATTCTTGGTCTTATAACTCTAAATGATTTTCTCTGAGAGCATAAATGACAAGATATCAAAAGTGTGAAAAAGTTATAAGGGCAGATATATATTAAAATTTCATAATGAAATCACTTTATATATTAACACTAATTTTTAAAGTAATAAAGGAAAGAAAAATTTAAAAGTTTTGAATGTGGTACATATTTAAAATATATGGTAGATTGTAAGTGCTTTCTGTACTGCTTACACTATTTTGACATTACTGCAATTACCCATACATATAAATACTTTTATTGTTAATTTTACACATGCAATTTTGAGTGTGTATGTTTGTGTGTGTGTGTGTACGTGTGTGCGTGTGTGTGTCTGTGTATTGAGTTTGGAGGCCAGAAGCCAACACTGGGTTTCTTTCTCTATTGTTTTATACTTTATTTTTTTGAGACAAGGCCACTCATAGAAACTGAAACTCACCAGCTGGCGAAACTGGATGGTCAACCAATCCTATGGTTGATGGGATGGGGATCCTATCAACATACTGTCATTACAGGCATGAGCCACCATATCTGACTTTCTTATGGGTGCTGAGAATTCAAGTTCAGGACTTAATCTTTAAACTGCAAATACTTTACCAACTGAGCCATCTCTTCTGCATCAACAATCTCCATGTCTTCAAACAATAATCTTGCCTCTAATAAAATATTTACTGATTCTGTTTTGCAGATCCAACATCAGGTTCTTCTTTAGACTGGGCTTACAAAGCAGGCATCAAGCACACATTTGCCTTTGAGCTCCGTGATAAAGGCAAATTTGGTTTTCTTCTTCCAGAATCCCAGATAAAGCCAACATGCAAGGAAACCATGCTTTGCGTAAAATTTATTGCTAAGTATATCCTCAAGCAATCTTCCTAATGAATTGCCTTTGGTTTGGAATGTACAATTAATCCTTTCAGGGAAGCTTTCCCTGAAAAGGCAAACTTCTGCATCACCTGAATCCATCCTCTCCTTGCTCATGAAGTCCTGCATTGATTTCTTCATGTTCTTATTTACTTCCAATAGCACCAAAACAATATAACTTTGAGTAAATGCATTGAACTATGTTTCTTCTTCTTTTTTAGCCTTATAATAAACACAGTTTAAATACTCTGAAGCGATATGTAGTGAGCATGGGAAAGAAATGAAAACATTGTTTCTCCAGAATCTGATTGAATCCCTTCATGCCATGTGCTAACAAAATGAAAACAGATTACATTCTGATGCTTTACAAAGGCATCCTCTGGTTTTAATAAACTAAGTTCCCAGGATTTCTTAACTAGTCTTAATAGTCTAACCATCTTGATAGTCTTACAATAGTTTTATTTGTTAGCCATAAAAATCTAACAAATATTGATGTCAATGGTTCTTCAATATGATGTCAGGAAACTGTATTCTCAATTTTCAAATACATAATTTGCCTTTCAAATATATATTTTTCTGATAGAAGTGAACATTGTTCATATCTTCAAAATGGCAAAGAACAATGGTAGGGATAAGATAATTCATGGAGAGATGAATTTCAGAGTTTTAAGCAAGCAATCCTGTTTCCTTCAGTACAGTGTTCATTTAACTAAAAATACCTTAATCTAATCTGCAGCATTCATAGAAAAATTCCTTCCACAACACCATTTGGCAATTTATAAACACAGCTGAGATAGTTTGCCCTCCCAGTTCATACAAAGAAGGCCAGTCAATAAGCCAATGCTAGTTGGTGACCAAAAGTCATGTAGACCAAGGGAAGGACTAGAGAGAGAGAGAGAGAGAGAGAGAGAGAGAGAGAGAGAGAGAGAGAGAGAGAGAGAGAGAGAGAGAAGACACCCTTAGATTATATTGATACAAAACCGCAAAGCTCAATTAAAGACAAAGTCTATTCGGGAGCCAAATGTTAGTGACCGTGGAAAAAGAACACAAATTTTGTTTGTCCCAAACACAACATCCTAATATGGTAACAATTTCATAAGATTTTTCTAGAAATAAAACAAAAAAGTAACAAATTTTGGTGTTTCTTTAAAAGTGTTTGTAGGACTCAGCTCATCAGTACAGAGCACAGCATAAAATTCTCTGTTGCGGGCTTCATATAATACCTTAGGATATTCGTACCCTCTAGGATGGTGGAAGCTCAAATCCTTAAAGGGTTTTATCTAATGATCACTACAAATTTAAGTCAAACACAGAGTTGGGCAATATGCAGCTATTTGATGAGTAACAACAAAGAGTAAAAGGTCTCCAGACCTGCAACTCACCAGGACCCACAATCATAGATCTGGATTAGAGGTGGATCTCTCTATTTCAAATCAAGCAAAAATCCCTAGAAGTATGCCCTCCTTTTTTTTTTTTTTTTTTTTTTTGGTGTTAGTTAATGTCAGAGGTAGTCAAATTGGTAACCAAGAATAGGGATCACACATTCCGTATGTGCTTCAACCACTCGGAGAGAGGACCCCTTGAACATGACTGCTGTGACAAGTATACTTAGTTACATCCCTCGACCTGGGGTATGATTTGTCATCCAGCATTTTTTTTTTCTTTTTAAATTTTATTAAACATTAAAATTTAAAAAAAAAAATCCGTCTCCTCCCCGTTTCCCATTTCCCTCCCCCTCCTCCCACACATCACTCCGTCCCCCCACTCTCCTTCCCCTCTCTCCCTCCCCTCCACTCCATTCTCCCTCCCTCTCGAGAATGAAGAGCAGTCCAGATTCCCTGCCCTGGGAAGTCCAAGGTCCTCGAACTTCTATCCAGGTCCAGGAAGGTGAGCATCCAAACAGGCTAGGCTCCCACAAAGCAAGTTCATATATTAGGATCGAAACCTAGTGCCATTGTCCTTGGCATCACATCAGCCTTCATTGTCCGCCATGTTCAGAGAGTCCGGTTTCACCCCATGCTTATTCAGTCCCAGTCCCGCTGGCCTTGGTGAGCTCCCAATAGATCAGTTCCACTGTCACACTGGGTGGGTGCATCCCTCGTGGTCCTGACTTCCTTGCTCATGTTCTCCCTCCTTCTGCTCCTCAATTTGGATCTTAAGAGCTCCGTCCGGTGCTCCAATTTGGGTCTCTGTCTCTATCTCCATCCATCGCCAGATGAAGGTTCTAAGGTGATATGCAAGATATTCATCAGTATGGCTATAGGATAGGGTCATTTCAGGTTCCCTCTCCTCAGTTGCCCAAGGTACTAGCTGGGGACATCTCCCTGGACACCTGCGAGCCCCTCTAGAGTCAAGTCTCTTGCCAACCTTAAGATGGCTCCCTTAATTAAATATTACTCTGCTCCCATATCTACCCTTCCTTTATCCCAACCATCCCATTCCCCCAAGCTCCCCCAGTTTTCCCCTTCTCACATTTCTCACCCCATTTCCCCTTAGACCCATGCCACCTCACCCCCAAGTTCCCAGTTTTTGCCCGGCAATCTTGTCTACTTCCCATATCCAGGAGGATAACTATATGTTTTTTCTTTGGGTTCACCTTCTTATTTAGCTTCTCTAGGATCACAGATTATATGCTCAATGTCCTTTATTTATGGCTAGAAACCAATTATGAGTGAGTACATTCCATGTTCATGTTTTGGGGTCTGGGATACCTCACTCAGGATAGTGTTTTCTATTTCCATCCATTTTTGAGGGCCAATTATGGCCCAGCATTTTACTTTCCATATTACAGTTAAAAGTCAAGTTGAGCATATGGAAAGCAAATTAATGCTATCTAATGCCACTACACTCATCATAATGAACTATTTTATTGTTGAAGACTCATTGCCATGTGTTGAAGGAGTGGCAGGGCTGCATTCTGGCAGCCCTGGCTCCCACATGGCTAGCTTTACCTGAAATAATTACACGGAAACTGTATTCTTTCAAACACTGCCTGACCCATAAGTTCCAGTTTCTTATTGGCTAGCTCTTACATATCGATCTAACCCATTTCTAAATATCTGTGTAGCCCACGAGCTGGCTTACCAGGAAAGATCTTAACCTGCGTCTGTCTGGAGTGGGAGAATCATGGCGACTCCCTGACTCAGCTTTCTTTCTCCCAGCATTCTGATCTGTTTACTCCACCCACCTAAGGGTTGACCTATCAAGGGGCCTAGGCAGTTTCTTTATTAATAAGAAATCACTCCCACATCAGCCACGGTGGGTTAAATGTTATTGGAATGACATTTTATTTTGGGTTTAATACATATTGTTTCTATGAGGATATTCTGATACATGGTCTGTTTAAGAAGCTTGATTTTGATGAATGTGACAGCTTCTGATGTCTTAAGATATTAATTAAAATTCAAACTTAATGGGTTTGGGAGTAACATACTACTAACACATTCCTTGGGATTATACTGTAGAAAACAGGAAGAGATGGATTTGAGGCTGCCTCCAAAGCAGGAAACTTATTTAAATATGCATCAGTGCCCCCATTTTTTTAAACAGAAAATAAATGTTCTATATTTGGAGAAAAAATAAAATTAAAATTTGAATAAATTCGATGTTTAATCATAACCTTGGTCTTTCTTAATCAAAGTGGTCATATCTCTTCCTGTCTATAAACTCGAATTATACTTCCATCTTTAGTCTAAAAACTACTGTAAGAGAAAACCAAGCTAGCCAATACTTACAAACCATCCAGACAAACCCCTGTTCTGTAACTATAAACCTCTTCACAGCTATCCTACTTGCACTGCACTACTGCTATTGCTGATGCCCTGTCTGTACTTAGTCTAAAAATGTAGCTTCCATTTTTGCAGAATAATTATATGGAGAGAAGGAGGGAAGGGGGAATGAGGGGAAAGGAAGGCAGTTGAGACAGAGACAGAGAGAGGAATATCTGGGCCACACACACCAGAGCATGGTTCAGTAAAGGCCATGTGTGAGAGAAGTAGGTGCTATATAAATTACCTGTAAAGAGCCATAAACCTCATAGTCCAGTGCTTTAGGAGAAAATGCCTTCCATCCTAGTTTTCTTTCTGGTACTGAGATAAAACAACATGACAAAAAGCAACTTGGGGATAAAATGTTTTATTCAGCTTACAGTTGAAGTCCATCATGAAGAAAAGTCAGGGCAGAAACTGAAGCAAAAGCCATAGAGGAATGCTCTTACTGGCTTGGTCTTAACCTGCTTTCTTAAACAACTTAGGACCACCTGCTGATGGTGGCCCTATCCACAGTGGCCTGGGTCCTCCCACATCAATCACTAATGAAGAAAATGCCCCTACAGATGTGCCTACCATCCAATTTGATAAAGATATTTTCTCAATTGTAGTTGCACTTCTCAGATGACTCAAGTTGTGTCAAGTTTACAAAAAAAAAAAAAAAACCAACAACAGCAAAAACCTAGCACTGTCCTGAGACACAGCCTGGAAACATCAGTGAGTACCCTCCAAACTAAGATCCACACCTATACTGTTTGCTAAGCTGGCCAGGAAGTAGACACAAACTCATTTGTACTTGTCCATATTGTGTGACAAACATTTCCAAGGGAGGTGACACTCACAATGATGTACACACATGTCTACTCACCCCAAATAAGGAACCTGTGACAAACTAAAGTAACAACTGCACTGGAATCCCAGTTAGTGAACCAATAAGTATTTATTGGCATGATTAGCTGGAGTATTGGTGAGGGGATATATATAGGAGTAGAAATGACTCAAAAGCAGGTGACTCAACACAGGGGACAACTCACAAAAGCTACATCCTGGAAGGTCTCTGCACAACCTGCAGATAGCAAAACATGTCTCCTTGGTTGGTCAGTCTCCTTCCCCTCAACAGATTCTTTCTATGAATCTGGGAGGAGCCTCTATCTAGATCATGAAGTTTATGTGGCCCCTAAACCCACTGAGTTCCAGAAAAACCACCACACCCCTATATTTTCCCATACCACTGAATTTATTTTACAACCCCAGCTTTCTTTCCACCCTCCAAGATGTCTGCTAGGATGATGGGAACAGGAAGTCTCAGACATGGTTCTGTTCCTTCATTTATACTCTAAGTCAGTAACTCTAAACCTGTAGGTTGAACTCCTCACAGGGGTCACAGATCAGATATTTACATTAAGATTTTTAACAGTCACAAAATTAGTTATCAAGTAGCAATAAAATAATTTTCTGTTTGGGGGTCACCACATATGAGGAATATATTAAAGAGGCACAGCATTAGGAAGTTAGAGAACCACTGTTCTAACTGCTCTCAACTCCTCACTGTTCATTTACTGCAGATAGTCTATTCTTAAGGCTATGGAAATAATAACTCAAGGAGAAAAAAAAAACATTGCTTTGAGCTTTAGACCTAAAGAAAATTCCCACCCATGCACTGCTCACCTGAATGGCAACTCAGGTTTATATTTAAAAAAAAAAAAAAAAGACAAAAAAAAAAAAAAAGACAAAAGCCAAATCTGTTTATATAAACAAGTCAGGATTTTTTTTATTTTTTTTTTATTGAGAAAAGGAAAAAAAAAAGTTTCCGCCTCCTCCCAGCCTCCCATTTCCC
>NW_026068125.1:2853285-2854742 GCF_014885135.2 Alexandromys fortis
TATCCTGAGCGAGGTAACACAGACCCAAAAAGATGAACATGGGATGTACTCACTCATAATTGGTTTCTAGCCATAAATAAAGGTCACGGAGTGTATACCTGGTGAACCTAAAGAAGCTAAATAAGAAGGTGAACCCAAGGAAAAACATATAGTTATCCTCTTGGCTATGGGAAGTAGACAAAATTGTCGGGGAGAAAATTGAGATCTTGGGGGTGGGATGGGTTGGGGATAAGGGGGGACGGGGAGAGAAAAGTGAGAAGGGGAGGATTGGGGGAACTTGGGGAAACAGGAAGATTGGGATAAAGGAAGGTTGGATAGGGGAGCAGGGAAGCACATATCTTAGTTAAGGGAGCCACCTTAGCGTTGGCAAGAGACTTGAACCTAGAGTGGCTCCCAGGAGCCCAAGGTGATGTCCCCAGTTAGTCCACAAGTCAGGATTTTTAAAGAGTTTCTTCAGAAGAGTGTAAAAGAATGATTTAATGCTGCTGAAGTAAAAGACCAAAGCCCAAATATGCTCAAAACAAGGACTACAGACTTGGCTCTGAAACAGAGGCAATGTAAGTGTAAGCAATTAGTCAAAACTCCAGCCAGGGTAAGGATGAGTATGACTGTTGGAGATTGAAACCAGTCTCTGATTCGCCTATTGAGACTCTGAGGTTTGCCTCAGGATGCTTAGGTTAGAGTAATTGGAAAAGAGACACACCATAGACCTTCATGAGAACCCTGAGAATGGACTGGTGGGCTACGTATCTACTCTTGTAAAGCTATCACTCCACTGAGGGTGTCCCTTTATTATGATTGCAGCTTCAAGAATCAAAACAAGCTTGATCTTGAGATTCTAAAGAAAAGAAGCTGACTCTGGGCAGGGAAACAGCTAGGCTAATATATTACAGGCAGTTATAGCAAACCAATAGCCAACATCTACTTAAGTGGAGAGAAATTTAGAGAAATTTCACTAAAATCAGGAACAAAACAAAGTTGTCCATTCACTTCATATCTTTTCAATATTGTACTTGAAGTCTTAGAGAAATAAGACAACTGAAGAAGATCAAAGGAATGGAAATTGGAAAGAAAGAAGTCAAAATGTCTTTATTTGTAGATGCTTTAATAGTATACATAAATGACCATAAAAATTCCATTGGGGAATCCTATAGCTGATAAATACTTTCCACAAGGTAGCTGGATACAAAATTAACTCACAAAAATCAATAGTCTTTCTATATAAATGTGACAGATAATCTGAGAAAGAAATCATGGAAACAACACCTTTCTGTTTATTTCAATTTAATTTCTTAAATTTTTTAAAAAAGAAAACAAACTATCTTATTTTTGTTATACATATCCAATCCAATTTCCCATTCCTCTCCTCCTCCCATCCCCTCAGCATTTTATTTGGTGAATTAAAGAAAGCATTAAATTATCAAAAATCATGTCAAAACATTCTATTTTGTTTGTGG
>NW_026068125.1:2855749-2868750 GCF_014885135.2 Alexandromys fortis
ATGGAAGAGAGAATCTCGGGTGATGAAGACAGTATAGAGGAAACAGATTCTTTAGTCAAAGATAACATTAAATCCAACAAATTCTTAACACAAAAATTTAGGAAATCTGGGACACCATGAAAAGACCAAACCTAAGAATAATAGGAAAAGAAGGAGAAGAAATCCAGCTCAAAAATAGTCCCCTCACCACATAATGATCAAAATAATAAACATATATAATAAAAAAGAATACTAAGAACTGCAAAGGAAAAAGGCCAAGTAACATATAGAAACAGACCTATCAGAAATATACCTGAATTCTCATTGGAGTCTCTGAAAACAAGAAGGTCCTGGACAGACGTTCTGCAGGCAGAAGAGAATACAGATGCCAGCCCAGCTTTCAATCACCATATACAGAGAAAACAAGATATTCCATGACACAACTAGATTTAAACAATACATATTCACAAATCCAGTTCTACAGAAAGTACTAGAAGGAAAACTACAACCAAAGAATTTAACTACATTCACAAAACACAGGTAGTAACCACACACCAGAAAATCCCAAAAAGGGGAAACACACACACATCCCACACACTACCACTATTAATGAGAAAAGCAAAAGTAACAGGAATTAGCAATCCCTGATCATTAATATCATTAATATCAATGGACTCAATGTGTCCTTTAAAAGATACAGGCTAACAGAATGGATACAAAAACAGGATTCATCCTTCTGCTGAATACAAGAAACACACCTCAACTTTAAAGACAGAAATTACCTCAGGGTAAAGGCTTGTGAAAAAATTTTCCAATCAAGCAGACCTAAGAAGCAAGCTGGTATAGCTAGCCAAATATCTAACAAAATAGATTTCAAACTAAAATTGGTTAAAACAGATGGAGAAGGACATTTCATATTCATCACAGAAAAAAGTTCATCAAGATAAAATCTCAATTCCGAACATCTATGCTCCAAATACAAGGACCATATATGTAAAAGAAACATTACTGAACCATAAATCACACCTCAAACTTCATACACTTCAACACCCCACTCTCACCAAAGAAGAGATCTGCCAGACAGAAACTTAACAGAGTAAAAAGGGAACTAACAGATGTTATGACTCAAATGGGCTTAACAGACATTCACAAAACAGTCTACCCAAACACACAAAAGAATTATCTTCTCAGCATTTCAGGAAACTTTCTCTCAAATTGACCAAATACTTTGTCACAAACCAAATCTCAAAAAATACAAAAGTAAACCCTGTATCTTATCATATCACCATGTCAGAATTCAACAATGCAAATTAAAGAAAGCCCAAAAATCATTGAAACTGAATAATGATCAACTGAATCACCACTAGGAAGAAATAAGGATAGAAATTAAAGACTTCCTAGGATTCAATAAAAATCAATGTACAAAATAGCCAAACTTATGTAATACTATGAAAGCAGTGCTAAGAAGAAAGTTCATACCACTAAATACCCACATAAAGAATTCCAAGAAATACCACACTAGCAATTTAACAGCCCACCAAAAACATCTAGAAAAAAAAAGCAAACTCACACAGGAGAAGATAATAACAAATAATCAACTTGAAAACTGAAATCAATAAAGTAAAAGTAAACTATACAAAAATATCAATGAAACAAACAGTTGGTTCTTTGAGAAAATCAATGAGATAGACAAACCCCTATGCAAACTAACCAAAAGACAGAGAGATTATCCAAATTAACAAAATCAGAAATGAAAAAAAGACATAACAACAGACACTGAGGAAATCAAGAGAATCATTAGGTCATACTTCAAAGAACTCTAATCCACAAAATTGGAAAATTTAAAATAAATGGACGATTGTCTAGATAGGGACAACGTACCAAAATGAAATCAATACCAGATATGCAACTTAAAAAGACCTAAGGAAATAGAAGCAAGTCATTAAAAGTCTCCCAACTAACAAAAGCCCAGCATCAGGTGGTTTCAGCACAGACTTCTATGAGTATTTTAAAAAAGAACTAATACTTCTCAAATAGTTCCACATAATAAAATCATAAAAAATTGTCAAACTCCTTTCATGAGGTTACAGTTACCCTGCTACCCAAACCACACAAAGATACAATAAAGAGAATCACATATCAATTTTTCTCATAAACATTGATGTAAAAATACTTAATAAAATACTGGCAAACTGAATCCAAGAACACATCAAAAGTAAATTATACACCATGACCAAGTAAAGTTTCACATCAGAGATGCAGAGAGAGTTCAACATATGAAAATCTTTCAATGCAATCCACCATATAAAAACCACACACACACACACACACACACACACACACACACACACACATACACACACATGATCATCTCATTGGATGCTGAAAAAGCCTTCAATAAAATCGATCAACCCTTCATGGCAACAATCTTGGGGAGAGCAGGTATTCAAAGAACATACCTAGACATATTAAAGGCAATATACAACATGCTGACAGCCAGCATCAAATTAAATGGAGAAAAACTAACTGAATTCACTAAAATCAGGAACAAGACAAGGTTGTCCACTCTATATCTATTCAATATAGTACTTGATGTTGTAGGTAGAGCTACAAGAAAAGAAGTTCGAGGAGATATAAGACAAGAAAAGGAGATCAAGAGGATACAAATAGGAAAATAAGAAGTCAAACCTTTGCTATTTGCAGATGATATGATAGTATACTTAAGAGACCCCAAAAATTGTACCAGGATCTCCTCTACAGCTAATAAATACATTCAGTAATGTGACAGGATACAAGTTTAACTCTAAAACTTTGGTAACCCTCCTATGTACAAATAATAAATGGACCAAGAAATGAGATAAACATCACCCATTACAGGAGCCACAAATAATAGAATATATCTCGGAATAACAGGCAGTGGTGGCAGTCACATTTAGTCCCAGCAGCCACACTTGTTAGCCATAGTGGTGCACGCCTTTAATCCCAGCACTAGAGAGGAACAGAAGGTGGTATAAGACAGGAACTCACTTTCTTTTCAGTCTGACGATTTCATAGAGGTAAGAACTTGGCTGCTTTGCTTCTCTGATCTTTCATCTTAAGCCCCAATGTCTGTCTCTAGGTTTTTATTATTCATTTTACAGCTTCCACAAAAGAAAAATTCAAAAACAAAAAATAATTTAAAAATAAAAAGAAAGAAGGAAAGAAAAAAGTTTTGCTTCTCCATCCTTCCCACCACTCCATCACATATTCATTTGTCAACCCATGTGTCAACCCAGTCTATCCTTTTGCCCAAATAGCCTTATTAGCAAATGTTCATTCTGATGAGTTGCTGATTCAAGGCCTTCTGGTACACCATCAATACTAGATCCTTACTGAAACCTCTCCTGGATATCTTGCTGTTGTCCTGAGTCATGGAGATTCTGTGGAGCCCAATCCCTTCATGTGCTCCAGCAGGTAATAAGTGGCATAGATACTGGAGTAATTCAACTCAAGGCCCTGGATGTGGTCCTGGATGGTAGCTAAATTGGTCAGTCTGGGCCTCTACTCAGGTGAAGATCAGGGCCAGTTCTCGCTCACAGCTTTCCTGCACAGATGGTGAGGCATGGGGCAGATCTCTCATGTGCAGGCCAGTTCTCCTATTGCAGGGTCTGGCAAGCTAGAAGGACAGTTTTCCCAGAGCTGTCAAGGATCTCACAGCCAACTACCTCATGACCATGACACTGAAACCTGTTCTCCTAGGAGGAGAGATTAGTTCTCCAACTGAGATTGCTCACTAGGGTCAAGACCAACCCTCTGGTGCCCAAGCCAAAGGCCAGATTTCCATGGCCTTTGGTGGCAACATGAGCCATGCACATCAACACAAACCCCCCACAGACCCAGACATGACCCTCAGCTGCAGGATAGGCTAACATGTCACCATGGCAGCACAGACCACTCATATCAGTGTGGTCCCAGTGGCAGCATGCTTGCTAGACATCAACATGGCCTCAAGTGAGAGCAGAGACCACAGATATCCATCTGGCCTTTGGTAGAAACACATGTCATGGACATCTACATAGACTTCAGCTGTTTTAGGTCCACAGTTCCAAACATGGCCTTTAGCAGCTGCACATGCCTACATTACATGGCCTCGGGTGACTGCACAGGCCACTCACATCAACATAGTCACCAACAGCAGCATGGCCTATGGATGTCTACAACTAACTCTTGTAGATTTCTCCAAATCAATCCAGATCCTGGCAGGAGGAAAAACAATGCAACATTTGAAAGAGGAAATCCTGTCTCTTAATTGATTTTTTTAAAGTAATGCTTGATTCAGGAAATTTGTGGGTTCAGAGATTTGTTAGTTCAGAAACTTAGTCACCACTAAGGTATCTCCAGAGTTGATGAGAATATGCTAGGACTATTCCCAGTAAACTTTTGAACCTTGCTTTTCAACTGCCTAGTAGCCGCAGGATTGAGCGATAAGTGTTACTGCTGATTTCCAGGCAATTTATGGGTCCTGACTTGTAAGAGTCAAAAAAAGTAGACCATTTAAAGCTGATTGGATTATTTCTTCACTTTAAAACCTATTGTGTACTAGCTAGTTCTATGTCACCTTGACACAACCTAGAGTCATCAGAGGAAGAAGCCTCAGTTTAGGAAATGCTTCCTACGGCATTTTCTTAATTAGTGATGAATGAGGATGGTCATGGCCTCTACATTAGCTCCTGCCTTTAGGTGCTTGAGTTCCTGTCCTGACTTCCTTTGTTGATGAATAGCAATGTGGAAGAACAAGTTGAAAAAGCCTTTTCCTCCCCAATGTGCTTTTTTGGTCATGGTCTTTACTTGTAGCAATGTAAACCCTAAATAAGACATATTGATTTCTTTTCTGGTGTATTCTCCATAATTGGGACAAATTAATTATCAAAGCCTTAAAAATTATCTTATCTTGGCCTTGTACAATACCACCAGAAAGTTGAAGTCAATTGTTTTAAAATAAATGACCAATAATTGAAAATTTGTGATTCAATATCATCCTCTAAGTGGGTCTGTTTTATCAAAGGGAAAAGAAATCAGATATTCTTTCTGTCTAAGTTGTTCTTTTAGACTAGTTAGTATAAATGACCTGCAGGATTTTCAAAAATAAACTTGGAGGCCAAACATAGTAAATGTAATATTTAAAAGAATGGACAGCTTGGAGGCTCTTGCTCCCAGTTAAACTAGGTGTGTGACAATGAAAGACTACTCTGTAGTGGGTTATCTATTATCTTGCTCAGAGAATCTGTGAAGACTCAGATGTTGGAACATTGCCAGTATAAATTCTACAAACCAGAAAGTCACACAGAAAAATGTCCTCAATGATTCCTAAGGAAGTCACATGTTCAACAAAGTCACAATTTATCCTAGCACGTGAGACTACCGATAGACAAAAAACTAAAGGAACCCTTCTCCCACTTGAGCTACACATAACAAATGGAACATGATTAAGAACAGTAAATGAAGACAGGCACCTGGGAAGAAAAGGAAGGTGAACTGCTGAGTTCAAGGCCAACCTGGTCTACTGAGCCAGTTCCAGGAGAGCCAGAGTTACACAAAGAAACCCTATGTGAGGGCTGGAGAGATGGCTCAGCAGTTAAGAGCACTGACTGCTCTTCCAGAGTTCAATTCCCAGTGACCACATGGTGGCTCACAACCACCTATAATAAGATCTGGTGCCTCTTCTGGCCTTCAGGCAGGATTCTGTATAAATAGCCAGTTTGGATGTTCACCTTCCTAGACATGGACAGAGGGGGGAGGACCTTGGACTTTCCACAGGGCAGGGAATCCTGGCTGCTCTTTGGACTGGAGAGGGAGGGGGAGAGGAGTAGGGGGAGGAGGAGAAGTGAGGGAGAAGGGGAAGGGAAATGGGAGGCTGGGAGGAGGTGGAATTTTTTTTCTCAATAAAAATAAATAAATAAATAAAAAAGAAATCCTATGTGAAAAAAACCAAAGGGGAAAAAGGAGAAGAGAAGAACAAGACATATATGAAGGGCAATCCTTATTAGTCTTATTAAATGAAAATCCATATTCAGATATTAGGGTGAAAACTGAAAGATCAGAGAAGCAAAGCAGCAGCCACCAGTGAAATTTCTTACCTTTATGAATCCTCAGACTGGATGGAGGCAAGCATCCTGTCTCTATCTCTACTGACCTTATATTTTTGTCTCCACTTCCCTGGGATGCACCACCACTGCCCTGATCTGTTTCTCCTTCAGACTGGTTCAATCTCACATAGTCCACGATGGCCTTTAACTTCTGATCTTCCTGTCTCCCCCTTCCAAGTGTTGAGATTAAAGGTATGTGCCACCACTGCCCTGTCTCTATAGTTAAATAGTGGTTGGCTCTCTCCTATTATCTCCAGACAAGCTTTATTTATCAGAAACAAACAATGTATCACACAACAACTGTATCCAAATGATACAGGGCATATGTAAATGCCCTATACAGGATCATAATCCCTGTATGTTCTTGAACATATGGCACCGCTCCCCAACTTATTCTCTGACTCCCTTTATTAGAAGCTGTCTACCTTTTTCTTAATAAATTGTATCTATTTCTGTTTCTAGCTATGTGTGTGATTTATTGTTCTGGGATACAAGTACATGGAAACTTGCATCCAGTTTACAGAGGTTTTTTCCTCTTTGGGTCCTTCAACCATTCAATCCAAAAGAAACTCACAGAGGCCTGCATAAACTGGTTGGCCTATTAGCTCAGGCTTTTTATTAATTAACTCTTACATCTTACATTAACCCATAATTCTTGTCTGTGTTAGCCACATGGCCTGGTAACTTTTATCAGTAAGGTATTCTCATCTTGCATCCTCTGTGTCGGAGTGCTGACTAGACTGAGCCTTTCCTCTTCCTAGAATTTTCCTATTCTAGTCATCCCATCTATATTCCCTGCCTGTCTACTGACCAATCAGTATTTTATTAAGCCAAAACAAGTGACAAATCTTTACAGGGTACAAGGACATTGTCCCATAATACCTTCCTCCCTTTTTTATAACAAGCACTCTGAATCTAATCTCCTTTATTTAGATTTTTTTGACCATTATCCATAACAACTTATAATCAATACTCTAAACAAAGACAAATATCCATAATCTACTTTTGAGAATTTGGATGTAGTTTTTAAACTACTTTCTGCTTATTGAGGGTGTTGATAATCTTATGGGGACCTAAAGAAAATTTAGGATATGATCAAGTTCTGATTAGAATATTCTGTGAGGCTTGATCATCTCAACCAATAGTCTTGAGGCTGTTCTGGATGTATCACTCAGAGAAAACCCCATCAGAGGTCCTCTGAAATGTCATCTGGGTCATTAGCTTCTAAAAGAAATTTTTGGGGACTCTTAGTCCATCAAACCATATTAGTCTAGAAGGAATCCACAGGTTCTCATCCTCTGTGGAAACAAAAGCAGAACCTCTTTTCCAGAGCAACATATCCTCAGACCTAAATTTTGAAGTCAAGAGATCTTTAAAATATATATGTTGGTTTAGTTTAACCGCCTATACAATGAGATGTCTCTCTGTATTTAGCTCATTCACAGTCAAAAATTTAAAGAAAATGAAATAATATACATAATCCAGATCCTCCATGTATATTTTATCTTTGCATGGCTTATTTTTCTATTTACTCCTTTAACCTATGACTGTCTATACTCTGTGTCTTTAAAGTTTTTGTTTTATTTTTTAAAATCATTTACTTTTTAACTATCTTTGATCTCTCCTAAGCCTACATACATTTATCCAACACTGTGAGCCATTTAGAGGTCTTTTACATCTAAATGTCTTTTTTCTTCTCTTTTTTCTTTTTTTAAAAAGGAAACAAACTTTTTTCATTATATATACCCAATCCAAGTTCCCACTACCTCCTTCCTCCAACTCCCTCCACTTACCTCCCCACCCCCACCCCATGTCCCATCCACTCCTCAGAGAGGGTAAGACCCATTCCTTTGGGGAGGTCCAAGGCTCTCCCTTCTGTATCTAGGCTGAGCAAGGTATTCATCGAAAGAGAATACTTTCCCAAAGAACCAGTATAAGCAGTAGGGATAAATCCTGGTGTCAATTTCAGTGGCCCCTCAGTCTTCCCAAGCCATGCAACTGTCAATATTCATAGGGACTAGTTTCATCTTATGCTTGTTCCTTCCCAGTCCAGCTGGTGTTGGTAAACTCCCATTAGCTCAGATAGATTGTTTCAGTGGGTGTCCCCATCATGATCTTGACCTCTTTACTCATATTCTCATTCCTCCCACTCTTCAACTGTTCTTTGGGAGCTCAGTTCAGTGCTCCAATGTGGTTCTCTGCCTCTGTTTCCATCAGTTGCTACATGAAGGTTCTGATTTTTAAGATATTCTTCAGTTTTTCTCCCCTGCACTGGAGTCTGATCAGAAATGTGGATTTGGATGATAAATTTTTGTAAACACAGACTTAAAAAACATATTTAAAAAAATATGATATGAAGACATATCAAATTCATCAGTATGATAACAGGGATGCCAGTTTGGGCATCCTCTCCTCTAGTGCTTAAGGTCTTAGGACTGATCTCCATAATATATAAAGAACTCAAGAAATTAGACATCAAAATTCCTAATAACCCAATTAAAAAATGGGGCACTGAACTGAACAGAGAATTCTCAACAGAAGAATTTCAAATGGCCAAAAGACACTTGAAATGTTCAACACCCTTAGCCACCAGGAAAATGCTAATGCAAAGCAACTCTGAGATACTATCTTACACGTGAATTTGTCTTTACAGAATATCTGATCAGGAGCACTTTTAAAATGATAATGTTGACCACTGGCGCCCTGGCCCAAGCGGCGGAGACCAGCGCCCAGGCCCAAGCGGCAGAGACTGGCGCAAAGACGCAGTGGATGCGGGATAGTACAAGCGTGAAACAGTGAAGCTCACACTGAGAGCAGATCGCCCCACTACAATTAAATCAAGTAGGTTTTTTGGGGCCTGGCCTGCAGAGTGGTAGGCCATTTATTGGCGAGGTAGACGGGCGAACGGGGAGCCTGGTCCTGTCCCTGAAGACCCTCCTGAGTGGGGAGAGTGTTCTTGGCCCGTGGCAGGACACAGGAAACGAAGCAGGGGCATTAAGGATAAGGAAGCAGAGAGGGAAATCAGAGAAGCATCACCTTTCACGATAGCCACAGAATTCTCCTATTCTGGTCACCCTGCCAATACTTCCTGCCGTCTACTGGCCAGTCAGTGTTTTATAAAACTAATACAAGTGACAAATCTTTACAGGGTACAAGACCATTGTCCCACAGCAGTATCCTATACTATCCCTGGGCTGAGGATATCCCTGAATGCCTCCTTCATTCAGTTCTTCTTTCGGGGGTGGTATTCCTGGATCCACCACCTACCTCTGACTGAGAGAAATGCATAGGAAGAGTAGGAATGTAGTAGCTGAAATGAACAAAAGACCATACTGCAAAAAGCTGTAAATAGTTAATCACAAAATAGTTCAATATACACTGCAAAAAGATGAAGCTCTTGTGTCACAAATAACAATGAGCTGAAATCCTACCCTGAGGTGAAGGGTTCAAAGTCTTTTAAATAGTCTCATAACATTTGTCTTTCTGATGGAAGAAACTGTCTTCCAGAAACTGATGTATGTCTACTGTTTCTGATAATGATTACCAGAAAGATCTGAGGAACATTCAGGTAGACATTTGATAGTCATAGTTATGTAGCCAAATAGTTTGTGGGCATGATTGGACTGGTTTCACTGAGGCCACAGTGACTCCTAGTGGAACAATATTACTGAATAGTTTTGGTGTTTAAACACTGGTAGGGGTGGAAATTGAAGTTTCAAAAACCTATACCAAACCCAGCATTCCTTCCCACCCCCGCTCTCTCTCTGACTGCATATCTGGAAGTAGATCTCAGCAACTGCTCTAGAACCATGTTTCTTTTTTGTTTTGTTTTGTTTTGTTTTGTTTTTTTGTTTTGGTTTGGGTTTTTTTTTGTTGTTTTTTCCCCTTTAAAATATTTTTATTAAATAATCTACTTGGAGAGTAATTGCAAAAGCTTTAAACAGTAATTCCAAGTAATGAAAGGCATTTTCATTTAAAAAACAAAAACAAAAATATCCTTATGATTTGCTGCTTTATACACAGGAATGATTTATTTTACAAGCATTTGTAACATCAACCTATAAAATTAAAAACGTTTCTTAAGTGTCTGAAATGCAGAGTGAAGTCCACAATGATAAGCTCTCACATAAAGCTGCCTAGAAACAGGCTAAACTGAAACTACAGTAACAACTCCACACAGAATTTACAGGACAGGCACTTTGAATCAGATACGGGAATCTTTCACAGGTAGTGTTGCTTTTTTTGAAGCTCATCTCATCAGAGGTAACCAACTAGTGAAGCCAGGATTTCCTGGTGCAGGACAGGTTTGGTTCCAAATACTTCAGTTTTAATACATGCAAGACATGCCCTAAATAAGAAGGATCTTCTGAAAGAAAATGAAGAAAAACAAAAAAGCAGCCCGGACTAAAAGCATTTACAAGCATCTGCACAAGGCCTTTAGTCAGTGTTTTAAACCCATTCATTCTCAGGTAAGGGATTAAGAGGCCAAGAGAGGTACCCTCGGCGAGGGTGAGGATACTGGAGGTTGGCAGTGTCAGCATCGCAAGAGTGCTCTACCAGAGGAGCAGGAGGAGCAAGGAGCTGGGCACATCTGGACCATCTTGATCCAGCCCATGGGGAATCCAGAGGGGGAAAGAAATACCTGAAATAATGAAGACAGGAACAAAACACCAAAACAAAAACAACAGGGGGAAGGAGGGAGGGGGAAACAGAAGAAAAAGAGAAAAGCAGTAAATACAAAGAGAACCAAAGAAGAGAAAACATGCTGGAAAGAAAAAAAAGGAAAAAAAAGCTTGTATATTCATGCCAAAACCAATGGAACGTAATAGTATAAATCAAGACTCTCACTTAAATCAAGGTTGCTTAAGCAAGTATAAAAATTTGGGAGAAAAAAAAATCTGTTAAAGTTAAAATGCCAAAAAATTATCAGTACATATGTTACAGAGACATTAATTTTATAAATTTAAAGCCTTATCTAATCTCTCATTTGATTCCGTAATTTACAAATCTAATATGCTTTCCATTTGGAGCACAGCTGCATTTGCTGCAGCATCAGGCACAAGTGTTTAGTGCACACATGATACTGGGAACAAACCCGAATACACTCTCACACTGGAAAGCTGACTACTGCAACATGCTTTTGAAAAATATAACCATTGAACAGTTTTGGTTTCCTGCAAAAAACTGAGAATCGCTACAGGTTTGGTGTCTAAAAAGGCTCAAAGAATTATAGTCTGTTATTCTGCCATCTTATAACTTACCCATAATATGTATGCAATTTAGTAAATAAAAAGGTGCATAACTTTATCAAAGTCAAGAGTTTTAGAAGACGGGAATTCATTGAAACAACACATTAAAAATCCTGAGACATGGAATTTCAACTGCATGCAAATTTTCAGCCAAATGTCAACTCTTCTTCTGTTTCCAAAATGTCTAAAAGGAAACAGAGTTGTAAAGAAGCACACCATCAGCATTCATGCACACAATAGAACAGCCGTCTCCTTACTGAGGACGGGATGAAAATTTAAAAGTGCTTCCACTATTTTACTACCAAAAAAACTGCAGCAAATGCTAATATGATGTTTAGCTACAGACCATTTTATCTGAATTCTGGTGCTACGTTAATTATCTGCTCCTTTACTAGTATTTTTAATTACAAGAAAAACCAGTTGTGTAGATAATATCACCTATAAAGCAGTTCTACAAAAGGTAAACAAATTAGCACTCAAAACAATCTTTATGAAAAATATTTGTTCAATTTTCAAATTAAAATTATAAAAACTCATCATTTTAGCTTATTGTTTTAGAAAATAAAAGACATATCCCTATATTCTCCAAATGGAATAATATTGTATTTTTCCTCCTCCCAATAGTTTATGAGGATAGTAGCAATCTTTTCTGGTTTTATTAAGCCCAAGTTAGTCTAAAGAACATTTCAAAAAATTGTTTTGGTGATGATGTCTCAACAAAAAGCCTTTCCATTTATAGTGTCGGTAAACTGACTTGTACAAAAAATTATATACACTGCAATTTTAAAGGCCTTTCGGACTGTGTTTAGTAGTGATCAGGCTGCTGGTGCATCTTGGGAGAGATCAAACGGCGCTGGGGAAGGGGAAAAGGAGTTCGATTTCCATTCCTGTGTGCATGCAACAAGCAGCCAAACAGCAAAGTTACTCCAGCTAGCTTGTACTCAGCTGTGCTTTCTGCCAGCAGAAGATCCATTTAGTGAGTTCTGAAGATTTGAAATATTTGAGCTTAGTGAAGGATTTGAGTTTCCCAGTTGAGAACTCCCATTTACTGGGCTCCCATTACCTTTCAAAATACCAGTACACTTCCAATTGTCCATGTAATTAGCTTTCCACACCTCACGCAGCCGTCATCTTCTGAGGACGCCAGTACTATTCTTGTAATGTTCCAACTCACCCTCCAGAATTATGATTATCAAACTGAACCACAATATGGATTTCAAATTTTGTGGGACCACCAGAAGAAGTAAGTTCTTTCCTCACAGATTTTAACGTGAAAATTCTTATATCTTTGGTTGCTATTGCCAGGATATGGAAAGATCCTCCCAAATTTGAAGCAAAGGCAATATCATGAACAGGATCTGTGACGGTCATAAGAGTTTCCACTTTTTCTCTCCCCGTCCCCCCTTATCCCCAACCCACCCCACCCCCAAGATACCAATTTTCTCCCCGTCAATTTTATCTACTTCCCTTAGCCAAGAGGATAACTATATGTTTTTTCTTGGGTTCACCTTCTTATTTAGCTTCTTTAGGTTCACCAGGTATACACTCCGTGACCTTTATGAATGGCTAGAAACCAATTATGAGTGAGTACATCCCATGTTCATCTTTTTGGGTCTGGGTTACCTCGCTCAGGATAGTGTTTTCTATT
>NW_026068125.1:2869942-2902339 GCF_014885135.2 Alexandromys fortis
GGGGCTGATCTATTGGGAGCTCACCAAGGCCAGCTGGACTGTGACTGAAAAAGCATGGGATAAAACCGGACTCTCTGATCATGGCGAACAATGAGGACTGATGAGAAGCCAAGGTCAATGGCAAGGGGTTCTGATCCTACTTCATGTTCCGGCTTGGTGGGAGCCTAGCCAGTTTGGATGTTCACCTTCCTAGACATGGACGGAGGGGGGAGGACCTTGGACTTTCCACAGGGCAGGGAACCCTGACTGCTCTTTGGATTGGAGAGGGAAGGGGAGAGGAGTGGGGGGAGGGGGAGAAGAGTGGGGGAAGGGGAGGGAAATGGGATGCTGGGAGGAGGCGGAAACTTTTTTTTTCTTATTCTCAATTAAAAAAATATAAAAAAAAAGAGTTTCCACTTTTGCATATTTCCTGGTGTTTTCATTGTATTAAAAAATCTGAACCTTGGCCATGGCATTTGGACTGCTGTCATCGCTTCCCACGCGATCATGGGGGAGTGAGCACGAGAGCTGGAAGGATTCCAAGAAATGCAACTACAGCTCAGCTTACATGAGATCTCGTGCTGTAGGGACCACTGGCTGAGCCTCATATATTCTTACTATACCATCTGCTGAACAGGTTGCTAACATCACACCCATGTGTTTGGGAGCAAATTTCACATCAGTAACAGATGTTCTTCTCTCCACTAGAGTTGTCCTCTTCACCCAGTGACTCTGTCCTCAAAGTTTATCGTTTGATTCTCCCACTATTTCTTCCCAAACAGCCGCTGTTCAGTCAAAAGAACAGGAAGCCAAAACTTGTCCAAATTCAGGATGAGCCCATGTCACAAGCTATACAGATCCACTATGTGTCTTCCAACTAGCAGTGCAATGCCAATCTCCGCTTTCACTTTTATTCCAGACCTTGACGCTCTGGTCGCTGGAGCAGGTGGCCATCCGGCACCCGTGGAAGTCGAAAGACACATCGTGGATGAGTTCCTTGTGGTCCCCTGCGATCCTGCGTGCCACAAACATGGCCGCCACTGTCTGCCCGGCCCGCCTCGAGAGGGCGGCGGTGGGGCCAGCAGCCCCTGGACCCTAGAACCATGTTTCTTACCATGATGATAATGTACTAAGCCACTGCAATGTAAGGAAGTCCCCAGTTAAATGCTGCTTTCTTCTTATCAGAGTTTCCTTGGTTATGATGTCTCTTCATAGCAATATAACAGTGAATAAGACAACTAAAAAAAAGAAAAGGAAAGCTGTAAAATTAAATTAGTCTATAAAATTAATCCATATTAAACCAAGATGTCTGTCTTGGTTTGTTTTCATTGCTGTGATAAAACACTTAACCAAAACCAACTTGGGAAGAAAAGGGTTTATTTGGCTTACAATGCCATGTTTCAGCCCATCATTGAGAACCATCAGGTCAGGAAATCCAACAGGAACTGAAACAAATACCATGTAGAAATGCTGTTTACTTGCTTGCTCAGTTTTTTTTATACAAACCCATAACCACCTGCTGAGAGATGATACTACCCATATCAATAATAATTAATTAAGAAAATGCCCCACAGACATACCCAGAGACCAATCTGATAAAGGCAGTTTCTCAGCTGAGACTCCTTATTTCTTGATGATTCAAGTCTGTGTCAAGTTAACAAAACTAATCAGCACAATATCCTAAATCCAATGTTCTTAAGCACAACCCTCAAAATCCTAAACCATCAGTCTCTATAAGAATGATAACAAATGTTGGGCACTGGCGGGGCACACCTTTAATCCCGGCATGTGGGAGGCAGAGGCAGGCAGATCTCTAGAAGTTCAAGGCCAGTGTGGTCTACAGAGTGAGTTCCAGGACAGCTAGGAATATTACACAAAGAAGCCCTGTCTTGAAAAAACAAACCCTACCAAAAAAGAATGACAGCAAAAAGGTTAACAGAGTTGAGAGAGAATCACAATAAGCCAGAAGTCATAAAAGTGTGTGGAGAAATTATTAAGGAGGGGGTAGAAGACATAAGCTCCTTTAGTATAATGGGAATTTTCCATGAGAGAACAGGACAATGTAGATGAACTCACTTGGGTTACCAACAGAAGAGAAACAGTGGTGGCTAAGGATGCCCAAGAAGATCACCATGGAGCCACACTTCCATATGCAAAAGCAAGGTTTCATTTATTAGGTACAGGCTAGCATGGGTCCTCTGCCTCACAGTCTAACACAGCAGATAGAGGGAGAAGGACCCCATCTACTATTGTTTAGGGTAGATAAAGACAAAAAACACAAAACAATCACAAGGTTACAATCTCAAAATATAAAACTATGTATCCTCTATCACAATTGGCTAAAGGTGAGGTAAAGCTCAGCTGTTAGCTCCTGATAGGCTATTAGTATCTAAGGGGGATAGACAGCCCCCCTGGTTACACCCTCCAGACATCTGCTGACCCTGTGCTATCTGCAGGGGCTGCTTGAAATATTACCCAGCTGATATCACCCAGCTGATAGGGGAAGTTGGGTGTGGGAATGGGCTGCAGTCAGCAACTTTAAGTAACTTAGGTTTCTTCATTAGCTAATACTTCCCCTAAAGAGGGGTCCTACAGTCTTCAGCTTATCCTGGGGGTTGGGGTATAGTTAAAGACCTCAAAAGGATCCAGCACAGAAATTGAATCTTTTCTGAGTCCTTCTGAGTCATTATCCCTGTGACAACTGGACTCATTGCCTAGCAGAACTTAGAAATGCAGTTAAAATTTAAAACTTAGAAATCACACTTCATGTACAGCAGATCTATCCTGATTCCACTATGGGCTTCTTATCTCACCATTATTTCTAATGCAAGAATTGAGACATGTAACTTTACACTTAATGAGATCATATACTGGGTCATTAAACTGCCCCAGGATACCATCCAGGCCTCCTGTTGCCTGCAAGATGTAGGATTCTCAGCTGCTTCTCCAGTAAAATGTCTCCCCTTATGCCGTCATGCTCCCTGCCATGATGATAATGAACTGAATCTAGGAAACTGTGTGTCCCTTCAACTAAGTGTTTCCTCATAAGGGTTACCATGGTCAAATTGTCTCTTCACAAAAACAAAAACCCTAACTGAGACACCCCCATAACTCTTCCACCTCTTCTCCTTGCCAACTCCATGCGTCACTTTAAATCTTATTGATTCTACTTTATACTGCCAATGTATGTATTAATATAAGACCAGTAATTGTACCATGGGCAGTCAACCTATCAGAGGCTACATTTCTGAAGATACTGACTGAGCCTTCCACCCCAGTCACAAATAAAAGCAGTGGTAATTCACAGGAAGAAGTTACATAGACACTAGTTATAAATACTATGAAGAGCCATCAATTTTTATAAAAATAAGTAACTTTGTGTGACATTTAGATAAGACTCAGACTGAAGCTCAGTTTTAAATAAATTCCAACCTGTCAGTTTCCCCAAGTAGTCATTTTGATGAAGCATAATCCTTTCAGTCAGTGTTAATATTAGAAAACCAAAATAACTTTCAATCATCAAACATCTCTCATCTTTAACACTATGAAGTAATGTGTGATCATGTGGGGTGCAAAAGTTAGAGTGAAGGCTCATACTTTGGGCAGACAGTAGGAATTTGGGGTAAGAGTTCCATTGTAGAGATGATGTATGGTCAGAAGCCTATTTGCAGTCTCATATTTTGGGGGAAAGATTCCACTGCTCATGACTAGGAGTTATGCTATAGGTGCAGGATGGACCAGCCAGAACCCTACACAGCTTCTGAAGTGGAGAGGGATGGGTACCTGGAACTAACCGTTAGAGAGAAGCATCACCCTGAAAATCTGACTCACCTTTTAGTATTCACCATAAAATAACTACTGAATCATGTGGACCAGAAATGATGACTGTAGTAGGATGAGTGCTGGGGAAGAGCAGCTTTCATTGTTTTCCATGGTAAAAACAACTCCGGGAGCTAACCCTGTCCCATTGTCCAGTATTGGGACTGGAATCTTGCCCTGGAGAAGGAGGACTGGGGAATTACGATTTAGCTATTAGTCACTGTGCAATGCCTCCTGGAGAGTCAGAGGGTGAATGTTTTAAGTACTGCTCCTCCAGAAGACCCAGTTTTATCTCTTAGAACCCACATGTAACTCACAACTCTCTGTAACCACAGTTCCAGAGTCCTCAACACTCTCTTCTGGCCTCTGTGGTACTGCACAGACATGTTGCCTATAGGTGCCTGCAAGTAAAACACATACATACATACATACATACATACATACATACATACATAAAATTAAAACATTAATTAAAGACAGCACTCTCCCCACAAAAGCGACTGTTGTATTCTCCCTCACATCTTATCCATTATCATCACAGTCCTTTGATATCAGACTGTGCATTACTCATGCCAAGTCCTTTATTGTGATATTTTGTTTGTCTTCTGACAAATAAAGCTTGCCTGAAAATCAGAAGGTGGAGCTTGCCACTAGTTAACCATAGAGATCTAGAGGTCTCTACAGAGAAACAGGAAATGATAAGGCTGGGTGGAGAGAGGAAGTGATAAGGAGGGGCATAGACAAGATCTTGGCCTTTTTTGGTCTGAGCAGTCAGAGAGGTAAGAGGTGACTGTGGCTGGTCCTTTACTTCTCTGATCTTTCCGCTTTTACCCCAATATATGACTCTGGGTTTTTATTATTAAGATTAATTATAATTGTGTTTCATCTGCCAGCAGACCAAACAGAGTAATAGGATCTTCATTGCTCTTAACTTCCAAGTTCACAGAACAGAATCCAAAGAGGTTGCATATAAAAAGTGAGACTGAGTATCTTAGAGTTGACCTAAAAATCAAAATGCTATAAACAACAAAACAATATTTTCTCACTGATATAGTCAGTATCTGGTAAGGCCACTCCTGCTGGCTTATAACCAGCTGCTGCTGCTTCAAGCTTATGTCTGTGAGGAATTATGATAGAAAAGGAGAGAGGGAAAGGGAACAAAGGGGGTAAGACAGCAAGGAAAAAGAACGGGAGGGGAAGAAGACTCTATTAAAAGATAGCAGTTCTATATGGGTAGGGTTCCACTCCCATGGTCTCACTGAATCTTGACTGTGTCTTTAGAGACTTTATCCCCAAACTCAGCAATTCACTGAAGTCACTCTTGGATGTGAATAGCTTCTAACAATTACATTTTCCATCCACAAGGTGAAGCTGTTACACAACTCCTGACCATTGTCAGGCCTGATAATTTTCAAACCTTCAGAATTTAAGAAAAGCTGGAATGATGAATGATTCTTTCTTGTTTCATAATCTTTCTACCAATGGACAAGATTGGTAAAAATGAAGAAATGAGTTGTGTGGCACAATGAAGACTTTAATCTCTGTAAGACAGATATGTGACCTTTCACAAAGAAAGTGTAATGTCTCTGTATTTATCTATGATATCCACTTAAGCGGCACAGTCACAATTCTCAAAGGCAGTAGTGATCTGATTTCTCCAGACAGCTAGCCTCCACAGCTAGCCTCCCAAGTGACTTGCATTTTCATAATGTTCTAGGTTAAAGAAAAGCAAGTATGAACTCCAACCAGCCTGGATCTCAAGTTCAATGGTCTACAAGGAAGTCCAAGAAGTAAACTGTTAGAATATTGTAGTGAATACAATAAGAAATTAACTGAGTCACAGTGTTTTGAAAATGAGTTCACGGTAGTCTGGGCCATCTCCCTCCTTATATTGTCCTTCCATGGGTGAGCCCCTTAATATCAAGTCCTAGCATGATAGCATCTTCTGCCTGTGCTGATTACCACTCCTTTCATCCACTTCTTACTAAATTAACCCCAATGGTGCTACAGAACTATCTCCTTTTCCTTCTGGATTCTGATTGTCTTTAGTTGCAAGTGTAAATGAAAATTTCTGATGCATGCTGATCCCTCAGGTGGTCTCTAAAACTAACTAAAAAAGTAAACTGAATTCTGATGCCTTGTCTGGGATATATAAGATCTGTGTACTGTCACCTCTGATCTAAGAACCACAGACACAGGAATTGTGATCTCAGGATATATTTGGATGCTGGCAGAAGGTATCTCATGCTCTGTTTCATTTGTAACTACCATCTCCTTTTGTCCCATCTAGCATCTGTTTGGTAGACCATAGAATATTTGAACATTGATGTAGGATTCCCCTCCGTTTTTACCATTACCATTGCCATAATCCTGTGATTACCATTGATTAATAGAGAAGCTGCTTTGGACCTATAACAGGGAAGAACAGAGCTAGGCGGAAAAATTAAACTGAATGCTGGGAGAAAGAAGACGGAGTCAGAAGCTGCCATGGAGACACCAGAGGGGAAAGATGTGAGCTTCCAGCAGGAACCTTGCTGGTAGGCCACGATTCTCATGGTAAAATATAAAATAATAGAAATAGCTTAACCAAATATATAGGAGCTAGCTAGCAGTAAGCTTAAGTGATTGGCCAAGCAGGGATTTAAATAATATAGTTTCAGTGTGATTATTTCGCTGCTGAGCAGCCAGGAACAAACAAGCAGTCATTCTACTACAAATTGGTGCACCAGAATGGGGAAAATTTTTTCACATAAAGTTCAAGAAAGTTTTTTTTAAGGCTTTTAGACCCACAAAAACAGGAGCCAAGGGCAGTTTCTTGCTAGCAGCAAGTTTTCAGATAGGCTCTGTTTGCAAGGGAGGTGCAGTAAAAACTGCACAGATTCTTTTTTAAAAAGCTGCAGATTCCAGACTCACCACACAAATGGCTCAAACTCTTTCAGGAGGTCCAGTTATGGACCACTTAAATGGGGTCTGTGCGACAACTTTCTTAATGGTGCATAGACCTGCTGTGCACCAAAAAATGGCTCTTAGAGGCAGCAAACATGCCCCTTGCCATGTTGGACTGAGTGGAACAAGTAGGCAGGGCCACGTTGGCCCTAACTAAGCCTGCTTAGCATTTTGATAAAAAGGGTGTTTCTGGTCATAATATGATTACAGATACACAATAAAGACAGATTCAGACATAAAAGACCTCTAAATGAGACACAGTGTGTTTTAAAAATGTACATAGGCTTGGGAGAGAAAACAAAAAGAAAAAAAGAGACAGTAAATGTAATATAAAAGAGTACAGTCATAGATTAAAGCAGTAAAGATAATAAAATAAATATTATACTTGTAGAAAAGGCAGAAAAATAAGCCTATTTTAAGTAAAGATGAAATATACACAGAGCGTCTGGATTATGTATATTATTGTGTTTTCTTTGAATTTTTTTGACTGTGAAGGGGCTAAGTACAGAAAGACATCTCATTGTATGGGCTGCTACTTTAAATCAACCTATATATTTTAAAGATATCATGACTTCAGAATCTGGGTCTAAAGATATATTAATCTGGAAAGAGGTTTTCTTTTGTTTCCATAAAAGATAAGAATCTGCAGGTTAATTCCTGACTAATCTGGTTTAATGGACCAAGATCCCCAAAAAAGTCACTGTGAACACCCCCAAAAATACTTTACCCAACAAAAAGTTTGAGTAGAACTATGCCCAAATTTCCATATATTGTTTATAAATGTTTGTTTACATTTAAAGGGGGATATGCTATAGAGATTTGCGTTGGTATGGGTCTTGATTTATTGATACAAATTTAAGATCAACTTTGGTATATGTGTATTTCTGCTCTTGATTAAGATATTGTGTTTGTGAAGCTCACTTAAAAGTGTAATGTATAGCCGGGCGGTGGTGGCGCACGCCTTTAATCCCAGCACTTGGGAGGCAGAGGCAGGTGGATCTCTGTGAGTTCGAGACCAGCCTGGTCTACAAGAGCTAGTTCTAGGACAGGCTCCAAAGCCACAGAGAAACCCTGTCTCGAAAAACCAAAAAAAAAAAATAAATAAAGTGTAATGTATAATTAAGAAATATAGGTTAATAGATAACTATCTATAATAGTCAAGGTCATAGTCATGTTAGTTAGGTTTTCTAGATATATAGGGATATATTTCAGGTAGATAGGTATTATTCAAATTTTTCAGAGACCTTCAGAATATGGCACTTAAAATGTTTTAAGAACTTAGGATTTTTCATGACAATGAGACATATTTGCTCCTTGTAGCACCAACTACTTCAAGAGGATGATGGGCATTGAAGAGGCTCCTTTTATTGCAAGAAACTGCTCTTGCCTGGACTGCTTGATGATATGCTGTATAAACTGAACTTGCAGGACCCATAGAAAAATGACTGCTGAATTTGCCTAAAGGTGAGATGGTTCTTCGGGTTCCTGCTTTATGAAAGAATCTGCCAGACATTCCGCAGGATACAGAAGAAGTAACTGACAAATTGCCAATATTAGTAGAGCTGTCTTTGAACTTTCCTGTTTCATGAAAAAATCTGCCAGATACTATGGGCAAGTAGACTGAGGATGGGTGCCCACAACATTACCAAAGAATTTGGGGTGATTGAACAGGCAATGAGATGACTCTGTCAACTCTAGACTTTTGGAAGATGCCTACAATGCACTTCCTGTTTACTTAGGTATTATTATAACCTTCTGCAGTCTTTGATGGAGTTGAAGAATAGATACATAGTTATAGTGATAGTTTTCCTTAGTTATTATAAAAGATAATATAGATATAAATGTTGTAACTGTAATTCTTGCTTGACACCTGTCTTATTATATATAATTTTACTATGTTAAAGTTAAAACCTTCCTTTTTATTTAAACAAAAAAAGGAAGGTGATGTGGGATTCCCGTCTATATGCTGTGACTACCATTGATTATTAAAGAAACTGCTTTGGGCCTATAACATAAAAGAACAGAGCTAGGCTGGGAAAGTAAACTGAATGCTGGGAGATAGAAGGCAGAGTCAGGAGTTGTCATGGAGCTACTAGAGTGGAAAGACTACCTGGAAACTTGCTGGTAGGCCATGATCCTTGTGGTAAAATATAAAATAATAGAAATGGGTTAACCAAAGATGTAAGAGCTAGCTCCAGTATGCTTAAGTAATTGGCCTAGCAGAGATTTAAATAATACTGTTTCTGTGGGGTTATTCTGGTGCTGAGCAGCCAGGATAAACAAGCAGTCCTCCTACTACAGAACATAGTCTGGAGTCAGACATACTGTCACATTCTGTATTCTAAATAGTGGGAATACTAACCCAAGAGTGCCACTTTCCTATCAGTTCAAAACTAGCCTGAAAAATATGACAAGACACTGTCTTTAAAAAAAAAAAAGAACTATTAAAAACATATGAGGAAAACAGATCACCACTACAGTATATACAGGAAAAAATATTAAACTCCATGTGTCTGAATAATGGATGACCTTTGGTCATTCTCAAAAATTAAATACAGCCACAGACTCAAAATTAGGGTATACAACTATTAAGGATGTTTATGGACAGTTTTCAAAGAAATATAGTTCAGATTTGTCCTGAAGAGACTTTTTGACAAAAAAAAAAAAAAAACCTGTGATTTAGGGTTAATACAAACATGAGAGGTCTTTAGAGCAGATTCTACGAACGGCTTGAACATGATGGGATTCTTAGAAGGTGAAGTGGAAATTGGGGATTCAAAGAGAAACCATTGAGAATTGTGAGAATTAGAACATTGCTCAGAAATAGTAGAATTAAATATTACCTGTTCCCATCACTTTGTCCTGTAGCATGCCTACAACTTTAATTTTATTGTTCTGAATAATGATAAATTAGGTCAGCATGTACACACTCCTGAAAAGCCAAATATTTCAACTTAACCATTCATAATGAAAGCAACAGATCAATGCCAATGCTGGGCTGCCTTCACTGACTCTCCTTGTGACTCTCATTATGTCACACTCTTTCTTTTCCTCAACTGTCCATAATGAAAATACAAACAGATAGTTAGATTCAAAATACAAAGCTTAGAATTTAACTCTGGTTCTAACAAGATGTAATCTTTCAGTCAGCATGCCTTGGATTAATTAAATGTTTATCTGACTTTAGAGATTTCTAGCATTGTTCAACCAGATAACACAAATTCAAACCACCTAAAAACAATAATTTTTAAAAAGTTCATAGCACTGGAAAACCAAGAGTATCATTCTCTGATTTACTGTACTAAAATAAGAATAAGCAATGACCTTAGCTATGATTCATGAAAGTGTAAAACAAAGAGACTCCTAGGACACACTTATTTGATGATTAGACCATGTCAGAAGAACCAGTGCTTTTCTAAGATCATAGTGACCAGTGTCATATTTTTGTCTGACCTCTCTGACCTCCTGCATTCATTTTTTATATCGTTTGTTTTTACCTATTATATCAAATTCATGACATTTATTATGCAAGAATCTTTACAAATAAAAATAGTTATAACCTTTTGTTTAGCTTGTGTGTATGTGTCCACATGTGTGCAAGTTTATTGTGTACAGGTACACATCTGTTCATAGTATATGGATGCATATGCATGTAATGACCAGAGGACAACTCAAGCTGTCCACATAGTTCTGAAGACAGAATGTCATCTTTCACTGTGCTGAAGCTCACCATGTAGGCTAAGTATGCTAACCAATAAGTCCTAGGGATCAGCCTGTGCCTCCACTCCCCAGCAATAGAATTGGCCTCTGTGTCCTGCTATTCTTATGTAAGTCCTGGGAGAACTCAGGTAGTTACTTTACTGATAGGGCCATCTCCCCAGCCCTGTGCAGATTCTGATGTCAAAAACAACTAGAAAGAAACTAAAAGAATTGGAACTCAGTGATACTGACTAAATGAATGAAAGTTCCTGAAGTGTACATCTCATTATGTGAGCTCATTGAATTCCTCATCATAATATAAATTAGAAAGGGAAGGACAAGTAGATTTTCATAAATTACATTCTCAGATTACACATGTTCCTAATGCTTGACAGTAACATGTTTTTTGTATTATAAGGCAGGAATCATTTGATTGCCAAATTTCAAAGAAGAAATATTGTTTACTTTCAAATGGACTGATAAAGAAATACCCCAAACCGCATGGTTTGTTTCCTGAAAACAGTGATGAGGGAGGATATTAGAACTGTTGGCTAAGCAAAACCAATGTATAATCCTTGATATATCTGTGTAATATACTTTCATCTGTGCAAAATCTGGAATTAACTATTCTCATCTAATCAGGAAGCAGTAAAAATTTAAATCTCTCACAAATGCATTTTTTCAAGACACACATTTATCATTGCCTGTAATCTTTTTCAAAAACAGCAAAAATATCTTTTGATTCTGAGAAATATTATGAAATGACTAATTCTTCCTAATCATATATTTAGACCATTTAGACAATGTGAAAGAGAAAGAGGTATGTCCACAAACTTTATACAACTCATGTATCCCATTGTTAAGATCTGTAAAGCAAGTTATACTCCTAATATTCAGATGTCTGAATCTTTTGATTTTCAGTCAAAATAAACCAATTGCATACATATAAAATAGAAATTTCATTTTGAAAGTTGAATAATTTTTAAAAGAATGATTTTTTTTTCTGATGGCAAAAGAATAGAACTCATCCTTTGTTTGTTTTTGCTTTTTGAGACAGTTTCTCTGTGTAGTCCTGTCTGTCTTGGAACTCACTTTGTACACCAGGCTGACCTCAAACTCAATACCTGCTATCTCTGCCTCCTGATGGCTGGAATTAAAGGCATGCACCACTACTGCCCACCTACAACTTATTCCTACCTCTAGTGGATAAGATTTCGGCTTTATGCAAATGGATGGAAATAGAAAACACTATCCTGAGTGAGGTAACCCAGACCTAAAAGATGAAAATGGTATGTACTCACTCATAAGTGAATTCTAGCCATAAATAAAGGACATTGAGCCTATAATTCGTGATTCTAGAGAAGCTAAATAAGAAAGTGAACCCAAAGAATAACATATAGTTATCCTCATGGATATTGGAAGTGGACAAGATTGCCGGACAGGGGTTGGGAGCATGTGGGAGGGGGTGGGGTAGGGATAAGGGGAGATTGGGAGAGAGAAAGGAGAAGGGGAGGATGGGGAGAGCTTGAGAGAATGAGATGGTTGGGATGGAGAAGGGGTGGATGAGGGAGCAGGGAAGTAGATAATTAAGGGAGCCATTTTAAGGTTGGCAAGAGACTTGACACTGGAGGGGTTCCCAGGTGTCCAAGGAGATGTCTCCAGCTTGTTCCTTGGGCAGCAGAGGAGAGGGTGCCTGTACTGGCCTTATCCTATAGCCACACTGATGAATATCTTGCATATCACCATAGAACCTTCAGCTGGCGATGGATGGAGATAGAGACAGAGACCCACACTGGAGCACTGGACTGAGCTCCCAAGGTCCAAATGAGGAGCAGAAGGAGGGAGAACATAAGCAAGGAAGTCAGGACCACGATGGGTGCATCCACCCACTGAGACAGTGGGGCTGATTTAATAGAAGATCACCAAGGCCAGTCGGACTGGAACTGATGGAGCATGTGATTAAACCGGACTCTCTGAATGTGGCGGACAATGAGAGCTGATGAGAAACCAAGGACAATGGCGCTGGGTTTTGATTCTACTGCATGGACGGGCTTTGTGGTAGCCTAGTCTGTTTGGATGCTCACCTTCCTGGACCTGGGGGGAGCAGGGAGGACCTTGGACTTCCCATAGGGTAGGGAACCCTGACTGCTTTTTGTACTGGAGAGGGAGGGGGAAGAAGAGGGGGAGTGGGAGGAGGGGAGGGAAGCTGGAGGAGGGGAGTAGGGGGAAATTTTCAATAAAAAACAAATTAATTACAAAAGGAAAAAAAAGATTTTAGCTTTATGCCATCAGATATAAGGAATGCTTGAACATGAGCCATGTCAGCATTGAGTGTGTAATACAAAAGTATATATATTGGTTGGTTCTTTTTAACTCGATTTTTTTGATGTATATGAGCTTTTAATGAAACATTTTATTTAACTTACCTAAAGGAAAAACAACATAAATTGAAAAGAAAAGTAATTATTCAGCTTTGCTGAGACAAATGTGTTCTAGGACATAGGCTGAGCCCACAATTCCTGTTACATGTAGTCTTCATCTGCTTCTTACTAGAAAGGTAATCAAATTGGCAACTACCCTTTTCTAATCTTTCCAAATTCTTCTGACAGGAAAATGCTGGCATTCTTTCTAAATGTAAAGATACAGAATTAATTAATATAATTTCACAAAGCTTTAGCAATCCACTTAATAATTATACTGTGAAAATTATTTCCAAAAAACACTCTGTCAATTCTTTATTCCACTCTGCTTTGTTCTGTTACCTTTGACACGCGCGTGTGCGGGTACACGCACACATCCACACACACAGTGTAAGGATGATAAATATTATTCATATATTTTCCAAATCCTATTTTGAGTTTTGCATCAAAAAGAGCTAAATGTTGCTCTTTATTAAAGTTTCTTTGTTAACGTAAGATACCATGTTCATGTTTCTGGTGTGGTGATTGCCAGTTTATACATGAGCAGTTCTGCAGATTTGATAGTTCTGTATTTAGTCCTCTAAAAGGAAATCACTTGGAAAATTGCCTCCTTCAGTTTAAAAACAAATTTATAGACATGCATGCATTTTGTCCTTTATTGGATAAATATATTTAACAATCTGCTGTTTAAAAAGGAAGCCCTTAGAAAGAAGAAAGGGGCTCACAAAGCTTTGTCCCTTCCTGAGGCCGATACGCCTTTTATTGTTGCTGAGAAAGGGAGAAAAAGAGGAAATGCACTCTTCAGTGCAGGGGCCATTAACAAGGCACCTACTATGTAAGATAATCTTTCACTCACATTTCTATAAGCATCTCTAATGAAGCCAATGGGAATCCCACACACACACAAACCATGACATAAAAGTAGAAAATTGGTTGTGAAGAGGAAGAGGATCATTGGGAGTGGAAAAGGAAAAGAGAAGAAAGCCTCAGGTGAATATGAATACAATATTTTACATACACATGTGAGAGTGTCATAATTAAATCCACTATTATGCATAATTATCATATGTCAATAAAATATTGAGAAAGAATTCCTATTTGTCTTAACACTTGTTTTTTAACACCAAATGGCAGTGTTAGGGATTTGAATGTATTTGAGAATTTGAGTATATAAAGGAGTTAGTGGGACTGATATGACTGAGGCAACAAACATCTGCCAAGGCATTTAAGGATGTTATGAATGTGCCACAGCAGGAAGCAGCTGTTAGGGGACTTCAAAGTATATGGCGATCAGTTATCTAGCTTTTGGGAAGAGTCTTGCCCTAGCAGCTGTTAGATAAGGCAAGGCACCCCATAAAGGAACAACAGCCTTTAGAATGTGACATTATTATGCATGGATCTCTATGAAACAAAATGCTTAAAGTTTCAGCTTGGTTCAATTCAGATTAATCTGAGAGCTCTTGCCCCAGTATCTGCTCTCCACCAACACCCAAAGTTGCAGTCAGTGTACTCTTTGCACATATGCAAGCTTTGTTTGCAGTTCAATGAGTAAGAAATGCCCTTGAAACTTCCCTGCATGTCATTCTCCTTGTCATTACTAAATCCAAACTGACTTCAGTAAGGAAAGTAAAGTTTATTTTACCTTAAAATTTGTTTAGTAGCATTTTTATTCCCTCCCTCTCTCCCCCTTCTCCTCCCCAGTCAGCTCTTCAGCTGGCAAAGAATGTTGACAAATATCCGCCTTGCTCTGAAGTGGGATGGCAAAAAGTGTTCTCCACAGCTGACAAAATATGGTGAACTCAACAACAATCAGACTTCCGTGCATATGTCCAGAGCCAGGCCTGCTTACAGTATCTTGGAGCATCAGTTTCTTCTCAGCACGTGGACAGTCTCCATAACCCCACATGTGAAAATCTGCAGAATAATTTAGTTTGTGCCTGGATTTGTCACTCTACTTCTAAATAAGGGCTGTCACTAAAATGAGTGCCTTGCTGCATTGGGAACTGTTTTAAATCCAGAACATGAGTTCTAGATCTAAAACAATAGTGGTTCATACATATAAAGTAAGTACCCTATAGAAAGAAAAACAAGAGATGGTTTAGCAGTAAGGTCAAAAGTGGTCAAGCCATGAATTCAAATCCCAGGTTAGAAGGAGAGAACTGATTCCTGCATGGCACCTCTCTCTCCCTCTCCCTCTCTTTATTGCTTTCTCTCACACACACAAACACCAACACACACACACACACACACACACACACACACACGCGTAAATAAATGTAATTCAAAATTAAAAAAGAAAAGAGGTAGGCATCTGTCTCTGACTGGAAGCCCGACTCTCTAGGCCCAGGCTTTGGAGGCACATGCATCATCCACCCCATACAGCAAACCCTCACAAACCTGGCAGCAGCCCCCACACCCCCTACCATCCAAATCAGCATTTGTGACCACCAGAGCCTTTGCCCTGATTGCACCTGGAAAGTGAAGTGTCTGAGGGTTCTACTCTCTAGGTCATAGTTTTGTGAGGCATGTCCCATGCCCTACCCACACCCAGTAGAGCCCCAGCGATCTGGGAGCATTGTGCCCACACCCGGAAAGACTCCCCCAGGGAATCTAAGATCATCATCAGAGCCTGGACTCTGGCTATACCTGAAGAGGTTAGTGTCTGGGTTCCTGGTTAGAGGGCCCAAACCTCTAGGCCCTAAAACCTGAAGGCATATCCCACCTCAACCCAATGAAGCCCCAGAGACCTGGGAGCATCCTCTCCCACCACCAAACACCCCCTATAGCATCTGTGAAGACCTTGGCCTCACCCACACCTAAAGAGGTGTCTGGGTCCCTGGGCTGGAGAGTCCTAGTCTCTAGGCCCTAGTCCCTAAAGGAACATCCTGTGTCCTACACCTTGTATCTTATCTATTACTCAGCAAAGCCCCAGAGACCTGGAAGCAACCTCCCCAGAACCCCCCCCCCACAAAAAAAACAGGGCATCTGAGACCACTGAAGCCTTGGATCCACCTAGACTTGGAGAGGTGAATGTCTGAGACCCAGGCCAGAGGACCCTACTCTTTAGGCCCTAGCTCCTGGGGGCACATGCTAAGCCCTACCAACACCCAGCAAAGCTCCAGAGGTCTGGGAGCAGCCTTCTCAAACCTCTAATAATCCCCATGGCATCTGCGCCAACCAAAGCAATATGACACCACCAGAAGCTAGTCTTCATACATCAGCAAGACATAAATATTCCAATGCAGACAAACCATAAGAAGAAATGACCTTAAAAATAACTTAATGAAAATGTTAGCGGTTGTTAAAGGGGGGAGTGAAAAATTCACTTAAAGAGGTAGAGGAAAAGACAAACAAATGTGGAATAAATCAACAAATCCCTTAAAGAAAGAAATGAAAGCCAAGAAAAAATCAAACAGGTGAAAGAAATGGTTCAAGACTTAAAAATTGTAATAGAAACAAAATAGCACAAACCAAGGAAATTCTAGAAATGGAAAATCTGGGTAAACAATCAGGAACTACAAATGCAAGCATAACCAACAGAATGCAAAAGCTGGAAGAGAGAATCTCAAGTAATGAAGAAATGATAGAGGAATAGATTCTTTGGGCAAAGAAAATGTTAAATCTAATAAACGCTTAACATAAAATATCCAGGAAATCTAGGACACCATAAAAAAAAAACAAACCTAAGAGTAATAGTGATAGAAGGGGAAGTCCCACTCAAACGTGCAAAAAATGTATTCAACAAAATCATTGAAAAATAACTTACCCAACTTAAAGAAGGACATGTCTATGAAAGTACAAGAAGCTTATAGAACACCAAATAGAGTGAAGCAACAAAAAAAAATCCCTTTGTCACATAATAATCAAAACACTAAACATTCAGAATAAAAAAAGAACATTAAGAGTTGCAGAGGAAAAAAGCCAAGTGACATATAAACTCAGGGCTCTCAGAATTATACCTGACTTCTCAATGGAAACTCAATGGAAAGTCAGAAGGTTCTGCATAGACATTCTGCAGACACTAAGGAACCATGGATTCTAGGACAGAGTATGATACCCAGCAGTCACTATAAGTGGAGAAAAAAGATTTTCCATGAAAAAACCACACTTAAACAATAATTGTCCACAAATCTAGTCTTACAGAAAAAAATCTTGAAGAAAAACTCCAACCCAAGGAAACAAACTACACCCATAAAAGCACAGGCAATAGATAATCCCACACCAGCAAAACCCAAAGAAGAAAAACACATGCACAATACCACCACCACCACCAAAACCAAAAATAACAGGTACAACAATCACTGATTATTAATATCTCTTAATATCAATAAACTCAATTCGCCTATAAAAAGACACAGGCTACAAGAATGGGAGCAAAAACAGGATCCATGTTTCTACTGTCTACAAGAAACATATGCCAACTTCAAAGACAGACATTACATCAAAATAAAGAGTTGGGAAAGATTTTCCAGTCAAATGGACCTAAGAAACAAGCTGCTGTAGCTATTCTAATATTTAATAAAATAGACTTCAAACTAAAATTAATCAAAAGAGATGAAGAAGGACATTTCATATTAGTCAGAAGAAAAAAAATCCATCAAGATGAAGTTTCAATTCTCAACATCTATGTCCCAAATACAAGGACACCCACATTTGTAAAAGAAACATTACTAAACTTAAAGTATACATCACACCCCATACATTAATGGTGGGAGAATTCAGCACTTCATTGTCACCACTGAATAGGACTGACAGACAAAAATTTAATAGAGAAGTAAAGGAACAAACAGAAGTTATGACTGAAACAGTTTTATCAAACATCTATAGAACATTTCACTGAAACACAAAAGAATATTCCTTCATCTCAGCACCTCATGGTCCTTCTCAAAAAATGGTCACATATTCAGTAACAAAGCAAACCTCAACATATACAAAAAATGGAGTAACTCCTAGTATCTTATCAGATCAGCATGACTTAAAGTTAGAATTAAACAACACTAACTGCCGAAATCCTACAAAATCATAGAAATTGAACAATGCTCAACTAAATCACCACTGGGTCAAAGAAGAAACAAAGAAGAAAATGAAAATGAATACACAGCAAAACCTTACTTATGTAACACTTTGAAAGCAATAATAAGAGGAAAATTCATAGCACTATGTGTCTACATACAGAACTTGGAGAAATCTCAGACTAGTGACTTAGCAGCACACCTGAAAGCACTAGAACCAAAAGAAGCAGTCACACCCAGGAGGAGTAGATGCCAGGAAATTATCAACTTGAGGGCCGAAATCAATAAAATAGAAACAAAGAAAGCAATTCAAAGAATCAATGAGGCAAATAGTTGGTTCTTTGAGAAAATCAACAAGATAGACAAACCTTTGTCAAAACTAATCATAAGGAAGGGAGAGAATAAGCAAATTAACAAAATCAGAAATGAAGAGGGGGACATAACAACAGACAATGAGGTATAACTCAAAGTTTCTATCATGCCTGGTCCAGCAGTTGTTCAGTCCCAATGAAACAGAGAGGCTTATTCAGCCTATTAGCTCAGGCTTAATATAATTAGCTCTTACAACTTAAATTGATTCATAATTCTTAACTATGTTCAGCCATATAGCTTGGGACTCTTTTTCAGTGCAACATTTTCATTTTGCTTTCTCTGCCTCTGGGTGGTAACTGTAGACTGAACCTTTCCTCTTCTCAGAATTCTACTAGTCTGGTCACCCTGACTATACTTTCCTGCCTGTCTACTGACCAATTAACATTTAACTAAATCAAGATGACTGTCAAATCTTTACAGGGTACAAGAGCATTAATCCGCAGCACTGAGGAAATCCAGAGAATCATCTGGTCATACTTCAAAAACTAGTACTAGACAAAACTGGAAGACTTAAAGGAAATGGGCAATTTTCTGGATAAGTATCATATACCAAAAGTAAATGAAAAACAGACAAAATTTTAAATACACCTATACCTATAGCCCCTAAAGAAATAGAAGCAGTCATCAAAAGTCTCCCTACCAAAAAGGTCCAGGGCCAGACAGTTTCATTTCAGAATTCTATCAGAATTTCAAAGAAAAGCTAATACCAATACTTCTCAAATTACTCCATACAATATAAACAGAAAAGACATTGTCAAACTATTCGTATGAGGTCACAATTATGCTGGTACCCAAATCAAATAAAGATACAACTAAGAAAGAGAATTACAAACCAATCTCCCTTATGAGAATTGATGCAAAAATACTCAAAAAATATTGGCAAACTGAATCCAAAAACACATCAGAACAATCATCCACTATGATCAAGTAGGCTTCATCCCAGAGATGCAGGGCTGGTTCAACATACGAAAATCTATCAATGTCATCCACCATATAAACAAACTGAAAGAAAAAAGAACACATGATCATCTCATTATATACTGAAAAAGCCTTTGACAAAATCCAGCACCCCTTTGTGATGAAGGTCTTGGAGAGATTAGGTATATAAGAAACATACCTAATCATAATAATGGCATCATACAGCAAGTCAATAGGCAACATCAAACTAAATGGAAAGAAACTCAAAGTGATGCCACTCAAATCAGGAAAAAGACAACCTGTCCACTCTCTCCAAATCTATTTAATATAGTGCTTGAAGTTCTCACTACATCAATAAGACAACAAAAGGAGATCAAAGGGATACAAATTGGAAAGGAAGTCAAATTTTCACTATTTGCAGATGATATGGTAGTACACATTAGTGACCCCAAAAACTTTACCCGGGAACTCCTATGTAGTGGGAGGCAAGTGGGTCTGCTTTTTGTCCCGCCTGGCTCCCACATAGCTAGCTTTACACCCGAAATAACAACACACAAACTACATTCTTTTAAACACTGCCTGGCCCGTTATTTCTATCCTCTTGTTGGCTAATTCTCACATCTTGATTAACCCATTTCTAATAATCTGTGTATCACCACGAGGTGGTGGCTTACCAGGAAAGATTCAGCATGTCTGACCTGGCTGCTGGCTCCATCGTGTCTGGCCTTCTTCCCAGCATTCTGTTCTGTCTACTCCACCCACCTATGTTCTGACCTATCAGGCCAAGCAGTTTCTTTATTAATTAACCAATGAAAGCAACAGATAGACATATGGCCTTCCCACATCACTCCTATGGCTGATAAACACCTTCAGTAATGTGACAGAATACAAGATTAACTCAAATGTCTGTAGTACTCCTATATACGGATGATAAATAGGCTAAGAAATCAGAGAATCCTCATAATAGCCAAAAACAACATAAATTATCTTGGAGTAACTCTGAGCAAACAAGTGAAAGACCTGTATGACAAGAACTCTTAAGTCTTTGAAGAAAGAAATTGACAAAGATAACAGAAAATGGAAATATCTCCCATGCTGCTGGATTGGAAGCATCAACATAGTAAAAATAGCAATCTTACCAAAAGCAGTCTAAAGATTCAATGTAATACCCATCAAAACCCCAGAAAAATTCTTCACAGACATTGAAAGAACAATACTCAACTTTCTATGTGAAAACGAAATCCCAGGATAGACAAAACCAATCTTGGACATAAAGGAACTTCTGGAGGCATCACCATCTCTTACTTAATGAAAACAGCTTGGTATTGGCGCAAAAACAGACAGGTGTACCAATGTAATTGTATTGGTGACCCTGATACTAATCCACACACCTATGAACACCTGACTTTTGAAAAAGAAGATAAAAATATAAAAAAGGAACTTTAACAAATGGTATTGGTATAACAGGAAGTTGACTTGTAGAGGAATGCAAATAGATCTATATCTATTGCCATTCACAAAACTCAACTCAAAATAAATCAAAGACCTCAACATAAGGGAAACACTTCTTCATTGCTGTTGGGAGTGTAAACTTGTACAGCCACTTTGGAAATCACTATGGTGGTTTCTCAGATAACTGGGAATCAATCTACCTCAAGAACCAGCAATATCACTCTTGAGCATATACCCAAAGGCTGCACACTCATACTACAAGGACTATTTTTATAGCAGCATTATTTGTAATAGCCAGAACCTAGAAACAACCTAGAATGGAGTGCTACTCAGTAGTTTAAAAAAAGTGACATCTTGAAATGTAAAGGCAAAGGCAAATGGATGAAACTAGAAAAAACCATCCTGAGTGAGGTAACCCAGACACAGAAAGACACACATCATATGTGCTCACTGATAAGTTGATATTAGTCATAAAGCAAAGGATAATCAGCCTACAGTCCACAACTCGAGAAAACACAGGAACCAAGGAGAACTCTAAGAGAGACATACATGGAAGGGGAGGTAGAGATCTCCTTAGTAAATTTGTATCATGGTGAAGGAATGAGTGTAGTAAGGGAGTGGGGAGGAGAGAAGAGGTACAGGAAAGAGAACATGAGGGACCAGGAAGTTCCCTCATGACAGAGAACAAGCACGCACAGGAAAGGAGATACCTTGAAAGAGGGAACCATTATGCGGTCAGTGAGAAACCAGGCACCAGAGAATATTCCACGAACCCACAAGGATATCCCCAGCTAAGAATCTAAGCAGTATTGGAGAGAGTACCTTAACTGCCCTTCCTCTGTAATCAGATTGATGACTACCTTAATTGTAATCATACATCCTTCATCCAGTAATTTATGAAAGCAGATGCAGTGATCCACAGATAAGCACTGAACCAAACTCCTGAAGTCCAGACATAAAGAGGGGGGAGTGATATTATGAGCAAAAGGGCCAAGATCATGATGGGGAAACCCACAGAAACCACTGATCTGAACAAGTGGGAGCTCGCTAGCTCTGAACTGACAGCTAGGAGACCTGTGTAAGACCAAAAGAGGCCCTCTGAATGTAGGTGACAGTGTGGAGCTTGCGTAGTTTGTGGGGCCACTAGCAGAGGAACCAATATTTATCCCTAGCGCATGAACTGAATCTTTGAAGCCCATTCCATATGGAAAAATAACTTGCTCAGGTTTGATAAGGGTGGGGGGTGTCTTGGTAATGCTACAAGTGATGTGATTACTTTGCTGACTTCCCATGAGAGGCCTCACTCTCTCTGTGGAGTAGATAGGGGGTGGGGTGTTGAGAAGTTGGGAGAAGTAGGAGGACAAAAAGGGGAGGGAACTGGGAATGGTATATAAAAGAAAAACAAACAAACAAAACCTTGGCATTATTATTGTGAGGTTAAGAATCTGGAAAAATTACAAGACTTGTAAAAAATGGGTAAAATGTATTTAAAAATAATAAAACAAAGTTGTATTTCTGAAAAAAAGATGAACTAAGAGATAACTAATAATCTCTGGTTGTGATTCTTGAAGAAAAAGAAAGGAGAGTAAAACAAGACAGAAAACTAATTAGGAAAATATCCAGAGAAAGAAAATTAACAAAAACTGATATAATTTTGAAAAGCGTTTTTTGTTCTTTAGAAAAATCTGACTTTATATATTGGTGAACCTCATTCTTTAAAAGTAAAAGCTGAAGGGGATTCCTGCATAGCAAGGGCTTCTTTTCATATCCCAGATTGGGCAAAAACCAGACCCAAACGCCTGTTTTCATGAAGAGACTTTATTAAGTGGGGACGGGGGAGGTAAAGTGGCTGACTCTGGCAGAAAAACAGCAACAAATGATCTCACAGGTATAATTTTTAAGAGGAGAAGGGGAGGTTTGGTGGTAAAGAAGAAAAGGGACAAGGAATAAGAGGAAGGGAACAAGAGGAAGTGAGGGGGGTATTGGCCTAAAGGGACAAAAATCTCTCTCTGGATAGATGGAGACAGATGTGACAAACAGAAAAATGGTGGTTTATAAAGGTAAAATGTAAAATGGGAAACCCCATGATAGGGTGAGTTGTTTGATTTTAATTGGGCTGTTACTTAGGTGAACCAAAAAGGGTCTTTGATCGCTGGTACTCAGCCTCAGGAGAAAGAAGTAGCCAAATAAGAGGATAGACCTTGGTGGTTAGTTTAAGGAATGTAATCTAATGCTTCTTAGCAAGGCAGAGGGGATGAAAAAAAAAAAAAGGCAAGACCTGCCAGATCTATGCTCAGGTGAGCTAGTATCCATTCAAACACAAAGTACATGAACAAAAGTCCTCAGAGACATGCCAGCATCTTATTGCCCCATGTTTCTAATGCTGTTCTCAGTATATCTAGGTCCAAAATGAGGTCTTGCTGATTCCAGAAGTTAGGAGTGACTTGCACTATATAGAGAACTCTCTTCTGGTAGTTAAAGAAACCAGAACACTCCCCAGTCTTTGATTTTCAAAAAGCTGTTATCAAATGCTTTCATCTTTCTCACATGCAGAATGTTTACAAGCTGTCTGTGTGAATGTGGTGTACATGATTTGACCAACATTTCAGACTGGGAATTCTCTTCAAATGTGCATCTTTGCATTTGTCAGTTCATCTTGCTAAAGGCTGGCCAGAAATTGGCCAAATTACACAGGGGCATAAATATTTAATATTCTTGGCTTTATTTCATGACCTTGACTTCTCCTGAATGTGTCTGAATGTCTCTGAAAGGCATGCTGGGTAAGTTCCCAAGATGCCAAGCCATTAACAAAATTACTCAAACGTGATAGGGTCTAGCAACTTCCTTCCTAGGGAAAAAGATCCTGAACACTGGATATCCACTGGACATTTGACTACAAAGTGCTTAACTCTGTCTTTCATGAAAATGTTGAGCAGAATGTTTTGAAGTTGCAAAGTTGACTAGACATAGGTTTTCTGGTCTACATAAAGCATTATTCAAAGCAATGGGCTATAAAATTGAATTTAGAAAGTTACTTTTAAAAACATACAGTTAAAAAAAAGTTGAAACCCATAGATCCAGACATAGGTGAGCCTCACTGGGTGGGCTCCACTCCTGCAAGGGGAACCCAGTAGGTTCCAGTTCTTCCTGAAGAATCTCTCTCACCACTACCTGCCTCAGACTTGGTGCAGGAATGGAATTGGAAGAAAGAAGATCCATTACAGAGACAAAATAGCTTCTCAGGAGCCAGTTTACAACTGTTCCTGACTCTAGTTCAGGACCTCTTCAAAACCATCAGCATGCGGACAGCAGCAGTGGTCAGGGAAATGTATTGGACTTAACTCTTGGACCTAGAAACTCTCCTATAATATGATTGAATCCTGTATCTGGAGCCCCCAGCCTCTATCCCGGCCCAATAGAACTGCCAATACCACTAAGAATCTGGTAGTGACTGCAGAAATGTGCTGCTACTGCTTTGATGTACTCTACTGTCACGTCTATGGCTTCCCACAAACATGACTTCCTAGATTCACCAATGAGCCCTATCCTGTCTTTGTGACCTGTATTCGGCCTTGGGAACTCAGTCCAGTGCTCCAATGTGGGTCTCTGTCTCTATCTACATCCATCACCTGATGAAGGTTTTATGGTGATACATAAGATATTCATCAGTGTGTCTATGGGAGATGGTCAGTTCAGGCACCCTCTCCTCTGCTGCCCATGGACCTAGCTGGGGAAATCCCCTTGGAAACCTGGGAACCCCTCTAGAGTCCAGTGTCTTGCCAACCCTAAAATGGCACCCTTAGTTAAGATATCTTCTTATCTGCACCCATATGCACCCTTCCTCCATCTCAACCATTCCATTCCCCCAAGTTCTCCCCAATCCTCCCCTTCTCCCTTCTCTCTTCCCATCTCCCCTTCCCCCAAACCCACCCACACCCCCATGCTCCCAACTTTTGCCTGGTGATCTTGTATACTTGCAATATGCAGGAGGATAAATATATGTTTTTCTTTGGGTTCACCTTCTTATTTAGCTTCTCTAGGATCATGCACTATAGACTCAATGTCCTTTGTTTATGGCTAGAATCCACTTATGAGTGAGTACATACCACATTCCTCTTTTGGGGTCTGGGTTATCTCACTCAGTAAAGTGTTTTCTATTTCCATCCATTTGCATGCAAAGTTCGAGATGTCATTGTTCTTTACCACTGAATGGAATTCTAAAGTGTATATGTGCCACACCTTCTTTATCCATTCTTCTATTGAGGGGCACCTAGGTTGTTTCCAGGTTCTGGCTATTACAAATAATGCTGCTATGAACATAGTTGAACAAAAGCTTTTGTAGTATGTTTGGGCATCTCTTGAGTATATTCCCAAGAGTGGAATTGTGGGATTCTGAGGTAGGTTAACTCCCAGTTTCCTGAGAAACCACCACACTGATTTCCAAAGTGGTTGCACAAGTTTGCATTCCCACCAGCAATGGATGAGTGTTCACCTTACTCCACAACCTCTCCAGCATAGGCTATCATTGGTATTTTTGATTTTAGCCATTATGACAGGTGTAAGATGATATGTCAAAGTTGTTTTGATTTGCATTTCCTTGATTGCTAAGGAGGTTGAGCATGACCTTAAGAGTTTTTTTGACCATTTGAACTTCTTCTGTTGAGAATTATCTGTTCAGTTCAGTACCCCATTTTTTTAATTGGGTTAATTAGAGTTTTAATGTCTAGTTTCTTGAGTTCTTTATATATTTTGGAGATCAGACCTTTGTCAGTTGTGGGGTTGATGAAGATCTTCTCCCATTCAGTAGGTTGCCTTTTTGTCTTAATGACAGTGTCCTTTGCGTTACAAAAGCTTCTCAGTTTCAGGAGGTCCCATTTATTCATTGTTGCTCTTACTGTCTTTGCTACTGGGGTAATATGTAGGAAGTGGTCTCCTGTGCCCATATGTTGCATAAAACTTCCCACTTTCTCTTCTATCAGGTTCAGTGTGGTCAGATTTATATTGAGGTTTTTAATCCATTTTGAGTTGAGTTTTATGCATGGTGATAGATATGTATCTATTTTCATTCTTCTACATGTTCATATCCAGTTATGCCAGCACCATTTGTTAAAGATGCTCTCTTTCTTCCATTGTATAATTTTAGCTCCTTTGTCGAAAATCAGGTGTTCATAGGTTTGTGGATTAATATCCATGTCTTCAATTCGATTCCATTGGTCAACATCTCTCTTTTTATGCCAATACCAAGCTGTTTTCATTACTGTAGCTCTGTAATAGAGTTTGAAGTCAGGGATGGTAATGCCTCCTGAAGTCCTTTTATTACATAGGATTGTTTTGGCTATCCTGGGTTTTTTTGTTTTTCCATATAAAGTTGATTATTGTTCTCTCAAGGTCTGTGATAAATTTTTGAGTCAATGTTCATGAGTGAGATTGGTCTGTAATTCTCTTTCTTGTTTGAGTCTTTGTGTGGTTTTGGTATCAGGGTAACTGTACTTCATAAAAGGACTTTGGCAATGACTCCCCTGTTTCTATTTTGTGAAAAACATTGAGGAAGTTCTGGTAGAAGTCTGCATTGAAACCATCTGGTCCTGGGCTTCTTTTCATAGGGAGTGTTTGATGACAGCTTCTAATTCCTCACGACTTACAGGTCTATTTAAAGTGTTTACCTGGTATTGATTCAATTTTGGTATATGGTACTTATCTTTTTAAAAAGTCCATTTATTTTACATTTTTCAATTTTGTGGCATACAGGCTTTTGTAGTAAGATCTAATGATTCTCTGAATTTCCTCTGTGTCTGTGGTTATGTCCCCCTTTTCATTTCTGATCTTATTAATTTGCATGTTCTCTCTGCCATTTGATTAGTTTGGATAGGGGTTTGTCAATCTTTTTGATTTTTTCCCAGAACCAGCTTTTTGTTTCATTGATTCTTTGGATTGCTTTCTGTGTTTCTATTTTGTTGATTTCAGCCCTCAGTTTGATTATTTCCTGTCTTCTACTCTTCCTGGGTGAGTCTGCTTCTTTTTTTTTTCTAGAGCTTTCAGGTGTGCTGTTAAGACTCTAATGTGTGCTTTTTTTTTCCATTTTCTTTATGTGGGCACTTAGTGCTATGAACTTTCCTCTTAGCACAGCTTTCATAGTGTCCCATAGGTTTGGGTATTTTGTGTGTTTATTTTCATTGAATTCAAAGAAGACTCCAATTTCTTTCTTTGTTTCTTCCTTGACCCAGGGGTAGTTCAGTAGGTGACTGTTCAGTTTCTATGAGTTTGTAGGCTTTCTGGGGGTAGAATTGTTGTTGAATTGTAACTTTATTTCATGGTGTTTCAATAGTACACAGGTAGTTACTACAATTTCTTTGTATCTATGGATGTTTGCTTTGTTACCACATATGTGTTCAATTTTTGAGAAGGTTCCATGAGATGCTGAGAAGAAGGTATGTTCTTTTCTGTTTAGGTGGAATGTTCTTTAGATGTCTGTTAAGTCCATTTGGTTCATTATATCTGTTAGTTCTCTTATTTCCCTGTTAAGTTACTATCTGGTTGACCTGTCCATTGATGAGAGAGGAGTGTTGAAATCTCCTACTATTAGAGTATGGGGTTTGATGGGTGCTTTGAGTTCTAGTAATGTTTCTTTTACATATGTGGTACTTTTATATTAAGGGCATAGATATTCAGGATTGAGACTTCCTCCTGATGAATTGTTCTTGTTATTAATATAAAGTGTCCTTCTCCATCTCTTCTGATTGATTTTAGTTTGAAATCAACTTTGTTATATATTAGTATAGCCACACCCGCTTGTTTCTTTGGTCCATTTAATTGGAAAACCTTTTCCCAACCCTTTACTCTAAGGTAGTATTTGTCTTTGAGGTTGTGGTGTATTTCTTGTAAACAGCAGAATGTTGGGTCCTGTTTTCATATCCATTCTCTTAACTTCTGCCTTTTTATAGGTGGATTGAATTCACTGATATTAAGTAATATTAATGACCAGTGGTTCCTAACTCCAGTTATTTTTTCTGGTGGTAGTATTTGTGTGTTTCCCTTCTTTGAGTTGTGCTGGTGGAGGATTGTTAGATGCTTGTGTTATTGTGGGTGTTGTTGGCTTCCTTCGTTTGTGGTTTTCCTTCTAGTATTTTCTGTAAGGCTGGGTTTGTGACTATGTATTATTTAAATCTGTTTTTGTCTTGGAATATCTTGTTTTCTCCATTGATGGTGAATGTAAGTTTTGCTGGGTATAGTAGCCTGGGCTTGCATCCATGGTCTCTTAGTGTCTGCTGCACATCTATCCAAGACCTTCTGGCTTTCATGGTTTCCCTGAAAAGTCAGGTGTAATTATTATAGGTTTTCCTTTATATGTTACTTGACCTTTTTCCCTTGCAGCTCTTTTTTTTCCCTTGCAGCTCTTAATATTCGTTCTTTATTCTGTATGCTTAATGTTTTGATTATTATATGGCAAGGGGATTTTTTTTTGATCCAGTCTATTTGGTGCTCTGTATGTATCTTCATAGGAATATTCTTCTTTAGGTTGGAAAAGTTTTCTTCTATAATTTTGTTGAATATATTTTCTTGGACTTTGAGCTGTAATTCTTCTCCTTCTTCTACCCCTATAATTCTTAGGTTTGGTCTTTTCATGGTGTCCCAGATTTTCTGGATGTTTTGTGTTAAGAAATTGTTGGATTTGTTATTTTCTTTAATCAATGAGTTTATTTCCTCTATAATATCTTCGGTGCCTAAGATTCTTTCTTCTATCTCTTGTATTCTGTTGGTTATACTTGTCTCTGTAATTCCTGTTCATTTACCCAGATTTTCTACATCCAGCCTTCCCTCAGTTTATGTTTTCTTCATTACCTCCATTTCATTTTTCAAGTCTTGAACTGTTTCCATTACCTGGTTGATTGTTTTATCTTGGCTTTCTTGGGTATTGTTGAGAGATTTATTCATTTCTTCTACCTTTTTGTTTGTCTTCTCCATTTCTTTACAGCAGTTTTTCACATCCTGTTTAAGGTCCTCTATTGTTTTCATAATGTTACATTTAAAGTCGATTTCTTCTACTTCTTCTGGAATAGGGTGTTCAAGTCTTCTTGTTGCGGGTGATCCTGGAATCTGGTGTTGTCATGTTGCCTTTCAGGTTGTTGAAGGAATTCTTGCATTGGCGCCTTCCCATCTCTTCCTTCAAATGCAGCAGGAGAGTTTTGGTGTCTTGGTCAAATCTATGCTGTGACTGATTCTGGGTGGATCTCCTCAGTGTAGGAGCAAGAACTGTTCCTTGGCCAAGGACCTCGCAGACAATAGAGCAGGCTTAGGTGAGGCAGGGTCATGTGAATGCTGAAGGGGCCCTGTGCTCCTTTCCCGGATATTCTGCCCCACCCCTGGATGACACCCACTCAACGGTCTGAATGGTTCTCCTCAGCACAGGGACAGGGACTCCTGGAGATCCAAGTACCCCACAGACAAAAGGGCGAACTTGGGAGTAGGGGAGGGTCATGTGGAACAGAGAAGGCCCTGCAGCAGGAGCTGGAGATGCCCTGCACTCCCTTCCAGCCGGTCGGGCACACACTTACCCCTCTGGGTGGATAGCCTCAGTGCAGGAGTAGGAACTGTTCCTGGGTCAAGGACCTCACAGACAATAGGGAAGGCTTGAGGGAGGCAGGGATATGTGGAACAAAGAAGCCCCTGCAACAGGAATTGAAGGGGCCCTGTGTTCCTTTTCCAGACATTCTGCCCCACCCAGGAAGGCACCCACTCACCGGTCTGGATGGTTTGCCTTAGCACAAGGACAGGTACTCTTGGAGGTCCACGGACCCTGCAGACAAAGGAGTGAACTTGGGGGGAGGGGAGGTTCGTGTGGAACAGAAAAGCCTCTGCAGCAGGAGCTGGAGATGCCCTGCACTCCCCTCCGGCCCAGCAAGCGCACACTCACCTGTTTATAATTCTTTAGTAAAGACACCAAAAAACAACCACAGAAGGAATAACCCTGATAGGCTAGATATCATTAAAATCTAAAAATTTTTACTTTGCCAAAGCCATTATTAAAATAAGCATGGTCACGTGTGCCTATAGTCCTAACTCATGGGAGATAGATGCAGAAGAATGAAGAGCTCAAAGTCAATCATTCTTTGCTGATGTAGGAAGTCCTTCTGTATATGTGTTGATTTTATCAGTTAATGAATAAAGAAGCTGCTTTGGCCTATAATAGGGCAGAGTAGAGCTAGCTCGGAAAACTAAACTGAATGCTAGGAGAAAGAGGGAAGAGTCAGTGAGAAGCCCTGTAGTTGCCACAAGAGACAGATATCTCTACTGGAGCCCGACGAAACTTTGCTAGTAGGCCACGACCTCATGGTGATGCACAGATTAATGGAGATGTGTTAGTTTAAGATATAAGAGCTAGCTAGAAATATGTTTAAGCTATCGGACAAACAGTGTTGCAAATAATATAGTTTCTTTGTGATTATTTCAGATCTGAGCAGCTGGAGCAAATGAAGGGCCTCTGACATATGTTGAGATCAAGGTCTGCCTATGACTTGTGATGTCAGGATCACAGTTGTGTCAAAATAGGCAAAGAGATATTCAAGAAGCAGAGAAAGCAAATCAAATATTTGAACATAACTGTGAAAGACATACATATTCAAAAATGACTAAATAAGTCAATAGAAAACAGCTTTTTAAAATATTTTACTTTTTAAAATAAAAAACAAGCCTAATTATACATACCAATCCCAGTTCCCCCTTCCTCTCCTCCTGCTCCCCCCATATGACACCCCCACTCACTCCTCAGAGAAAGTAAAGTCTCCCATGGGAAGTCAGCAAAATCTGGCACATCAAGTTGAAACAAGATCAAGACACTTCCCCCTGTACCTAGACTGATCAAGGTATCACTCCATAGGGAATGGGCTCCAAATGTCAGCTCATGGACTGATGATAAATCCTTGTCCCACTTCCAGTGGCCCCACAAACTGGCCAAGCCACAAAACTATCACCCACATTCAGAAGGCATAGTTCAGTCTTATGTAGGTTCCCTAACTGTCAGTCCAGAGTCAGTGAGCAACCACTAGCCCAGATCAGCTCTCTGGGTAGGTTTCCTCAACATGGTCTTGACCCCTTTGCTCATATTATCACTCTTCACTGTCTTCTATTGAATTCTGGGAGCTCTGCCCAGTGCTGAGCTGTGAATCTCTACATCTGTTTCCATCGGTTGCTGGATGAAGGTTCTATGATAATAATTAGGGTAATCATCAATTTGATTACAGGGAAAAGTCACTTCAGGCACTTTCTTCATTATTGCTTGAACCATGCAGATTCCTGGGAAGTTCCATAGCAGCATGTTTCTCCCTAACCCCATAATGGATCCCTTTATCAAGACATCTATTATTTGTTCTCCCTCTCTGTCTCTTCCTCAACTTGACAATCTCTTTCCCATATGTCCCCCCTTCCTTCCCCTCTCCCATGTTCCCAATTTTCTCAGGAGATCTCATCTAATTCCCCTTCCCAGGTGGATCTATGCATGTCTCTCTTAGGGTCCTCATTGCTACCTAGCTTCCCTGGGAATGTGTATTGTAGTTTGGTTATCATTTGCTTTATCACAAATATCCACTTATGAGTACATACTTTATGTGGCTTTCTGGGTCTGGGTTACCTCATTCAGGATATTATTTTTTTCTAGATTCATACAATTGCCTTCAAATTTCAAAATGTCATTGTTTTTTTACTGCTGAGTACGACAACTGATTTTTTTGAGTTCCATTACAGTACTGAAGGTGTTTATCAGCTGTAGGAGTTCCCTGGTAGAATGTTTAGGGTCACTTATGTGTACTATCCTAGCATCTGCAAATAACAAAAGTTTGATTTCTTCCTTTCCAAATTGTATCCCTTTGATCTCCTTCTGTTGTCTTATTGCTCTAGCTAGAACTTCAAGTAGTACATTAAATGGATATGGAGAGAGCAGAAACCCTTGTCTTGTTCCTGATCTTAGTAGAATCATTTTGAGTTTCTCTACATTTAACTTGATGTTGACTGTTGTGTGGCGGTTTGGATTAATGAAGACCAAAAGTAATAGGTATTTGAACAAGTTTAATGACAAAACCAGACTCACGAAACCAAGGTTCCAGCGGAGTACCCGAAGCAGGAAGGGGCGCGCAGTGTCTGCACGCCCAATTTATCAGTAAACATTCGCCCGAGGGCAGCCCGCCCCCAAGGGGAGGGCTTATCCCTACATCTCCCTCTTTTTGTCTAAATAAGACAGAACTAAACCAAATACAACTATAAACAATAATAACAAATAATAGAAATAACAAACAATATTGAGAACAAAAGTTTTACCAGACATTCTATATCAAGGAGTCTAAATAATGTAGAGAGTAATTACAATTATATAATCTTCAACTCCATCAAAGATCTGAGAAGGGAATAAATATTACTTAACAAATGAGAGATATCCAAAATGTGCCATAAATGACAGGGACAACAGACTACCTGGGCAATCACCCAAATTCTCATTCGCAATGTTGAGTCACCCAACTTTGGCTAAGGCCTAGCATAACTGACATACCATTATCAAATGCAAGGAATTTTCTTAGAATTATTCTACCTTGTCTTGGCAAGATAAGACAATCCTGTATTATATCTTTGTCAGTAGATGAGGTATGGGCTTTTCTTAACCCAAAGGCCAATTCTGCCAAGAAGATAAGCTCCCAGTGGAGTGTCTTTGGTGCTCAATGTTCTCTCGGGAGTAGAGTGGCATCGCCAGGAGTAATTGTGTCTCGTTGGCACAGAATTCTAGGTTAGATTAAAGG
>NW_026068125.1:2907221-2914598 GCF_014885135.2 Alexandromys fortis
CTGCCTTAAGAATCCTGGATTCGTCTCTTAAAGACTCTATCAGACTTTTGTCGTCAAACCACTTAATACCAAGGAAAACTACTAATCCCAGAAGGATCCATAGATGTGGGGTGCTAGACACCTCTTGTAGGATCTCCCACATGGCACACTCAAAAAGGCTGTTGAAATTTTGAATGGTAATATTCTCAGACATTTTATTTATAAAAGGAAAAATTTTTTTACCTGTAATGACTAGTTCCTGCCAGAGGTGGCGAAACAGTCCACTTGAGTCCACGTGGAGAGCCGGTCTGAAACAACTCAAAACCAAAATTTATTCAAAGTGATCCCTTCGGGGCCAAATGTGGCAGATTGTGTTGTAAAACCGCAAATATTTAAGCTTCCGTGTTCAGCTCCAAAGGTCAAGGCAGAGAGGGAAGGGTTAACTCCTCTGGCGCTGCGAGAGGAACAAAGCGCTGGCTGCAGGCAGCTCGGGACCCGTGGGCGAGCAAGCGTGGGGGAAGTGCGCTGCGCTGCTGTTGGCGCGACTGCGGGCCTAGAGTGAGCAGGCGGGCCAGCGAGCAGGTGCTGGGGCAATTGCGACCTCCCAGGACCTGCTGTGGGCGCTGCGGGTTAATGTGCCCCACGTTGGCGTGCCAAATGTGGCGGTTTAGATTAATGAAGACCAATAGTAATAGGTATTTGAACAAGTTTAATGACAAAACCAGACTCATGAAACCAAGGTTCCAGCGGAGTACCCGAAACAGGAAGGGGCGCACAGCATCTGCGCACCCAATTTATCAGTAAACATTCACCCAAGGGCAGCCCGCCCCCAAGGGGAGGGCTTATCCCTACACTGTTGGGTTGCTGTACATTGCCTTTATTATGTTTAGGTCTGTTCCTTGTATCCCTAATCTATCCAATTCATTTATCATGAAAGGGTACTGGATTTTGTCAAAGGCTTTTTTAGCTTCTGAAAAGAAGATCATCTGGTCGTTTTCTTTCAGTTTGTTTATATGGTGGATTACCTTGACTGAGTTTCATATCCCTGCATCCCTGCGATGAAGACTACTTCATCATGGTGGATGATTTTTCTGATGTTTTCTTAGATTCAGTTTGCCAGTATTTTATTGAACATTTTTGCATCAATGTTCATAAGGGAGATTGGTCTGTAATTCTCTTTCTTAATAGTGTCTTTATGTAGTTTGGATATCAGGGTAACTGTAGCCTTATTTTAAAAAAGTTTGGCATTGTTCTTTCTGTTTCTATTGTGTGGAACAATTTATGGAGTAATGGTATCAGTTCTTTGAAATTCCAGTAGAATTTTTGCTGAAACTATCTGATCCTGGCCTTTGGGGGGTGGGTGGGAGACTTTTTATGGCTGCTTCTATCTTTTTAGGGGTTATAGGTCTATTTAATTTTTTATCTGGTCTTGATTTAATTTTGGTATGTGGTACCTATAAAGAAAATCATCTCTTTTTTTCACTTTCCGGTTTGTGGAGTACAGAATTTTTGAAATATTCTCTGGATTTCTTCAATGTCTTTTGTTAGTTCCACTTTTGATTTTTGATTTTGTTAATTTGGATATTTTCTCTCTGCCTTTTGGATAGTTTGGATCAAGGCTTGTCTATCTTGTTGATTTTCTCAAAGAACCAATTATTTGTTCTCATTAATTCTTTGTATTGTTTTCTTTGTTTCTATTTTATTGATTTCAGCCTTCAAGATGACTATTTCCAGGCATCTACTCCTCCTGGGTGAGATTACTTCTTTTTGTTCTAGAGGGTTCCAGGACTCCTGTGCTCAATAAGGACTTATGAATTCGCTGGTTCTGAGTCAGAGCTCTGTTCTTAATCATTGTAGGCACCAAATTATTGTGACACAGTGACTTCTAGCTCTTTGCTTTATGGGATAGTTCAAGAAAGCTGGCTCAGTGAGAGTTCTGATGAAGGCTCAAGGACTGACTGGAACCGCAAACTGCCCTCCACATAGACCTGAACAGCTTAAGCCAGTGGATGGAATAAATCAAGTCTCTTTTGTCTGACTAACCTAAGTGGAATGAGATAGAGACACAGACAGATGTGAGAGGGTCCCCAGCTGCTCAGATTCTATGACATCACTATGATCCCTGCTACACCTATATCTTGTTTCTCTCCAGAGTTCTACATCCTATTCACTGTCCCCCAGAAGTACATGCATGTGCATGTTTCTTTTCTACTTTGCTGACCTCTTGGGTGTTTCTGTCAGCCTCAAACTGGGTGTAGTCATTTAATGTTTGTCTCATTCCAAGAACAGACTTGGTTGAATTTAGTGGAGAATGAGGTCAAACTAGAATTTTTAGAAGATGTTAACCAATGTTGTAGGTGGAAGTAAAATGCAAGCCCCACCTAAACATGTGAGTGTTTTCTGTGATTCTTAGCATTATTTTCAAAGTGTCCCATAAGTTTGGGTATGTTGTGCATTCATTTTCATTGAAATCTAGGAAGTCTTTAATTTCTTTATTTCTTTCTTGACCCAGTGGTGATTCAGTTGAGAGTTGTTCAATTTCCATGATTTTGTAGGATTTCTGCAATTAGTGTTGTTGAATTCTAATTTTAAGCCTTGGTGATCCATTAAGATAGAGGGAGTTATTCAATTTTTTGTTTCTGTTAAGGTTTGCATTGTTATGAAGTATGTGATCAAATTTAAAGAAGGTTTTTTGATGTGCTGAGAAGATGATATATTTTTGTGTTTTGGTGGAATGTTCTATAGATCCCATTTGATTCATAAGATGTTTGTTGCTTTATTTATCCATTAAGTTTCTGTCTGGAAGACCTGTCCAGTAGTGAGAATGGGGTGTTGAAGCCTCACATTCTTAATGTATGGAATGTTATGTGTGATTTAAGTTTTAGTAATGTTTCTTTTATAAATGTGGGTATCCATTTGTAATGTATTTGGGGCATAGATGTTCAGAATTAAAACTTCATCTTGATAGATTTTTCTTAATATGAATATGAAATATCCTTCTCTATCTCTTTTGATTAATTTTAGTTTAAAGTCCTTTTTGTTAGATATTATGATAGCTATACCAACTTGTTTTTTAGATTTATTTGATTGTAAAATCTTTCCCAACTCTTTACTCTGAGGTCTTTGAAATTGACGTATGTTTCTTGTATGCAGCAGAAGCGAGGATTCTATATTTGTATCCATTCTGTTAGTCTGTGTCTTTTGTTAGGTAAATTGAGTTTATTGATATTAAAAGATATTAATGACCAGTGATTGTTAGTACCTGTTATTTTTGGTTTTGTTCTTGTTGGTACTGTGTGTGTGTTTTCCTTCTTTCGATTTTGCTGGTGTGGGATTATCTATTGCCTGTGCTTTTGTGGGTATAGTTTGCTTTTTTGGGTTGGAGTTTTCCTTCAAGTACTTTCTATAGGTCTGGATTTATAGATAGATATTGTTTATGTATGGTTTTGTCATGAAAATTCTTTTTTATCCATTTATAGTGATTGAAAGCTTTGCTGGGTATCATATGTCCTGGTCTCCTAGTGTCTGCAAAATGTCTATTCAGGACCTTGTGGCTTTCAGAGTTTCCATTTAAAATCAGGTATAATTCTGAGAGGTCTGCCTTTTATATGTTTCTTGGCCTTTTTCATCTGCAGTTCTTAATATTCTTCCTTTATTGTGTATGCTTAATATTTTGATTATTATTTGATGAAGAGACTTTTTTGATCCACTCTATTTGGGGTTCGGTAGGTTTCCTGTACTTTTATAGGCATGTCCTCCTTTAAGTTGGAAAAGTTTTCTTCTATGATTTTGTTGAACATATGTTCTGTGTCTTTGAGTTGAAATTCTTCTGTGTTTTCACTCATTTTCTTAGGTTTGGTCTTTTTATGGTGTCCCAGATTTCCTGTATATTCTGTGTTAAGAACTTGTTGGATTTAACAATTTCTTTGCCTGATGAATTTATTTCCTCTATTGTAAATTTAAAACCTGAGATTATCTCATCCATCTCTTGTATTCTGTTGGTTGGTTATGCTTGCATCTATAGTTCCTGTTCAGTTAACCTAGAATTTTTATTTTCAGAATTCTTCGGTTTGTGTTTTCTTTATTGCCTCTATTTCAATTTTCAAGTCTTGAATTGTTTCCTTCATCTATTTGATTGTTTTTTCTTGACTTTTTAAAAGGGATTTATTGATTTCTTCCAATATTTTGTTTTCTTTTCCTCTACTTATTTAAGAAAGTTTTTATTTCCTCTTTAACAGCCTCTGTTATCTTCATAAAGTAATTTCAGGGTCATTTTCTTCTGCTTTATCTACATTGAGATGCTCTGGTCTTGCTGCTGTAGAACCACTAATTTCTGGTTATACTCTATTGTTCTATGTGTTGTTGAATGTATTTTTATACTTTAGTCTACCCATCTATCTCTTCCTCCAATCAGTGCAGGTTGGGCCTCTGCCTTAGGTGATCACTCTTCTAGATATAGGAAGGATCTGTGTCTCAGATGATTCCTGATATGTGTGGTATGGTTAGGTAGGGTTGTGCCAAGTATCTGGTACTTCAGAGAGTGGAAGAGGGGATTAGGATGTACCCCTGGGGCTTAGTGTTGAGAGAGTAGGCCTGTCCGTCTGGGAGCCCAGACACTCACATCCTCTTTTAAGTGTAGATGGTTCTGGTAGTAGCTGATGTGGTAGAAGATGGTTGGTGGTGTGGAGAGGCTGCTGCCAGGTCTCACAGGCTTCAGAGAATTGGGGAGGGACATGGGATGTGCCCCTGGGGGTCCAGGGCCTAGGGATTAGGGTTGTCCAGTGAAAGGCCCTGACACTTTACTACTCTTCCAGGTATGACAGTTCTCATTGTACCTGATAAGCAAGAGATGGTTGGGGCTTAAAATCTTTTTGCTGTGGTTTGGATATGATCTGTAATCAGGTTCCGGTTTTGGATGCTTGGATCAAAAGGTGGCAATGATGTGGTGAAAGAACTTTAAAAGGTGGTGACCTAGTGAAATATAGTTGTGAGCAGTCCACCTTCATAATTGGGTTAGTACTATTTTTTAGAAACAAGCCAAGTCTCTTGTCTCTATATATTCTCAATAGAGAAAGCTAGAAATCAAGAGTACCCATTGCCTCTATCCTTTCTGCACATGATGTGGGGGTTTGGATTTGCTGTCCCCTTACCTTTTGGGCTTTGAGTATTTGATCCCCAATTGGTAGCTAATGTGGGATTCCCCTCTGTATGCTGTGAATAATATAGGTTAATAAAGAAGCTGCTTTAGGCTTATTACAGTGCAGAATAGGGAAAGGTGTAAATTCCAAGCAAATAGAGGAATGGAGAGCAGGCAGTGTTGATGAGAAGCCACGTAGCTGCCATAGGAGAAAGATGCCAGACACTAGACAGGACCTTACCAGTAAGCAACAACCACGTGGTGATTCACAGATTAATAGAAATGAGTTAAGATGTAAGAGTTAGTTAATAAGAAAGGTAAGCTCGCAAATCTATCAATGTAATCCACCATATAAATAGACTGAAAGAAAAAAACCATATGATCATTTCATTAGATGCTGAAAAAGCATTCGACAAAATTCAACACCCCTTTATGATAAAGGTCTTGGAGAGACTAGGGATACAAGGGTCATACCTAAATATAATAAAAGCTATTTACAGCAAGCCGACAGCTAACATTAAATTAAACGGAGAAAAACTCAAAGCCATCCCACTAAAATCAGGAACAAGACAAGGATGTCCACTCTCTCCATACCTCTTCAATATAGTGCTTGAAGTTCTAGCAATAGCAATAAGACAACATAAGGGGATCAAGGGGATTCGTATTGGAAAGGAAGAAGTTAAGCTTTCGTTATTTGCAGATGATATGATAGTATACATAAGCGACCCCAAAAATTCTACCAAAGAACTCCTACAGCTGATAAACACCTTTAGTAGCGTGGCTGGATACAAGATCAACTCCAAAAAATCAGTTGCCTTCCTATACACTAAGGATAAGGAAACAGAGAGGGAAATCACAGAAGCATCACCTTTCACGATAGCCACAAAGAGCATAAAATATCTTGGGGTAACCCTGACCAAGGAAGTGAAAGATCTATTTGACAAGAACTTCAAGTCTTTGAAGAAAGAAATAGAGGAGGACACCAGAAAATGGAAGGACCTCCCTTGCTCTTGGATTGGGAGGATCAACATAGTAAAAATGGCAATTCTACCAAAAGCAATCTATAGATTCAATGCAATCCCCATCAAAATCCCATCAAAATTCTTCACAGATCTGGAGAAGACAATAATCAACTTTATATGGAAAAAAAACAAAAAACCCAAGATAGCCAAAACAATCTTATACAAGAAAGGGACGTCTAGAGGCATTACCATCCCTGACTTCAAACTCTATTACAGAGCTACAGTATTGAAAACAGCTTGGTATTGGCATGAAAACAGAGAAGTCGACCAATGGAATTGAATAGAAGACCCTGACTTTAACCCACAAGCCTATGAACACCTGATTTTCGATAAAGGAGCTAAAAGTATACAATGGAAAAAAGAGAGCCTCTTCAACAAATTGGGCTGGCAAAACTGGATGTCAATCTGTAGAAGAATGAAAATATACCCATATCTATCACCATGCACAAAACTCAAGTCCAAGTGGAATAAAGACCTCAATATTAGTCCAAACACACTGAACCTGATAGAAGAGAAAGTGGGAAGTACTCTACAACATGTGGGCACAGGAGACCACTTCCTACGTAGAACCCCAGCAGCACAGACAGTAAGGGCCTCATTGAATAAATGGCACCTACTGAGACTGAGAAACTTCTGTAAAGCAAAGGACACTGTTGCTAAGACAGAAAGGCAACCCACTGACTGGGAGAAAATCTTCACCAACCTCGCAACTGACAAAGGTCTGATCTCCAAAATATATAAAGTGAAGGCATAAGTCACGAACAATGCCACACCAGTTTGGAGTTATGATTAATAGGGTGTTATTTATTTAAAGGGGAAAAAACTTACAGATCTCCGTCCCAGACAACAGCCATCTGCACAACCTGGGAGGGAGTCTAGTCTCCGGCGGAGCAGGAAGTGAAGAGAGAGAGGAGAGGAAGTAGCCGCATTTTTAAAGGGAGAGAGACCATGCCCTAATGGGCTGGTATCACAGCAGCTATTGGTTGGAGGGGCGGAAGGACCTCCCGCAACACCTCCCCCTTTTGTTTAAGTAAGAGAGTTCTAAACCTACTAAGAAATTATATACAATAAGTACAAATATCCTATTCTAACTAGCTTAGGTCTTGTATAATAAATAACTTGGCCAAGTCGTGAGAGAAAAGTAACTACATTTATATAGTCTTCAACCCCATTGAAGATCTGAGAAGGGAAATAATGTTACCTGGGTAATTAGGAAGTTCAGTAAAACAACTTCCAAAA
>NW_026068125.1:2919140-2919876 GCF_014885135.2 Alexandromys fortis
AGACTCTTAGCTTTGGTCTTCGATCGTTAATAGAAGTCTGCCAAAATATACGTTTAATCTGTCCTACTGGGTTTTTTGACTCATTCTCCATGCATAATTCATCATTTAGACCAGTATTACTTTTTACAGCAGAAATTGGAGCTTTTAATTTTCTTGGTGAGGCACGTTCTCCACTGTGACTGGGAATGACTGGGCCACTGTTGGCTTGGGGGCCTTCGAGAGACCCCTCAAGGAGTTTCCCGGTGGTATCGGGTTGCCTTGTTTGTCTTTTGTTGACCTGCATTCATTGGACCAATGTCGACCTTTACCGCATCTCCTATATATACCTGAAGGCCTAGGTCTCCTATTTTTTTCATTCTCAGAGGAGATATTATTCCTAGAAATTCTGTGTTTGCAATCCCTTTTCAGATGTCCTAATTTACCACAATTAAAACACCTGGCAGTTAGATGTCTCCTCATTGCTGTGGAAACCGCTTCTCCTACCCAAGATTCATCATTATAGCTAAATGCCTCTACATTCATCGTATGCTGAATCCATTCATCCATAGGTGCTGATCTAGACTTTAAATGCCCAATTATCTTTTTGCATTCTATGTTTGCATTCTCAAAAGCTAGAGATTCAAGAAGTATTCATCTAGATTCTGGGTCTGTTACCCCAATGTCCAGAGCCTTAATTAATCTTTGCAAAAAGTCAATAAAGGGTTCTCTCTGTCCCTGCCTAATTCTGGTATATGAT
>NW_026068125.1:2922799-2927225 GCF_014885135.2 Alexandromys fortis
GGAATCTCAAGGTCCAAATCAGGAGCAGAAGGAGAGAGAGCACGAGCAAGAAATTCAGAACCACGAGGGGTGCACCCACACACTGAGACAAGGGGGATGTTCTATCGGGAACTCTCCAAGGTCAGCTGGCCTGGGTCTGAAAAAAGCCCGGGATAAAACCGGTCTAGCTGAACATAGCGGACAAGGAGGACTACTGAGAATTCAAGAACAATGGCAATGGGTTTTTGATCCTACTGCATGTAATTGGCTTTGTGGGAGCCTAGGCAGTTTGGAAGCTCACCTTACTAGACCTGGATGGAGGTGGGTGGTCCTTGGACTTCCCACAGGGCAGGGAACCCTGATTGCTCTTTGGGCTGATGAGGGAGGGGTACTTGATTAGGGTAAGGGGAGGGAAGTGGGAGGCGGTGGTGGGGAAGAGACAGAAATCTTTAATAAATAAATATGTAAATTAAAAAAATAAAATAAAATAAAAATCAAAAAAAGAAATATAAGCTAATAGGCCAAGCAGTGTTGGAATTAATATAGTTTCAGTGTGATTATTTTGGGTCTGGGTAGCCAGGAAATATTGAACAGCCTCCCACTACAGTTAGCTGTTTGAAAGGCTTGGGTGTGGTCTTGCTAGAAGAAGTATGTCACTGGGGGAAGGCTTTAAGGTTTCAAAACACCCATGTCATTTTGAGTTCCTCTTTCTGCTTCCCGTATGTTGCTTGAGATTTTGAGCTCTCAGCTATTCCTGCCCTTGTACCAGGTGATTTCATATGTATAGTGATGGATATCTTTCTGGAACCGAAGCCAAAATATGCTCTTCCTTTCATAAGTTACCTTTGACATGGCATTTTATTATGGTGACAGAAAAGTGACAAAGACTGAAAACAAGTTCTCTTCCTGCTTTCTTGTCTTGCTGTGATGAAGGCATGGTTCCCTTGCCTGGCTGTTGCACCCTTAAGTCACAGAAGTATGCTGTGTCAAACATACTTCTTTATTTATGAGCTGCACAGTATTTCTTGTATAAGTGATTCGGGTCTCTTATTATAGAAACACAAAATGGACTAACACATCTATCTTAAGTTTTAAGCCCATTTCTATATGTTGTCACAAATAGCTAGTTTTTTAAATTAATTTTTAAACTGAAACACTAATAGTTTTTTAATTCTAATCCTGAAAGTTTTATTGCCAACTCCTTGAAGCCAATACAAGTTTTTTTTTATGTTCATCATAAACACGTCATCAGTCTTGATACACTTGTTGTCTGAGTTCTTCATTTCAAAAGCCCTGTGATGGTTTATCTTCTTCATTAACTTGACTGGATCAGCAATAACCTTGGAAAGTCACTGGATATGATTGGCACCAACAGAACTTGTGAAAATGTACATATTTGGGTTTATGGGTAAGTCCAATAAGGTTAGATACTGTCAATTCTCCTAAGCATTGGGTAATGGCAGAAGCTGGGCACATGCTCATGGTGAGCTGTGACTAAGCTTTTGGAAGCAATATTTTGGCAATAGAAGAACAGAGTGACAAGTTCTGTGAAGTTTTGAGCTCTATGGTATTCAAAGAAGATCCCAGGCTAAACAGAACTTTTTAAAATCTTATTTAAGATGGCAAAGAAAAATCTTCAGCTCAAAGTCTGTTCATGCAGTATGGAGCCAGCATACCCAATAATGTAATTCTTAACATTATTGATTATAGATGTGTTTCCAACATATAGATTTGAGCAGACTTAACTTCCTAAAAGCCTACCCATGAAGGTGAACATGGTGGATACTTGTATTAATCAAGATTCTCTAGAGTCACAGAATTTATAGGATAAATTTATTTAAATGACTTGTACAGGCTGAAGTCTAATAGTGCCTAGCTGTGAATTGTGAATAGAAAGTCTAAGAGCCTAATAGCTGCTCAGTCCCACAAGGTTGGATGTCTTAACTGGTCTTCTGTATATGCTGGAATCCCAAAGAAGTAGATTCCAATGCTAGTGCAGTAATGGACAAGGTAAGAACAAGAAGGTGAAAAATGAACTCTTTCTTCTTCCATTGCCCTTATTATAGCCTTCCAGCAGAAGGTATGCACCAGATTAAAGGTATGACTTTCAGCCTCAAAGTCTGGATTAAAGGCATGTGCCTTCCAGCCTCCAGATCTGGATTAAAGGTGTGTATAATTCTGTCTCAATATCCAGATCACAAGTGTGCACTTCATTTCTGGATTATAGTTCATTCCAGATACAGTCAAGTTGAAAACCAAAAATAGCCAATACAACACATTCTATGTCACCTTGACATACAAACAAATTTCCTTATGTCATGATTAATTTCCAAATGAAAAACAATGACCAAGTCATAATAATGCCTAAAGTTAATATAACTATCCCATGAATAATTGTAAATGCATTATATATTTAACCAGGTCATATTTATCTAACATGATATAACTATCCCTCATACAAATGCAAATTCATTATAAATTTACAAAAGTGGAAATGGACCTTGGGGAACATCCTTCTAGTATCTCAAACTTAAGTGTGGTAACCATTAATATTTTCTTAACTGATGTTACAACGCATGACAGGAAATTGAAAGAAAACACAAGTATCTGTACAAATATATTCCTAACAAAAATAAAACAGAAGCACTCATGTCAGTTATAATCTTCATTTCACATGGTCTTAGCTGACATTTAGAATGACCTTTCTCTACTACCCATTTTGCATTTCCTCCATCCTCTGCAACCACTTAATCAGGACATGGCTCTTCTTCCATACCTTCATTACTGATGAAGCCTGTGCCCTTTGTAATCCTGCCTATTTTAGGCTGGTATAGTTTCCCATAAACTTTAATCACAGGGCATAGTAGCACCATGCAAAATGCAAAGACTCCCAAAGGAACTCCTGTACTTCAGACATATTCCTTCTTACCTCCATTGTGGAGAAGCAATCCAAATTCTTTATGACAATCTGGATCTATTACCCCTTATAACACTGTTATTCCTTTCTTAGCCTGATGATTCATCAACATTAGAAGTCCATAGTGGCCAGGGGGATGTCTGAGTTTTTAGTTCAGTGAAATGTTTGCTGTGGCTCCTGGCAAGAACACTCTTCCCTCTGGAACCAAAACTTTTAGGTCAGCAAAATTTAGGGTTGAAGGAACAGGAAGAATAATCTTTCCTAGTGGTCACTAGGGGTGATAGTAAGTGTAACTATTTCCCTTCTATTCACTGATTCCTGGACCCATGGATCCTGTTTATGGGAGTAAGAGTACCATATACCAAAACATATACTGCCATCTGGAGAATCCTGTCTATTCATTCTTGCTTCTGGCACCTAATTGATATTCTTCATTTTTAAAAGGTCAGTCTTAGCCGGGTGGTGGTGCACGTCTTTAATCCCAGCACTCAGGGGCAAAGGTAGGTGGATCTCTGTGAGTTTGAGGCCAGCCTGGTCTACAAGATCTAGTTCCAGGACAGGCTACAAAGCTACAAAGAAACCCTGTCTCGAAAAGGAAAAATAAATAAATAAAGTAAATAATTAATTAATTAATTAATTAAAAGGTAATTCTATCCTTCTATTGGGCTAGTTGCTTCAGAATAGTGGGGATCATGGTAAGACCAGTAAAATTCATAATTACAGGCTCAATGTTACACTACTTTAACTGTGAAGTAAATTACCTTGTCAGAAGCAATACTGTGTAAAATACCATGACAGTGGATCAAACATTATATAAGTCCAAGGATGGGGGTTTTGGCAGAAGTAATACAAGCAAGAAAAGCAAATCTAAAACCAGAATAAGTATCATTTCCAGTAAGTAATGGGAATGAAGAGGCTCCCTATGGAGTTTACTAGCCATTTGGGCAAGAAACTGTTCTTGCCTGGACTGCTTGATAAACTGGACACACAAGACCCACAAAAAAATGACTGCTGAAGTTGCCTAAAGAAGGTGAGATGTTGGCAGGAGGTCTGCTTATTTGTTCCGGGCTGCTTAGCCCCAAAGTAATCACACAGAAACTGTATTAATTAAATCATTGCTTGGCCCATTAGCTCTAGCTGCTTATTGGCTAATGTTTGTATTAATTTAACCCATTTCTTTTAATCTGTGTACCTCCATGTGACAGTGGCTTACCAGCTAAAGTTTCCATCATCTGTCTCCTGTGGTTCCATGGCTTCTCTCTGAATATGTCTTCTTTCTTCCAGCATACAGCCTAACTTCCCACCTAGTTTTGTTCTTCCCTGCCATAGGCTCAAAGCAATTCTTTATTCATTAACCAATAAAAGCAACACATAAACAAACGGACCTCCTACAACATTTCCCCTTTTCTGTTTAAACAAAAGGCTTTAACTTTAACATAGTAAAATTACATACAACAAAATAGTTATCAAGCAAGAATTACAGTTACTATATATATATCTTATCTTTTATCATAACTAAGGAAAACTATA
>NW_026068125.1:2927679-2930718 GCF_014885135.2 Alexandromys fortis
TAGCAAACTCCATAAGGAGCCTCTTCACTACCCATCTTTCTCTTGAAGTATCTTGTGCTGCCAGGAGCATTTGTGTCTCATTGTCATGAAAAGTCCTAAGTTATTAAAACATTTTAAATGGCATATTCTGAAAGTCTCTGAAAGATTTGCAGAATACCTATCTAACTGAAATATATCTCTATACATCTAGAAAATCTAACTAACATGACTACAAACTTGACTATTATAGTTGAGTATCTATTACTGTATTTCTTAATTATATATTGTATTTTTAAATGAGCTACACAAACATAATACCTTAATCAAGATCAGAAATACATATACATATAACAAAATTGTCCTTAAATTTGTATCAATAAACCAAGATCCAAACCAAAGGAAATATTTCACCTCTATAGCAGTGAGACAATTACTTGAGGTTCCTGCTTCACAAAACAGTCTGCCAGACATTCTGCAGGACACAGAAGAAAGCAACTGATGTGTAGAGGGAGCTGTGGGCTGCATTCCTGCCACCCAGCTCCTGGCTGCCTGGCTAGCTTATGCCCCGAAATAATAACACACAAACTGTATTCATTTAAACACTGCTTGGCCCACTAACTCTAGCCTCTAAATGGCTAATTTTCATATTTTGATTAACCTATCTCTAATAATCTGTGTGGCTTACCAGGAAAGATTCAGCCTACGTCCATCTTGGGTCAGAGCTTCATCGCATTTGCTCTGGAGAGGAGCAGCATGGCATCTGTCTGAGGCATCTTACCTCACTGCCTTCTTCCTCCCAGCATTCTGTTCTGTTTAGTCCACCCACCTGTGTTCTAACCTATCAGGCCAAGCAGTTTCTTGATTAATTAACCAATGAAATCAACAGATTGCTATATGACACTCCCACATCATTCCCCCTTTTTCTGTTTGATAACTGTTTTGTTATATGTAATTTTGCTATGTTAAAGTTAAAGCTGTCCTTTTTTGTTTAAACAGAAAAAGGAGAAATTATGGAAAAAGGTCATTGGTTAATAAAAAAACTGACAACATCTATGGACAAAGTGTTGTCATTTCCACCAAAGAAGTAGTCCAGTGTAGTTAACCTACCACCAAATTGCTGACCCGTTACCCCCCAAGAATGGTGCCATATCTGGGGCTCAGTGTTTGTCTCTGTTGTTGACATATGTGGCACTCAGTAGCAGCTGTAGCCAGGTCAACATTGGAGAGTGGAAGTCAATGTTGTTGAGCTCATGCATAACCCCTATCTCTGCCACCATAGCCACTTTGTTCAGGTGTCTATTGAGCAATGGTGGAAACAGCGAGGAAAGAGAATGACTGTCCACAGAATGGGTTATTCTACTTAGGTGATTATTGAACTCGTCCTCTGCTGAAGACACTTTTTGATGAGCATTTACATGGAACACAAGTATCTTCATATCCTTTGCCCATTTGGAGAAATCTATCTACATAATTCTTCCCCAGATGTCTTTCTCAGCGATATTTCAATCATGTTCTTTCCAAGTCCCTGAACATCCAGCCAGTCGTGGATACAGCCCACAAATCAGTAAACAATCACACATCTGACCATCTCTTCTTCCAAACTATCTATATGACTGTTCTGCCTACTGTGAAGATTTCCCTTCACTAGTATCTTTCAGGGTTGTCCCAGAAAGGGGTTGTAGTAATGCAGCTCTCACTTCTGCGTGGTGCCTGTATAACATGCAAAACCATGAGTAAATCAGGTCCTAGTCTCCTCTTCTCCAGTCAGTCAATCATAGGGAACACCCCATGAGGCTCTAGGTGAATGCTTGGCAGCAGACGGTATTGTAGCATAAGTACAAACCATGGGCATTTGGGCAGCTTCTTCATGTAGCTTGATAGGTCCTTCAGGACCTGCTCAGGCCCAATCTTGTATATACCACTTCCATAGATACATCCTAGTTTATGATTTCATAGGTCTGATAACATCAATCTCATGATGGGCAGTTCAGGTCACATAGTAACTTGGTAACCCATTGTCAAAGTTTCAATAGCAGGCTGAGAGCTGTCTTTCAAAGGCAAAATAGGTGTATGCAGATGATGTCTTACTCTAAACTCCTAAAGGTCTCTTATGTGATGCATAAGACCATGGGGGTCTGCCAAAGGCTCCAAAAAATCCCTATCTGCCACTGATATCTCAAGTATCAATGGATCTGCTGGATCATACTTTCCGAGTGGTAGAGCCTGCACAACAGCCTGGAGCTGTTGAAGAGCCTTCTCCTGTTCCAGGCCGTATATAAAGCTAGCAGCCTTCTGACTCACTTGGTATGTAGGCCAGCATAAAACACCAAAGTGGGGAATGTGTTGTCTCCAAAATCCAAGTCGGCCCACTAAACATTATACTTCTATCTTATTAGTAGGAAGAACAAGGTACAATAACTTATCCTTCACCTTAGAAGGAACATCTTTGTATGCTCCATACCACTGGATTCCTAAGAATTTCCCTGAGGCAGAAGGTCCTTGAATTTTAGTTAAATTTATTTCCCATGCTCTGACACGCATGTGTTACCAGTGGATTCAAAGTGGTTGCTACCTCCTGCTTACTTGGTCCAATCAGTATAATGTTGTCAATATAGTGCACCAATATATTTTGTGGAAGAAACAAATGATCAAATCCCTTCTAACTAAAAGTTATGAAACAGTGAGGTCCTTTGTTTACGAGACACCCAGGCAGCAAGGAGATCCGAACCCTGCACCAGGAGAGACATCACTGGGGTGAGTGAGTTTCTAACCGCGGCAGCAGCCCGGGACAGGGAACTCAGACACCCCTCCTACACTTCCTGGTCATCCTCAGGGGCTACTCTGCCCAATACCCCCTCTCTCTTCCTATCCCACCCAGCTTGCATCCACATCCCTCCCCCCCATCTGACTCCCTTCCCTCGTTGACCACATAACATCTCCCAGCCCAGCCTGTCCGGGCTCTCGACCGAGTCCGAATCGGCAGGGCAAACGGGAGGGTGGTAGCTCCTTTGTTCCCACTAGCCTGCCTGCAGCGAGCTAGGTAGGTCCTTTGATTACAAG
>NW_026068125.1:2936238-3025973 GCF_014885135.2 Alexandromys fortis
AGAACCTTCATCTGGTGATGGATGGAGATAGAGACAGAGACCCACACTGGAGCACTGGACTGAGCTCCCAAGGTCCCAATGAGGAGCAGATGGAGGGAGAACACGAGCAAGGATGTCAGGACCACGGGGGGTGCACCCACCCACTGAGACAGTGGGGGCTGATCTATTGGGAGCTCACCAAGGCCAGCTGGACTGTGACTGAAAAAGCATGGGATAAAACCGGACTCTCTGATCATGGCGAACAATGAGGACTGATGAGAAGCCAAGGTCAATGGCAAGGGGTTCTGACCCTACTTCATGTTCCTGCTTGGTGGGAGCCTAGCCAGTTTGGATGTTCACCTTCCTAGACATGGACGGATGGGGGAGGACCTTGGACTTTCCACAGGGCAGGGAACCATGACTGCTCTTTGGATTAGAGAGGGAGGGGGAGAGGAGTGGGGGGAGGGGGAGAAGAGTGGGGGGAGGGGGGGAAATGGGAGGCTGGGAGGAGGCGGAGACTTTTTTTTTCTTATTCTCAATAAAAAAAAAGGAAAAAAAAGTTATGAAACAGGGCAGGAGAGTTACTATATCCCTGAGGCAAAACAAAAAGTATTCCTATATTTCTGACCTTGCCAACTAAATGCATATTGCTTCTTGTGAAACTTATGGACAGGTACTGAGAGAAAGGCATTTGCTAAATCAATACTGCATAACATATACCAGGAGATGTGTTAATTTGCTCAAGTAATGACACTATATTTGGTATAGCAGTTGCAATCAGATTTACTACCTGACTGTTTTTGATAGTCAACTATCATTCTCCATGATGAAGCTGTCATCTGCACTGGTAAGATAGGAGAGGTAAAGAGAGATGTGGTGGGAACATCAGCATCTTTCAAATCTTTGATGGTGACACTAACTTCTGCAGTTTCTCCAGGGATGAGACATTGTTTATGATTCACTATTTTCTTTGGCAGAAGCAATTCTAAAGGTAGCATTTCCAACCATAATAGCCCTCAACACACAGATAAGGGAACCCATGTCCAGTTTTAAACTGGATCTTGAGGTTGGAAGACACATGTTTCATTGTCAACTTCTAAGTATATCTATCCCAATTTTACATTCTGAAACTGGGGAAATAACAACAGGATGAGTTTGGGGACCTACTAGACCTACTATGGGTTAAACATCATCGAAAACTCCCTTAATCATCTGACCTCCATAAGCCCCTACTTTAGTGGGAGGGCCATAATGTTGAATCATCCAGAATCAGCATAAATTCAGAACCAGTATCCAACAGACCCTGGAAAGTCTGATTGTTTCCTTCCCTCCGCTATACAGTTACCATTGTAAAAGGCTGTATGTCCTTCTGGGGAAGAACTGGAGAAAGGCTAACTTTAAAACTTCTAGGTGTCTTATCAGGATCCTTCCTCAGAGGTACCTGGCCACCCCTTCATTCAATGAGTTTTGGATCTTAAACTGGTTCAAGTCTGGAAATTGATTCACTGACTGAGACTGCCTTTTGCCAAGATACAATATATCCTTTCTTTTATTTGTTTGAGATTTTTTTTTTTTTGCTTGCACAGATAAAACAGAAAAGCAATAGGGCTTCTTACCTATTTTATGCCTGGAAACCCCATGAGTGATTAGCCAGTCCCAAAGATCCATAGAAGTTTCGCCCACTATAAAATTCATCTTGTCTGTGTTGGCCCTTATGGGTTAGGTCATTAAAAACATTGTTTTTTCTACGTTGCCCATTGTGATAATTGCAATCACCTTTCCTCTTGGTAAGTCAATTGCTGCCACTAGGCCCCTGTTATCTCAGGGTTTACCATTGCATTTAATTTGTCCAATGGAACAAAAGTCTCTCCAAACCTATGTCTGACACATGGAAAAGAGCACCAAGAAAACTTATCTAACATGCTGGTGCCCTCTCGCCTTTTTGTGTCTTAGAGGATTAGTAAAGGGCACGTCTTCTGGGCCTTCCCACTGTGGAGGATTAGGATTTACACATCATACTTACTCTAGCATTGTAATTTCCCTGAGCCTTAAAAATCCCTTCATCAGCTGTAAATCAAGTAATTTCAAACATCTCCAACTCCTTTTCAGCAGGCCATCTTGTACTAAATGATTCAGTCAACCATTCAGAATAAGTTTTACACTGTTTACCTGTGTTAGTTTCCATATTAAACCTAGAATCTCCATTCAGAGGAACCACATCAATAAACTCAGCCTGATCCTGAACATATTCCTCAGACTTCTGCTTGAATGAATTAGTCAACTCATTAAGCTCCTTAGTACTTACCATACCTTCTCATTGATTACACTTTTTTCCACCTCTCCTCTAGGAGCCTGTTTTATCTTAAGTCCGGTTATAAGCCTAGAGGCAACTATTGGGGGATTCTGAGCGACATCAGTATTGTCTTGCCTAGAATTGCCTTCAGAGAAGGCTTCTGTGGCTTTAGCTGAGAATGAAGGATTAATTTCCTCAGAAATGAAAAAGGCAACATTTCAAGGGGGTGGAGTTGAGGGTAGAGAGACTTCTTCAGGTAAGATAAACCTTTGAGAATCTGAGAGTTCAAAATTCTCAGCTTCAGTAGGATCCTTCCAAACATCCTTATCTGAAGTTACAGGATCCTGTTCTTTACCAATTATGGCCCCGACTTTAACCACCAACACCCTCAGAGACTGAAAACTGAATTATTGCTGTAGTTCAGCTAACCATATAGTGAGGGTTTCTGTTTGATTTTCTACAAGTTGAGTTCTGCGCTTGCTGGAGAGAAGATTCTCATCCAGAACACGCTTAGAAACATTTAGAATGCTTATTTACAGCTGAAGAGAGCCAATTTTTTTTTTCACTCAGTCCAATGTTGTCCTTCACCTTCCATGCTAGAATTTGGTTAATTTTATCACAAAGCCCATTCCTTTCCTTTGTCAATTTACCCAGAGATACCAACGGCAAAAAAAAAAAAAAAAAAAATCATCATTTCCCTCATTTTCCCACATACTGTCAAAAGTTTAATACAAAGTTACCAAGTCCATTGCTGCCTCCTATTGATGAATCAGAATAATCAAATATATTTATCGCCTTAAGTTTTTAAACTAGTACACACAATGGGCTATCAGTACTTGCTGAGCTATCCGGAGAGCCTTCAGTAACTGGAGAGGATTGGATAACTATAGTTGTTCTCAAATTGAAAAGTCTATGTCAGATACATAAAAGATTCAGCTTTATACTTCTGTTGCCCTAGAAACACTTCTTGTACCAAAATCTATATTATTGAGAGTTCTCTAGATTAAGAGAATTTATAGAATGAATCTTTCTTTGTTGAAATTGGAGTGGCGGGGCTGCGTCCCCAGCACCCAAGCCACCTGGCTAGCTTATGCCCGAAATAACAACACACAAACTGTATTCATTTAAACACTGCTTGGCCCATGAACTCTAGCACTTACAGGCTAATTCTCGCACCTGGACTAGCCCATTTCTAATGATGTGTGTAAGCACCCCAAGGTGCGCTTACTGGGAAGATTCTAGCCTCAGTCCATCCTGGGTCAGAGCTGCCTGGGAGAGTGGAGCCTGGTGTCTCTGCTCCAGAGAGCAGAGCTGTTGGGTCTGACCTCACTTCCTCTTCCTCCCAGAATTCTATTCTGTTTACTCCACCCACCTATGTTCTAACCAATAAAATGGGCCAAGCCAGTTTCTTTATTAGCCAATGACCTTCCTCCATCATTGGCTAATAACAACGTTGGGCACCATCTATTGTAATAAGTGGCGGCGGCGGGGCTGCGTCCCCAGCACCCCGGCCGCCTGCTAGCTCATGCCCAAAATAACAACACACAAACTGTATTTATTTAAAGACTGCTTGGCCCATTTCTATCTAGCCTCTTCTAGGCTAATTCTCACATATTAATTTAGCCCATTTCTAATAATGTGTGTAAGCACCCCGAGGTGCGCTTACCAGGAAGATTCTAGCCTATGTCTATCCTGGGTCTGATCTTCATGCGTCTGCCTCAGAGCGCAGAGCGTGAGAGCGGAGCATGGCGTCTCTGCTCCAGAGAGCAGAGCTGTCGGGTCTCTCCGGGAGCAGAGCAGAGTCTGATCTCACTTCCTCTTCCTCCAGAATTCTATTCTGTTTACTCCTCCCACCTATGCTTTAACCTATCAGGGCCAGCCAACCAGTTTCTTTATGGCCCAATGACCTTCCTCCATCATTTCTTCTCGCTCTTTATATATATACACATATATACACACAAACACACACATATACACACACATGCATACATACATACATACATACGTACATACATATTAGAATGACTCACAGTCTGTGGTCCAGTTAAATTCAACAGTGGCAGCCTATGAACAGAAAGTTCCAGAATCCAGTAGGTTTTCAGTTCACAAGCCTGGATGTCTGTGTTAATCTTCGGTATATGCTGGAATCTTGAAGAATTAAGCTCTACTGCTAGTGAAGGGATTAAATTGCTAACAAGGTGAGGGCAAGCAAGCAAAGAGCAATAGCTTCCTTATTACATGTCCTTAATATAGGCTTCCAGCAGAAGGTGTGGCCCAGGTTAAAGGCGTGTCTTTCCACCACAAGATCTGAATTAAAGATGTGTCTTCCAACCTCAAGATCCAGATTAAAATTGGGCAGTGATGGAGCACACATTTAATCCCAACACTTGGGAGACAGAGGCAAGCAGGTCTCTGAGTTCCAGGTCAGCTTGATACACAAAGTGTTTTACAGGAGAGACAGGGCTACACAGTGAAACCCTATCTTAACACATATATATGGCTTAAAAATGGATTTTTCTATCATGCAAAAATCCTTCAGAGATATGATCTATCTCCATTTTTTGGATTTTAGTCAATTCCAGACATAGTCAAATTGACAACCAAGAAAAAAATATGCTAAATAATTTCCTTCAACATAGTTTTAATAAGTTAATACTTAGGCATATCCATGTATAATATAACTTCAATCCTTATTAATTTGCTAGCTCAATTTTCACAAGAAAATCAATACGTTAAGATCTCGGAATTTATCTACATATTTTTCCATTGTCTAATAATTCAAAATGTTCATCATCTCATTATACAAATTTGGTCTACAAAGTTGATATAGAGATTATCTGGGATAATTACCTTAAGCAACTGAATAAAAAAATCTATATTCTAATAGGATTTCCAGTCAATTGACATGCATGTTACAATTTAAATATTTTGATACCTCACCCAATAAAAACTCAATGCAGAGATAACTCAGGCAACAGGATCACTTATTTGTAATACCATTTGGAAGATGATTGTAACAGCAATCTCAAAATGTCCATATTCTGTTCAAAGTGGTAATGTCACAGGCAGTTGGATGTAGGCAAGGCTCTGTGTTGCTGCTGTGACCTTGACTCAAGTGAAGCCAGATTCCTGGATTTACCACAGAGGAGAACTTCAGAACAAATCAGTGTGAAAGAGAGTTGAAGGTGATTAAAACGTATTTTTCGGGGCTGGAGAGATGACTCGGAAGGTTAAGAGCACTGTATTGATATTTTGTTTGTGATCTAACAAATAAGATAACAAACTTCAGTTATCTGATCACTAAAGAAAGGAGTACAGAACTGAGCCACTAGTTAGCCATAGAGCCCAGGCACACACCTTTAATCCCAGCACCCAGGAGACAGAGGTAGACGGATCTCTATGAGTTCATGAGTTTGATCTACTCTCAAAGAGAAATAGAGTCAGGCGGTAGTGGCTCATACCTTTAATGCCAGCACCAGGAAGTTAGAGACAGGAAGTGATGTGTCTGGGTGGAGAAAGGAATATAAGTAGACAAGAGCTCAGATGCAATCTGGAGGTGCAGTCTGAGGATTTGTAGAGACAGGATTGCTCCTTGGGTCTGAGCAAAGATAGCATAGATAGTGACTGGTTGCTCTGCTTCTCTGATCTTCGACATTAATGCCTATATCTGACTCTGGGTTTTTATTATTAATATCAATTAGAATTCATGAAACAGAGCACTGGTTGCTCTTCCAGTCATCTGGGTTAGATTCCCAGAACTAATGTGGTAATTACAAGTGTCTACCACTGCAGTTCCAGGGGGAATTTGACCCTGATTTCCTGTCCTCATGGGCAGTGCACATACATGGTACATAGACATACAAGCAGGCAAACACACACATAAAATAAAAGTAAGCTAATCTTTTTGTAAAAAAAGAAAATTTTAGCATCTATCTTAAGAATGGGGTTAATAGAGTAGTGTTCGGGACAAGAACAAGGGACGCCCAAGTGACAGAATAGGCTTCTTAAGGGAGATGTGCACTTTATTTTCTTTACAATGGCTGTATCCATGATCCTGTGGCTTTCTAAGGTCATGTTTCAAGAGAATAATTTACAACAAGACTTGAAGATTAAGCAAAACTTAAAACGTCAGTAGATTTCAGACTTATTTATTTATGTTAAAAAAGCTTATTTTTTATGTAAAAACATTCTTTCATAAATAGAATTTTAAATTTTTTTCTGTGCTTTAATTTTTAAATTACATGTATTTATTTAGTATATTGTAGAAGCAGGGAGGGTGTAAACTTGCCAAAAGCGTGATTATGGAGATCCAAGGCCAACTTACAGGAGTCAGCTCTCTCCTGGTCTGTGGTTCCTGGGTATTGAACGCAGGTTGTTAGGAATGGCAGTGCCTTCATTCACTGATCCATATCAATAGCCCATAGAATGGTTTTATGAGAGGTCTATTTAGGTTTGACATGGGATTGGAGTGCTAATATAGTAAGATACAAAGTTGCAAATACTCCTCTCCCAAATAAATACATTGTTGTCTTTCACATCCTTATTTGGGATGTCCTAAAATTGTAGCATTATCTGGCAAGTAATTTGTTTTTATCAGCTGTAGTGAAGGTTCTTGCAAACAAGAACCCAGTAACTTTTTTTTTTTTTTTTTTTTTTTTTTTTTTTTTTTTTTTTTTTTGGAGCCTGTCCTGGAACTAGCTCTTGTAGATCAGGCTGGCCTCGAACTCCCAGAGATCCGCCTGCCTCTGCCTCCCAGTGCTGGGATTAAAGGCGTGCGCCACCACCGTGAAAGCCCTCTTTACTTTCCAGTGTACACTTCATTTTCTGTTTTTCTAGTCTGCCTCAGTAAAATCTGTAAACTTTATGCAAATATATCATTAAGTTACATAAAAAATAGAGGAGCTGTTCCTAAGTCCAACTCCTTCACTTTCCTGTTGTCTTGTGCCTCTTGGCTTTTCCTTCCGAGTTCCAATACTGTAACCCGGGAAAGCCCACACTGAGACGCTTAGCTGGGAGCAGAAAGGGGTCACGAGTCATACTGATGGCAGAGGTATGATACCTGAGTTAAAAAAATGGCCCATGTGTTATCCTGGAAAAGAACAACTCAGACTGTGAAGCACCTACTTCTGTCTCTCTTCTTCCACTCGAGTATATTTCAAGCATAGCCTTTACAGCTCACAAAAAGTGCAATTCTCATAAGCATACAATATTTGAGTAAATGGAAACCTATGTTTTCTTTATGCCCTGCATTTCTGTTTCCTGAAAATAAGATTAATGCCAAGTACTGGGAGGTCCCTGCTCACATGCCCATTGGCCTTCAAGCCATAGTAGACATGGAGAGATTAGGAAGGAAACAAGAGAGGTTCTTGAAGAACAGCACTTCAAAAACCAGTTCTTGGGCTCTGACCTTAAGATTCTGATTCCATGTGCATTCCTGGAGTTGACTCAGAAAGCTGAGGGAGGGATTCAGTTTAGGTCAGGAATCGTACCAAACAACAATAAAAATAATTACCTTAGCTTTGGGGTAGGAGTATAGCTCCATGGTACAGCACTTGTTTAGTGTATACAAAACCCTGTGTTTGAGCCATAACATTGCCAATAAAAGAAAAATAATAGTATTTGGTAATAGATATGCTATGATAATGACATTATAATCCCTACTGAAATGGCAAACACTACCACACAAATGTACTAAGTTAATACATATCAATTAAAAATAGAATGTAGTTTTCAAAAATGGTTCTACTCTAGAATATCTGAAATTAAGCCCCAAAGTTTATGTCTTAAAAAGTGCTCAGGTTAAGTCTTGGGAAGAAGGTTTAGGCCCACATATCAAGGAGCAGTGCTGTAGACAAGGCCCCATGTTTATGACTACTATGGGACTGTATATCCACATAGATCCTTTGTGAGTATCTAGAATATCCTACTACATTTTTCATCCAATACCACAGCCTAGCAAAAGAGCAACATTTATTTATTTGCCGTAATGATCCCACCTCTCCCTGGTAGCCGGTGCAGCTGTCCAGCCTCATGGAAGAATATTGTATTGCATATCACTAGCCAATGAAACACCAAAATTCAAAGTAGTTTCTGATGATGTTCAATGCTTCTGCACTAATATAAAGTTGCAAAACTGGAAATGAAGCAAGCATGGTAAGTTAAGAACTATTCTGAGGACTGCAGTGCTACCTTGACTTACCCTTTCACGTCTGTTTCCCGTTTTGAACTGATATGGTCACCATTCATTATTGAGAGATGATTCTCAGAGCACTGAACCATCATTGCTGATCCACTACTGTGCTTTGGCTGAGTGCGTGTGATGGAAAATTGTGCAAGGTGTGGCTACATTAGAGAGTTATTTCTCAACTTCTCCCTGAAATGACAAACTGACTTTGAAGATTTGTGAAACAGATTAGCTGAAACAACTGAATTACTGGAATTTAGTACCTGTTATCCAGAACCAGTATGCCAGAGGCTCCAGAGCTTTCTATGGCAGTGTGTTAATTTGAAACTGCTGGGGTCCAAACCCTGCCTCTCTACTTACAGCTTATTATCATAGCAAAGTAACTTAACTTTTCATCTTGGTCTACATGAGCTAGTTCCGGGACAGGCTCCAAAGCTACAGAAAAACCCGGTCTCGAAACAACAACAACAAAACAAACAAAAAGAAACAAAACTTTTCTAAGCCTGCGGGTTTCACCATCTAGAAACTGACAGGTATATGGCAATACGTAACTTCTACGCCCTTGATAGAACACTTAACTAATTGATTGAAACAACCAGCACAAAGACTACATATATATATATCTTTTTTTAGGTTAGTGCCACAAAACCACTGTGACAGTGTGGGTAGTTTCCAACGTCTGTTTGAAGAAAAAGAGTGAGTAGAAGTAAACAATCTCTTCTATTTAGACAGTTCAAAAGAATTACTGCAACCCACTTGACTTGCCAAGGGGCTTGGTCAGTTGAAGGTTCATAACCGTTCATTTTCATGACACAAGTCTCATAGCTCTGATCCTTCCCTTCCCAGGCCCTGGATGGATTGGAGGCAGAGCAGCCCCCAACAGGTGTTTTCTGGGCACGGTAGCCCTCGGGTTCTCAGGGTTGCCCCGCCCGCGGTGCGGACCGCGGAGGATGGGGCCTGAGCGTGAGTCTGCGCGGCCACGTGACGGCCGCTATAAGAGCGGCGGGCTGCGAACTCCCGCCCTCCCCGCTAGCCGCGGTCCTTCCCCGGCACCCGGCTGCTCCGACCCACCCGGCCCTCCGCACTATGACAGGTACGCCTGCGTGACCGGCTTCCGCAGCTTTGCTGCGCCGGGGAGCTCCGGGCAGCTCGGGAGCCGCGGGAGTCTGCAGCTGCCGGGGCTGCTGAGCCAGCAGCCTGCAGAGCGGCTGCTTCCGCCTGCTGAGTCCGGGGAGGGCCTGGCGGGGTGGGGCCGATGCGGGGCGCGGTGGGGTCGTCCGGAGCCCTGACTTCGGGGCTCCCGAGTCAGGGAGCTGCTGGCGTCCTGCGGGAACGCCAGGCTGCGGCCCTGCTTTGGCCTCCGCGCGGAGCCTATTTTTAGGCCTCTGGGGCCGGGTGCGGCCACACAGGAGCCGGCTAGCGCTCTGAGCAGGCCCTGGTGCCACTTGTTGCTTTGCAAGGTTTCTGGCCCTGGGTGAATGTGCCCCCACGACTGGGCACATAGAGGTAATTGATTCTTCCACGCACTTTAAGGTGTAGCCTGGGCTATGACAGCGACTGACCTGCCATCTGAAGGTTAAAGCACCTCGCTGTCATTGGTCTTTCCCTTCCGTTTGTAGGATTAGCTAAATTTGGTGTTTATAACATCTGACCTCTTCTTTTATTAATTTAATCTGGGAAAGCAAAACATTGTCACCTGTAACTTCTGAATCCTATTTATATAAAACTTTTCTCCACCTCCTGAATTCGGGGCCACTTTGGGTTTAAAGCCTAATTCATTGTGCTCAGATTAAGTACTCTTGGGGCAAAATGTTTTTGAATCATTAGTGTCTCCAAATGTTTTGAAGATAACAGAAGCAAGTACAGGCCGAGGTTGACATGAGCTTCATCTGTGATTACAGAATTACTGGAGCTGGGAATTCACAACTTTCTACATTTCAGTTATGTGATGGCTTGTTCTGAAAGTTGGCCTCGCAGTATGAGTAAAAATGGCTCTCAGGTCAGCTACTGGGGGATGCGCTGGCCCACCAGACAGCCTACAACACTCTCCCTGCTCAGATGAATTTTCATTGCTTCTAACTTCTACACTGGAAAATGAGTAAGGGAAAATGAGGAAACCTGAGTCAGAGAGTGACAGTGACAAAATCTCCTAACTTTCTTCTTGACAGGACCACTGCCAGAGTTTAACCAACTAATGTTAAAATCCCCTTAGATCACAGGAAAAGCCTGGAAAAAAATCTTAAAGTCTGGTATAATGAAGATTGTTCAGAGGGGGAAAGAATACGTGTTTGCCTCCAACATGCTGGGTCTTTGGGGAAATTGGCATGTATGTTCATGTCTCTGTTAGGGGAGCAAGAGAATATGGGAGAGGGTAGCATATGGCTCATTGTCCCAAAGAAGTGGAGCCTGGCTATGGTTCATACCTGTAATTTAGTACCTGGGAAGAAGAGGCAGGACAAATGCTTGGTCTATACAACTAGGCCCTATCTCAAAATAATCAGGGATGTAGCTTGTTGGTAGAACACTTGTGAAATATGTAGAATTCAGAAGCATGGGGATTGGATCCTTAGAGAAGCATGGGAGTGAGAGGAAAGGGAAGAGAAGAGAGGAGAGAGACACAGGAGACAGCAAGAGACAGATTTGTTAGAGCTTGCCTCTAAGCTCACCAACAGTGATTGGTCACTAAGAGACAAGGCTACTGTGGGAGGCTCACTCTAAGCAGAAGCTTAGTTACTTTCTGGGGTGGTAGGTAATAGAGCTCTTGCTTGGGTGAAAATACCACTCATCAGACCTTATAGAAGAAAGGACATAAGCTTTGTGATCTCCTCATTACCAGTTTCCTAAGCTTCACCCTGTGTTAAACTACAGTTTAATCTAAGAATTTGTCTAGACTCTAACTGGGATTTGAGTTTTGTGGTTGATGAGCCTCTTGAAGGTTATCTGGCATTCCTGCTAAACTGCAGTCTTGGCCTATTCCTGGATGGCTGCTTGAGTTGTCCCACTAAAGGGACTGCTGCCTCACTAACACAAAAAGTTGACCTCTGAGGAGATTATTTTGCTGAACTATTATTTGAAAGTAGACCTGGGGAAAAACTTTTTCTAGCTGAGATATGGTTCTTTTTCTTTGTATTAAGATCAGGCCTTTGTGACGCTGACTACAAATGATGCCTATGCCAAAGGTGCCCTTGTCCTGGGCTCATCTTTGAAACAGCAAAGAACTACCAGGAGGATGGTTGTACTCATCACCCCACAGGTCTCAGAATCCATGAGGTGAGGATTCCCTGCCTGTCTCTTTGCCATTAGGGTACTAACATCCTTTCCCTATTTCTGGAATCTGTGGTCACTAGGGAGCTGAACACTAGGTAGACACAGATATGTGATGCTAGGCTAAAGACTCCTGAATTTGAAATCTCTTCTTAGCTTTTGGGAGATGTTCCAGGATTCCTCCTGGGAAGTGTCATTCTGGCCTCTGTCTTCCTAATTCTATTTGGGAATGAGAGAACTTCCCCCTCATTAAGTCTTCTGAGGGTGAGCCTGCCAAATTATGTCTGTTATCTCTACTTGCACTCCTTTCCCCAAATGAAGCTAGAATTGCATTGTTTCCCGTAAAGAAGGAGATCTTCAAGTAAGATTGAACAATTTTCTCCACTTTCAGCTGACATTTGTCACCTGATGATCTTTACATATGCTAGAATAAAATCCTTATTAGGCTTTCTGAAACTATTACAGAATTTTTTAGGAGACACACCGAGAAGTACAAGCTGCTTACTTATTGATTGGGTTAGTTCCTTTTGATATTTAGAATTCAATTTTGTGATATTTGGGTATTAACTTTAAAAATATCTTGGTGTGCCAGCAGCATTGTTTAATGTTACTTTGACAGTTACCTAGCCTTCTTAAAAATCGAGAATACCTTACATTTTAAAAACAAGATGTTATACATATGTGCATATGCATGTATATGTATCTTCCACATTAATGACACTGATTTTAAATAGCTCTTGAAAAGTGTCCAGAAAACTTTCTTCTAATATTTCCATTATTGAGAACTGTGTAACATCCAGATTTAATCTTGAATCCCACTACCGTGATCCCCTGAAGTCATTGGTACCACTGATCATTGTTAAAAAGAAAAAAAGAACAAGTTTACTTTGTGAAGTAAAATGTATTTTTAATCTAACGTGAGAGGTAAAATGCAACACCAGTTTTCTTCTGTGAATATGTTAAATGTTTGTATCATTTATTTTTCCTCTAGGTGTTGTGCCTACTTGATTAACTAAAGACATGCAAACCTGAGTTCAATCCTCAGCACCGCTCTAAAAATCTGGGCATAGTGGTGCATGGTGGTGGTGCTAGTCTGTAAGTCTGTAATCCCATCACCAGGCAGAGAGAGGTGAATCCTTGGACTTCATTAGCCCCCTGTCCTAACCTAGTCAGTAAGTCCCAGATCCCAATGAGAAAAGATTTCTAAACAAAATAAAACAAGGCAGATAGTTCCTGAGGAATGATTCCCTAGATTGACCAATGAGTTCCACATATACATGCTCTTGTGTGCGTTCACTCAAATACAGAGCACACACACACATACACACTTTTAGGTAATTTTGAACATTGAAAACTCTTAAATCTCACAGGCCAAAATGAGTCAATTATGACCAAGTAAGTGCTAAACACTTATTAAGAGCAGTTACACTGTGTTCCAAAACGAAGATCTCATAGTTAATCCTTTTAATCTCCCTTGCAACAGTCTTCTAGTATGGGTTTTTTTTTTTTTTTTTTTTTTTTTTTTTTTTTTTTTTTTTTTTTTTTTTTTTTCTGTGATAAACACCAGCACCAAAAACAACTTGGAGAGGAAAGAGTTTATTTTGACTTACAACTGATAGTCCATCATGAAGGGAAATCAGGGTAAGACTTAAGGGCCCTGGTGACAGGAACTGAGGCAGAGGTTATAAAGGAACTCTGCTTCCTAGCTTACTTCTTAGCTTGCTCACTCAGGATGACCTTGCCCAAGGTTGGCACCACTTACAGTGGCCTGGACCCTCCCACCTCTACTAGCAATCAAGAAAATGCCCCTACAGACTTGCCTAGAAGCTAGTCTAATAGAGACATTTTCTCAATTGACATTCTCTCTTTCCAGATGACTCTAGCATGTGTCAAACTGACAAAAAAAACAAAAATCAAAAAAAAAAACAAAACAAATCTAAGCAGTACAGACACAGGAAATTATTGGTTTATTACTCTAGGAGAAGTGATTAGTTATAGGCTTTATCTCATATACTATATGGCCATTATCCAGCACCATTTATTTAAAATATGCAAAAGCCAGTCAAGCCAATTCCAATAAAATGTCGCTGTCAAACACATGGACTTTTACAGAGATATACTCCTAAAAATGTTGCTCACATTTTTCAAAGGTATTTTCACAGCATGCCAGGTATTCAGTGACACAATAAGAAAGAAAATTCTTTTGTGATAATTTCTTAAGACAAATCGAACCTTAAACAGTTTCATTACTTCATGGATTTAACTATATGTGCACATGAACATAGATGTTCTGGGGTGAATCAAGACATATTTAAGGGATACAGTATATGATATGCCAGAGCCCACAAATGAATCTGTTCCACTTTGACTAAAGGTCAGAGAGTTCAGACCTATTCTTGCTCCTTCAAGGTTACACAAAAGAACAGGATGCTTATCCTACAGTGTGGATACAGGATGTTTTGCTTTGACAAAAGGATATTTTGACTTAGGATATGATTACTTCTTGTTTTGAGAGGTGAGGAGGAAATTGCTTTGTTTGTTCTATCATGCAAGGGAGTGTTTTGCCTTCCCCCCTTTTTGATTGGGGTATATAAGAACTTTGAATAATAAACTTGAGATGGGTCACAGTATTTACTGGATGCCCTCCTGACTCTGTTGTCTCTTATCTATTTTCTTCCTCAATCCACACTCCCCTCCTCTAGAAAGTATGGACCCTATAAGGCTGGACCCAACACCAATGACAAAGCACCTGAGTGTCTTATGATTGATGGGTAGGGCTGTAATGGAATAGTCTTAGAGTAAATAGGTCATGTGCTTTGAAAAGATTCTATGTGACATTTTCTGGAATTTATTTTTGCAGAAAAATTTTAGAGACTGTCTTTGATGAAGTCATCATGGTAGATGTCTTGGACAGTGGTGATTCTGCTCATCTAACTTTAATGAAGAGGCCTGAATTGGGCATCACACTGACGAAACTCCACTGCTGGTCACTTACTCAGTATTCCAAATGTGTGTTCATGGATGCAGATACTTTGGTGAGTGTGACTTTAAGGGTTGAAAGGATATGCATAATAATAGAGACCCGTCACTCATTTGCGAAATACTGTCAAGACTTAAAACCACTATTATAAAAAGTGTCAAGGATTGAAGGATTGAAGTAATCTCAGGCTGCCTTACATATGTAACCATCTTTTGTGTTGGGTGACAGGGAGAACCTAGGAAGGTGTGCATAAGCAAAGCATTCTTGTAATGTTTTTATTTGTTTTTCTCTTTCTTGAATCAGGTCCTCTCAAATATTGATGATCTTTTTGAAAGAGAAGAATTGTCAGCAGCACCAGATCCAGGGTGGCCTGACTGCTTCAATTCTGGAGTCTTTGTCTATCAACCCTCAATTGAAACATACAACCAGCTGTTGCGCCTTGCTTCTGAGCAAGGTAGTTTTGATGGTATGTATCTGCTATCATGTATTTGATAAGCTATTAGTAAGACCCCTTTTTCTGACACACACACACACATGTACACAGACTCAAGCACATTTTTTTTGTGAATGCATCAGAGTAACATAAACAAAAATAGAGAAGTTTGTTTGCTTTGTTTAAGACAGAGTCTCACATTGTCCAGCCTGATCTCAAATTCTTTGTGTAGCCAAGAATGACTTTGAACTTCTCATCCTCCTGTTTCTACCTCCCCAAGTGCCATTCATCACCACAACTGGGTTTGCTGCTCAGTGGTGGGATCAAATCAAGCTTCTGTCATGCTAGGTAAGTACTTTTCCAGATCCATGTAGATGCCTTAAGTGACTTATTTTATCTAAACTAGAGTGAGGTTTGGAATGACTTCTGTCTTAGGGCTAAGGTCAAGCACAGTGGCAGCTTGCTTTTCTCAATCCCCAACACTGAAGAAAGAAAAACAACTTCTGTTTTTTTTTTTTTGTTTTGTTTTGTTTTGTTTTGTTTTGTTTTTTCGAGACAGGGTTTCTCTGTGGTTTTGGAGCCTGTCCTGGAACTAGCTCTTGTAGACCAGGCTGGTCTCGAACTCACAGAGATCCGCCTGCCTCTGCCTCCCAAGTGACAACTTCTGTTTTTAAACCTGAGTATAATACCAAAGTGTTTGGCAGTCATTGCTAACAAGAATCCAGTGTTATGTCTGTGAGAACATAAAAAACAGCCTGATAATTTGGTAGCCATTCTTTAGTAAGTCATTAAAAACAAATTTTATATGAATAATTTCTACATTTCTACTTCCAAAGTGTCATTTTTTTCTAAAAGTCTATGTATTAAGCAAAATGGTATCTGCTTGAGTGTATACTAAGTGCATAATAACTATATCTATGGCTGTATGTGGTATAGGCCTCTGTGGGGGTCTCTGAAAACCCCCGGGCAGGCAGTGTAATCCAAATGAGGCAAGAAGAAAATCTGGTTCAAACTTCTAGAGTGTTGACAATTGGGTAGTTTATTTTAGAAATATTAATTAGAGTGCAATTTAGAAAAATATTTCCTGATATAACACAATTCTATATGCACAATGAGGCATAGTTACATTGAAACTCTTTTTAAAACACTGTCATTTATCCATGAAGATGGGTTCTGGAGATAGGCTAGATGTGTGATCTTAAGGCTATAGGAGAGGAACTGGTGTGGTCTCAGTCATGCAAATACAGTAGTCACTTTGTATCAGAAATTTGACACTGGCAGAGTTGTAAGCAGGAAACATGATCATGGCCAGAAGCCTGCGCACTGTAGCAGACCCCCGCTCCAGAAGCTTCTTTCTTTCTCTTCTAAGAACATATCTTGGATTTGAAGTAAATGAGCGTTTCAGAATAAGCTGAGCTAGCCTTTCTCATTATAATTCAGCCCCGGGTATCAACAGAAGATTCATTTTTGAGTCTTGGGAGCTGGCTTAGTAGGTAAGAACCCGTGCAATGCAAGCATAAAGACCTGTGTTCGAATTCCCAGCTACCATGTACAAGATTGGTCTGTGATTTCAGTGCTAGTGGTTGAAGGTAGATATACAAAGATTCATTTTTGTTAATTAGTTATAAAAGTTAAAAAATCTGAAATGTCTCAAAGGTTAAGCTGAAAACTTGTTAAATTGTTGAAGTCAAGCTTGAAACTTCACAGTATTTCAAATTATACACAATAAGACTGGTTTTGTTTTTTTCTTCATAGAGATCAAATTCTGTATAGTAATTTGCCTGAAGATTTGGGATTTGCAGCTATTTGTAATTTCATTGCAAAGAATACAGATAATTTAAATTTCAGTCTTGTTTCACTATTTGGCTTATGTACATCCTGAGCTAGCAGTTTTCAACTAGGAATGATTCCACATAGTACCTCCTGTTCCCCACCCCCCACCTCAAACAAGGGATGTGTGGCAACTTCTGGATTACTTGTTTTCTTGGGACAGGGAATCTCATGTATCTAAACTAGTTACATAGCCCATCCTGTCTCAGCATTCCAGCTTGTTGTTGGTTGTCACAGCTGAGCAAAGCCTGTGCTACTGGCATCTGAAGGTTAGAAGCTGATGCCACTGCTGAATAGTTTGCAGTGCATAGGACAGCACCTCACACTTAACTATCCAACCCACCATATCAACAGTGCTGAGGTTAAAAAGCTTGTTCTATGTCCGTGTCTTACACACTGTACCTGGGAGAAGTCCAGCCAGGCTGGGGAGATTGATCATTGGGTAATGTGCTTGCCCTATAGTCATAAAGACCCGAGTTTAGTTTCCCAAGGCATGTAAGGAGCTAAGGGGAATTTAGAGTGCTGGGGTGTTTCTGTAACCCCATCAATAGGGGGATTAGAGACAGGAGGATCTCTGGAACTTATTACAGGCTAGCCTAGTGTAATTGATGAGCCTCAGGATCAGAGAGAAGAGACCTAGTCTCAAAAAAGGAAAGGTGGTAAGCAATTGAAGAACATCCCAAATGTCAGTCTTGAACCTCCATATGCACATGTGCATACCCATACTAGCAAGTCACGAGAGAGAGAGAGAGAGAGAGAGAGAGAGAGAGAGAGAGAGAGAGAGAGAGACAGACAGAGACTTGTTTAAGCAACTTTAAGAAAATATTAACTGTTCACTGGGTCCAATAAATGAAAGGGTGTCACTTTACTGATTTGCATCTAGCTGCTATCATTTTCCCATCATGAACAGAATGGAAAGGTGGTAATATTCACATTTAGAACATTTCTTCTCCTTACACTGAAGACAGTTGTGTTTGCAAAGAAAGAAGGGAGTGATTTTAGCAGAACTCCACTGTGTGTCTTAACTTTTGCTTTAGGTGAAGCTCTTTCCACTTCCTTTACTCTATTTGAAGGAAATTTAATCTTTCCAGAAAGCCAGCACAATCACTGTCAAGTTCTGAAAAAGAATCAGATTCTAAAACATATCTGATGGCCTGCCAGCTGCCTAAAAGTCACATGATTTTCATCATATAAAAAGAATCTAGCTTCTAATGTTGTGGCTGAAAGTTTAGCTGCCAATAGTCACATGTCATACTGAATTATGCAGGGTACAACTAAAAGGAAATTTGTTAACAGCTGGAAACCAAGCTGCCCTGTACATTGTGGAGGCACTAGGAGTTGGGAGTTCGTTGTTAAGCAGCTTTCCTGTGTGCAAAGTGTTCTTCTGGGAGGTGCTTCTGCTTTTTCTGCAGGACCTGAACCGCTGAGATTCTCTCTGTTCTGCTAACATGGTTCATCATTTAACTGCAGCTTTGCAGACACTGGCTGCCTTTTCGCTTGCTCCTGGCAAGGGAATGAGTTTTTCCTGGTGTTAGAAGTGAAAAAGTTAAACAGTTGGCTGTTCAGCATGTTTAAATTCAATAGTAAACTAAGTAATCTTAACTAAAAAGCTTTTTCCACTTGAGCGGTGTGGATTTTTATGTAGTCTTTACTATTTACTACATAAAATGTCACTCCATTCTTAGCAGCTGGCCTGTCTCAGGTGTATTCACTTGGATCAGCACCTATTTGACAGTGATTAATGGAACTTATACCTAATACCAATAAAATATTTACTTATAAATAACAACCATCTGCTGGCAGTAACTATGATTTGTTTTGCATTTTAATATATTTTATAGTTTATAAAATTATTAATATATACATAAAATTTTAAAGATCTGTTTATTTTTTAGTGTATGAATGTTTTGTTCTGTATATATGTGTATCACATGTGTTTTTGGTGCCCAGCTGGATCAGAAGAGGTCATCAGATCCCCTGGAACTGGAGTTACTCATAGTTGAGAATCACTATGTGGGTCCTGGTAATTGAACCCAGGTTCTCTAGAAGAGCAACACATACTCTTACTAGCCATCTCTCCAGCCCAATTTATGAACACATTTTTAATGTTTTAAAATATTTTTGTTGCTGGGCATGATGGCACATACCATTAATCCAGCCACTCAGGAGGGATAGGCATACCTCTGTGACTTCAAGGGTAACCTTGTCTGCAGAACAAGTTCCAGATCAGCCCACACAGTGGAACTGTATCTCAGATTTTGTTGTTATTTAGGTGTCACGCCGTAGGTGTGGAGGCAAATGTTTTCAGATGCTCTTGTGTACATCTTCTGATACCCCAGGATTCCCCTTTCCATTTCTCATATCAGCTATCACAGAAAGTGTGTTAGCAGGTGATTGTACTTGTCTGAGTATCTTGGCAGTCTTGCTTAATCTTTTGCTCACATTCAAAAGATTGGAGCATGGTGTCCCTGACAAGTCACATGGGCTGATGATGGCTAAGCTTTTGAAGCTGCTTTTAAGCCCTTCTGATGACAAGGAATGTGCCTGCTATTCCTCTAATCACCAGCCTTCAGTCACATCCTCTACCAATTGCCTTTGGCCAGGAGAAGAATCCTAATATGGCAAACTATACTTGACTTCTCTTGTTTCTCCCAAGTGTCTGGAGTCTCAGAATTTAGAATTAGTGACTACATACCTCATTCACGACTAGCATCTAATTTTCCATAGAGGCAAGTCTTAAGTATTTTGTGTTTTTAAATTGTTTTGAAATTGCTTCTTCATTAAAGTTTTCTGAAAAGCTGGACAATACTGTGAAAGTCCATTAGATTTCAGAGGACAATACACAAGCATTTCATAGAAGATGAAGTTCAAGCCTATTAACAAAAGAGAAAGAGATCATGCAGCTGCAGGCACTCATCAGATGATGTGAAGCTGGTAGACTGAACTCTAAATCTGAAAGCAGTCTGCACAAATTCTGGAATGTACTTTCTTCCCCTGTGGCTCTAAAGACTTCTAAATTAAGGCTGCTTGTGTATCTGTATGTGTTAGTTTAAAAACTCAATACAACAATTCATATTGTTCAATCTGGAGCCCTATTGTTTATTTGTTTAATCTTGATACTTGCTTTATTTATTATAACCAAAGTACCCTACACTTGTAATTTATATACTGGAACTTGTGTTTATAATAAATTTTGGAGGAAGTAGAGAATGCATTTTCGTGGCAGAATATTAGGTTTGATTTTACTTAAAGCTGAATTTAGGATCTGTAGGAAAGTTAATATCCCTGCAGGTTCTCAATTCTCATTGATATCCTTAGAGTCTGATCATGTTTTAAAATGCTTTCCAGATTTGGTGTACCTTATCTAATCTTTGTAGTTAATCTGGATTTATACTGTATTTAGTTCCCAAAAACAGTGGATTGAGACATTTCAAAATAAATAAGTACATATATGTCTTTTCTTAAGAGCTGTTTTTTTTCTTCCTTCTACACTTGAGCCATTTTCTTAGTCATCTGTCTGCCGTTAGCTTTGTAACAAGGGGAAATGAAGGACCTGTGAGAAACAGAAGGAGGAACTAACATGTTATAGCCTGCAGACTCTCAATCTAGCTATTTTACCTTCTCATTTCTCTACAGTACTGTGAGGGATGCACCTTGGGCCCTGCCATCTAAGTAGCAGTGGGAATCCACCATGTTAAAAGTTCAGAACAGTAGCTTGCCTATTGGCTCTGAGCTGGTCTCAATGCCAAGGCTGACCAGATTTTGTCAAATATGACTCAGTGTGCAGAAGAAGGAAGAGAGGACTATTGCTGTTGATTTGTTTGTTTTGTTATGTTTCTTTCCCAATTATCCCATACTATAACATTCTCTGGAATAAATTCCAGAGAAACAGAAAAATAGTTATTATCTTACCCATGTTATGGATTAATTACTTAAAATTCACTTTTCTGAGTAGACAGAGCTTCTAGTGCCTTTGTAATTTTATAGAAAAAGTGAAAGAGATTCAGGTCTTCTGTAGCTGTGTTCCTTTCACTCTGATCTGCACAGCCCAAAGAGACTGTCATTCAAAATCAGCAGCTGTCAGCAACTTCCTGCTGTTTTTGGATATTACTGCTCTCACCTGCATTTCTATAATGGGTTCATTCACTCGATATTTCAAAAATTATTTTAACCTTTAATATAAGCAGGATACCAAGTTGAAGAAGCAAGAATAGTCCTAAATAGCACAGGTTTTGATTTTGGTCTGTCTAAAATGTGGGTGGTTTGGCAGATAGTTATGCAGTCATGATTCTGTCAGGATCAGCATGCTAAGGAGACTCTGGACCTGGAGGCCCTGCCTCAGACTGGGAATGTGTAATTCTTGCTAACATCAGTGTCTTTTGACATTTATATATTTTTGTCATTAAGAATCTTTTTACTTTTTTAAAAATTTTTTACAGTGGAAAGAGCTATAACATGAGTTGTTAAATTAGTTTTTCTTGGTTTAAATGGGTTGATGCTGGTGAAATGCAGGAATGCCTAGGCCAAGTGCCTGGATTTTCCTAAGTCATGTAGGGTTAATCCATTGTTGTCGGGTAAACCTCATATCTCCAGTAGCCATAGCACTTACTGAGTATTTCAGGTTTGCCAGCATAATAGACACCACTGATTCATCACCTCAACTTTATTGCCCTTTGTCCTGTTTTCTGATGCCTTGGTGCTCCTCAGCTAATGAACTAGGTATGTTTTCAGGGCTCTGACAAAGCAGAAACTGCCTGTCGTGACCAGAGGCCACCAGCTAGCGGCTGGCCAAGGCAAGCAGCTCTGACTCATATTTCTCAAGCTCACAGTAGTCAGATTTGGACATGAGAATGCTAGTAAGACATTCATGGGATTTTTTTGATACTCTATATANATTTTGAAAATTACTTTTTATTTTGTGTTCATTGGTGTTTTACCTACAGGTTTGTCTATGTGAGAGTATCAGTTCTTGCAGTTACAGACAATTGTGAGATATATGTGGGTGCTGGGATTTGGGTCCTGGGTCATCTGGGAGAGCAGTTAGTACCCTTAACCAGTGAACAATCTCCATGGCATAAATAGGCAGTAAAAAAGTCAAGGATGTAGCTCAGTGATACAATGGTTTCCTGAAGAACATAAGATGTTGGGTTTGATCCCTACATATGCCAACAATCAAACAAAACCAGTGTGAGAAACAAAGTGTTTTTCTAAAGTTCAAAATAAGAGCAACTGCTTATATTGTCTGGGGATACATATGTATAATAACTGTGAGCTTCATTTGCAATTATAACTTAAAGTTACCATATCGGAAGGGCAATGAAATTGGATGGGTGTGCCTTCACAGAAGGCAATATTCATGCTCTCGTGGATAGTGAATGTGTAGGGTTCTATTATTGATTTGTTCTATTATTTATATGTATACTTTTCTGTTGGTAGTAAAAGGAATACATAAAGAATGCTTTAAAAGGTCTTAGGATAATTCTCATTCCTACTCTTGTGTATTGATATTTTTGGGTTACAAAAATATAAAAAAAAGAGGGATAAACATCTATAACCCATCAACCCCCTAATATAATGGCTTGTTCTGTTTTTTTTAATTCCTATATGTTTAATGTCTCTGTCTTCATTATAACTACAATGCATGCAGCTATGTATCTTTATAATACACAGTGGACTGATGGTGGTTTATTGGTATAATAATAACTATGAGTGAGCAGCTTAATTTACTCTCCCTCCATGGTATGATGGTATTTCATCTTCTCTGATGTGGAATGTCTAGAAGATTCTTGCATTAGTTCAGGAAATAGTTTTCCAGGGTTTAAGACATTTGAGGGATGACAATGATAAGCAAAAAGAGCCAAACTCTTTGTCTTTATGGAATTTAGAATCAAAGGACTAACAGTTTATTACTGTATTTTGCAATTTTAATTACATTGACCCTTGTTAAACTTTTGTATTTTTGTAGTTTATTCTACATTATTTTTATTTTGAGTGAATTAGAGATTCACATCCTGTTGTAGGAAATAATAGAGATTCCCTATACCCCTCCCCATTACCGTCAGTGACAACCTTCTATATAACTATAATATAATCCTAAAATAAGGAATTAACATTGATTCAGTACATCACAATTATTCCAGTTTCATCAATTTTACTTATGCACTGACTTGTATGTCTGAATAGATGCATTTCTATCCCATTTTACTACATGTGTACCTTGTGAGCACTACCACAGTTAAGAACAGAACAGGGCCCCTCGTGATACTCATAAAGCTTCCTCTCTGTTCTCTTTTGTCATTGACAACCACAAATATGTCCTCTATGGTTTTATCACTCCATGGAGGTTATGTAAGTGGAGTCATGCTGGTTTTCACTCAGCATAGTTTTCTTGAGATGCATCAAGTATCCTATGCATCAGTAGTTTGCTACTTTGTTCTGAGTGACATTTTATTTATGGTTATATTTATGTACATGCTGAATGACATCTGGGCTATTTCTAGTTCTTCCCTATAATAAATAAAGCTGCTATGAACATTTCCTCAGTCTTTGTTTAGAGACTTAGAAAAGAAACTTTGTAAGACTGCATACCCCTGTCCTTGGACATCAGTATCTGTTTTGCTCTCATTTTTGTGATCTTTCTGAAAAACAAAGTAAGTCCCTGAATGGTGTAGTTACTGGTTTTAATGTTCTGTGCCTCATAATACATGCTTGTCTATATAGATAGGAACATCTTTTGTATTGCTCTTTTATTGTGGAGTTTAGGGATACTATTGACCAAGGGCCTGTTCTGGAAGCTGTGAAGCCCAAGGTCCAGATGAAAGTAGATTGTCTATAGAGAGCCAACATTCTGCTCTCACATGCTGTCTTTCTGAAGTAACCTGAAATAGTGGGTGGGGAGAAAGGCCGCCTGGACCACTCTTTTATGATGTAAATTCAGTTTTTCTTGGAGATTAGGGTTTCAGCATGTATGTTTGGGAGCCATAACCATTCAATCCATGTATCTTTGAAATAGTGAAGCATATTCTGTTACATTTCTGATTTTTGTTTTAGTTGTTTATTGAGGAATGGGACCTGTCTGAGGTTCCTATAGTTCCAGTTCAGAGAACACATTCCATAGATGTTCACTAAGTGAAAGCCATTGATTTGTCAATTGGATGGATGGCATTTGGAAAAAACAAGATATACATAGTGGGGATTGGCACATTTGGATTTTAAATAAGAAGCTCAGATCTTACTGATCTCTTAAAGTTACTCAGATATCCATAGCTTTTTTTTTTTCTTTTCTTTTCTTTTTTTTTTCTTTTTTTTTTTTTTTGATTTTCGAGACAGGGTTTCTCCATAGCTTTTGGTGCCTGTCCTGGAACTAGCTCTTGTAGACCAGGCTGGCCTTGAACTCACAGAGATCCGCCTGCCTCTGCCTCCAGAGTGCTGGGATTAAAGGCATGCGCCACCTCCCCACCCCCCGGCTCTATCCATAGCTTTGAAATCTTCTAGTCCAAAGGAAACCAAATAGCACAGATAAACTGTTGGGCTTTCTGATGGTGAAAGAGAATACTGGAGCTTGACACAAAGCAGACCCAGGACAGGATAAAAATACACAGATGCTAGCTGCACACTTAGAATATGACTCATTTCCTCCACCATCTCCCATGTGCCTCCCCCAACAGAACCCATGTATCTCTCTGCATCACACTCACATACTCCATGTCTCCCCCACCACACACAGACACCTCATGTCTACTCAAGAACTCTGGTTCTATGTGTATTTTCTGAACTCTCAGAAAATAAAATATAAAAGTCAAAGGAAGATTGTATTTTGAGAGTTTTGTTTGTTTGCCGCCCCTGCTTTGCTTTTGTTTCTTTTTGAGACTCTATAGCCTAGATTGGCCTGGCAGGTAGACATTAAACTCAGAGCAATCCTACCTTAGCTTCCCCAATTGGGGAGCTAGGGGCAAAAGGTTGGGGTTCAAGGCAAAAGCCACCATGCCCCACTTATTTTCCTTTAAAATGAATGGCCCTGTCTTCACTTTTCAATGAACACATAGAGTCCGGCCCCAAGGGCTGGACAGGTACTTCATGGCTAACTGTAGCCACAGCCATGACTGGCTACTATTTGTCCAGACCAGGTAAGCAACACACCCCTGATGGTTTTTCATCATCATCCTCTTCTTCTTTTATCTTAGGGGAAAAGTCTAAAATCTCATCTGAAAACTGATATACTGTGATTCTTCTGAACTGTTCACGGCCTCAGAACCCCTTTACTTAGGTCTCTTCCATGTCTTTCTGTAGCCTCATGTTCCTGCCTTCCTCTGTGCTGTATGTGCTATTTCTACCCTGTCTACCTCTTCTTCTGATGCTTAGGTCTCCTGCATTTGTCAAGTACTCCCCAGTAGACCTCAGGTACAGCTCCCCTCTGGAAATTTTCTGAGCCCTACCCATGTACCCTTATAATGCTTGTCCGTTTTCTTCTGTGTCCTGACCCCATGTGTGATCATTTTTTAAACTTTCATTTGCTAGTATCAGCATGTTTGCACTACAAACCCTTGTGAAGACAATGGCCATATCAGTCTTATGCTTTGCCTCCATAGCACCTGGTACAATGTGTACATATGGTAGCTATACCTTAAGTATTTGTTGAAGAAAATCATTAAATAGCCATTTGCCACCAAAATTCCTAAAGGGTATAATTAGGAATTATTTAAAACAGAATTAGTATCTATTTTAAGGTTTCCATATATTTCTGTAAAATCCCTGCACTGCCTTAGAGGTTTACAAACTATAATAATTCTTTTCTGTTTGTTTTCTTTCAGGTGGGGACCAGGGCCTACTGAATTCATACTTTAGTGACTGGGCAACGACAGATATCAGGAAACACCTGCCATTTGTGTATAACCTGAGCAGCATTTCAATATACTCCTACCTCCCGGCATTTAAAGTGTAAGTGCAGACAGCTTAACTGTTGTCAGTTATGGTGAGCGCAGGGGAGTGGACTTTTGCCTTTTGGGGAAAAAGAATAGGTGGGTACTTTGAGGAAAGCTTGCTCTTGTAAGAAACATGGCTGCAATTTTGAGAGGCTTGATATTACCCACTGCTCTATACTTGAAGCATCCCAAAGACATTCTACCTTCTGGAACAAGGTTCCTCTCTGTTTTAGTTTGGAACACAGAACATGGAGTCCACAGACAAGGCATAAACCTATCCCCTGCACCATACTAGCTGCTGAGCTGTGATCTCCCTTCCCCCTCTCTCTCCCCTCATCTTTCACAAAGAGGATGCTTATAGTCCTCTCCAAAGTTTTTGTGTGGACTTAGAAGAGGCAGAAGAGGCAGCAGCTATTGTGATTGCGAGGGGGTGATTTGCAACTGACTGCACTCAGATCACATCCCGAAGTTGCCACTTAACAGTTACTAATTCTAGGCTCGAGTCTGACCTGTTCTGCTTCGTTGTCTCTATGGAATTATTGTGAGCACTGAGAGCTGTAACCATCAGGAATATGCCTGCACTGAACACAAAAGGTATTTTGTGCCACCCCATTGCAGTGTCTATCAAACTGTGAAGGCCTGAGACCTGTTCTTTAGCTTCTGACTCATCTGTGTTGAACTGAGAAGATGATTCAGACTTCTTGAGTAGGGGCCTGTCAGGGCAAAGATATGAGTGAGTGAGGCTCTTTTGAGAGTTGAGCTAGTCTTTCCCATCCCTGCATGGCAAAGGCATTCTTGAGTGAGCAGGACAAAGGGGGCATTTATCCCTCATATCTCGTTATCCAAATCTTCTCTGTACATCTTGCAGCACAGTAATGAGCACGTTTGGACTTTTTGTGTCAGGAATGTTTCCTTTTCAGTGCTTTTTGGGGAAGACTCTGTGAGCATCTCCAGATGAGGATTGTAAGTATTTTGTGGTTTTCTCTCACTGTTTCCTTGCATATCTCTGATAGGCAATCAATTCTTTCCTCCATCTATGATAAGATAGGCAGACTCTTAAATATACCCCTTTTCTGAATAAAGCAAGTAGATCAGGATTTAACATCACCAAGACCACAAATGTCTTTTCACTCCTTGGGCTTGTAAAACATAATCTGTGTTGTATGCCATTATGGATCTGGTTTATTTTAATCCTCATTGGCTCATAACTACTTCTGATACTTAAGCAGTATTCCTACAGAATGATAGGTTGGCCCCCAATAGCTGGATTTGTCTAGAGTAGAGCAGTTGCTACAATCCAACTGAAAAAATGAGTATAATAAAACCATGTAAGAGTAAAGAATTTTTATTGGCATGATCAGTACTCTGGGTTCTGTAGTGAGCAGGTGTTTTGCATGAATCTGACATCATCCATTTAGCTCCAGTTCCTGAACATGATGAACTTAATGTTCTTGAAGCTTCTGGTTCTCTGAGGCTTAGTCTAATCTGCTTTCCATCTTACTTGCCAGTGTCAGACAGATCCCACCTTTCTGGGACAGCTTGGTTTGCTTGAGCACTGCTTGTGTTTTTTACCACGGTAGCAGAGAGATTAGCCTTAGTGCTGGGGAAGAAGAAGGACTATTTTTGCAAGAGCTTTGGTCCATATTGCCCAAGAACCCCACTGTTTCATGTGCTCAAGTGAATTTCCCAAACACAGCTAGAGATCTAAATGGTCATAATATCCTCTTCCTGGTGCAGTGCATGATGTTGGCTCTGGCAAGATCCTTGATTTTTTGCCATTTCTGTAGAGTATATGGCACACTAAGGAAATCAGGATCAGTCATCCAATAGTCAGCTTTCAGGCTGACAGAGTTTATGCTACCCTAGGGTAGCTTGCCCTCAGTAGGGCCAGTTCTTCATTTCTGTCATATGACTGCTCAAAGTCACACCTTATCTCCTCTGACTGCTGCCTGGTTAGGAATGCTGAAACCGTACTTGAGAGCTCATTTTCCCTTCCCTCTGACTGAAAATGTTTTTGGTTTTCTTCCAGAGACTTAGCTTCATAGACATTTCCCTGTTTCCTTACATTGGGAAAGGGATAAAAAGATGTAGGTAGTTCCATTTCTTTTATATGTAAAGTTACTGTATCAACGCCAAAATCATTTTTTTAGACTAAATTAGCCTATCACAAAATCCTGGGCCACCATAGCTTTTTACAGAGAGACCTGTAAATCTGTAGCCCACATTGGGTTCAGAATGGCTGGTGCTCCCCTGGGCTGAGTAGCTCTGGCCCATGCTTGCCTCCTATAGTATACACACACACACACACTTTAAAAATGTGTACTATTGCGTATAATTTCAATTCAGATGGCCTCATGGGAATGGACCTATATTTGAGCCATGGAGTAGTAAGTCTAATGCCTTTCTGCATATCATCTGGCTAGGGAAAAAAAGGAAAAAGACTAAGGAGTTTCATCACCTTTTGTAAACATAGCTTCTGAAAACCGAAAGTAGCATATTTCAGAAGGTTCTATTTAGCATTATTTGAGAACAAAAATGCTTTCTTTGTTATTTTAAAGTCAATTTTTATTGTATGCATTAGGAGACAATTTGTAAATGTGTTTCTGGACAAAATATTGTTGTGCCTAGCATAATTTTAAGGTAGAGTTGGCTTTTTGTTTTGTTTTTGTTTTTGTTTCAAGACAAGGCTTCTCTGTAGTTTTGGGGCCTGTCCTAGAACTAGCTCTTGTAGACAAGGCTGGCCTCGAACTAACAGAGATCCGCCTGCCGCTGCCTCCTGAGTGCTGGGATTAAAGGTGTGCGCCTCCACTACCCAGCTTAGAGTTGGCTTTTAATTATAGCTTTTACATAATATAACATATGCATAGATATACACATACACATATGTGTATACATATATATTCAAATTAAATATATATGTATGTATATATATATATATAAATTTGAGTTCCACAGTGCATATGTGCATATGTGATATGTGTGTGTCAATGGGTTTAAAACTTGTTTTCTCTAATTAGAAAGCCTTTTTTATTCATATGGTAGAGACTTTGATTTGTGCATTGTACTAGGAAAAATACCATTAATCTTTTGAAAGTCACCATGTTGCTGCCAGTTTAAACTTCTTTTTAATCCACTGACTGATAGCTCTTTAGGTCATATCATGCTATATAAAACATGTCTAAAGCAAAGATATAGCATTACCTAGTATTGCTTTATACTACTGCAGGAACTTATTAGTCAAATTAGTTGACTAAAAATCTAATTTATAAATAATTTTCATACAAATAGTTTCACTTTCTCCTTTGACTTGAGTTCAGATATGACCTTAGATAGAGTATAGTGAAAAATGATAATTTCAGACTTTACTGCTTAAACTTGTCAGAGATTTTCATATATATTTCTTTTTAAGACTTGGGTTAAGACTTTCAAGATTTAGTATGGCTGAGTCCCAATCAGATATATTTTAAATCATATTTTTCTGAAATAATTTGATCCTTTAGCATCTAAAATTTCTTTTGTTTCTGGTTGATATTCCAAGGTCCCTGGGACACCCTTGTCTCAGGCTCACCCCATGACTGTTTTCACCAAAACTATAACAGGGAACTCTCTCTTTTCTTTTTACATTCCCATATCTTTACCTAAAATCCTAAAATGAGTCGCTTCTCCAGCTTTTTATTGATTTACTTCATCATTCATTTTCTTGGTGATCCTGGAATGTGTTTTGCATCAACCCTAATCCATTTGGCAACAGATTAAGTGTGCAGAGCTTCTTTACATGAGCTCAGTCCTGAAGAACCAAGGGGTGGCTGCAGATATCTTGATCCTTTTTTTTTTTTTTTTTTGATCTTTTTGTGTGTGTGTATGTTGTTAACTCACAGTGGACTTCAGAAGTCCCATTTCTCAATGTAACCTAATCTCTAAGTGTTTATCTCTGTTATCTCTGTTGGGTATTCTGCCTCTGATCTTACTGCTGCCTTCTCTACCACCCAAGTCTTCATCAACATGGAGAAAGTTTCTGTATCAGACTCAACTCAGCCTTTACGTGTTAGGTTTTGTTTGTTGTATTTTTTTAATGCTATTCTTCTTGAAAGCAAACATTAACATCTTGCACATGCTAGGTAAACAGTCCATTGCTATGCCACACTCTTTATGCTCCCAAACCAGCTTGAGGAGGCATTCCAGTAATAGGCAAAAAGGAGTGGAAAGAGTGAGATCTCACAGGCAGAACCATGGGTAAAAACTGACATCTGAATTAGAGAGGGGCTCATGGAAGGAAAAAAAAAAAACGATTAAATAGAAGATAAGCCTTTCTCACAAATCTTGAATTCTCAGGCTATATACTTATTTGTCTTGTATGTATCTTCCATTTGTGTTATGCAGAATTTTATTAAATTCTGTTGTCATTGTTTAAAAATTATGGAATTGCTCCCAGTACCACAATATAAAAATTAGAGAATTTCACATAAAACCTAAGCTTCAAGCTTCCTCTGAAAAATCAAGTATCTGGTGGGATGTCAGATATGACCATTGTAGTCTGTAGAATGCAAATGCTTCATTTCATAAGGTAGGAAGATCTTTGGGGATAGTTGTTGGAGGTATGCAGTTTGGAAGTGTGTATTGATATCTTAAGTGAAACTGGAATAAACAGATATAAAAGGATTCTCCCAACCCTGAATGAGATAATTATACTACCCCTTTAAGGCTCATGGAACATTGCAAAATAAGGGATGGAAGGAATGTAAGTGCTAGAAAATAGGAAGAAAGGTTATACAATGACATCATCTAGATGTGGCATAGCCTCTGTATTCGTGAACTCGCAGCAGCTGTGGTTCCTTGCATCGAGCCTACACAAGACAGGCCCTGTCAAGTGTCATCCAGGAATAGGGAAAAAAGCTCTTGGGGCTTTACCCCTTACTGCAGAACTACTGGCTGATGAGAGATTATGGAAGAGGGAGTTATTATTTTTAGGTGTATACACAATGAGCTGACCAGGATCCAGTGGATAGGATAGCTCCAAACCCATAGTCTTTATGGCTCTGACCAAACTCAGTGGGTTGTCCCCAAACAATAAATGTCATGAATATGGCCAATTTGTGGGGAAGAGGGAGGTGTATAGGGGAGGGGGGAGAAATAAGAGACAGTAGGAGATGAGAGCATCAGAAGGCCATATGTACATCTGTAGAATGGTCAAAAAATAAATTTAATTGTAAAGGAGTCAGACATTCAGGAGATAGGTCTGAATGAGACTAGACTATTAGAGCTGCTAGCGCATAAAATAGCCACAACATAAGATGATATAATCAATGGACTAGTAGTTGGTAGAATTCCCAATTACCAGTAATTGGTAGACTTCTGAAGACTGAACCTGAGGAGAAGGAGTGCTTTAAAAGACCTGGAACAGGATGCCAGGAGACCCAGGAAATCGTGGTATTGTAGAAAGCCTCACAACGAAAATGTTTCCAAGAGAAAGGAGCACTCTATGTGAAGTGCTGTTGTAGATAAAAATGACACCTTAGAGATGGCACTGCACACACAGTGTAAAGATCACTGATGACTTCAGCAAATGTACATGTAGTAGCGAGGTGGAGGAGAGATCCTGGTCTAAGTGAGTCTGAGGGAATGGAGGTTGTAAATGTACACATCTTTCCCAGATACCTGCTTCAAAGAGGAACAGAAAGGTGATGGCAGTTGAGTGGGGAAAGTATTATATTTTTTTTTTGTAAAGAGAGAAGGTATTACAATATATCTCCAGCAACAGGAAAGGCATATGGAGGGATGTCTTTAATAAAGCAGAGAACTTGAGGAGAAAGCTGGGAGTGATGTCTTTGAGGGAGGGATCTAGTGTATACCCAGAAAGGTTGTGCTCAGAGTGGACCAGGACACTTCATCCTCAAAAGCATGAGGGAAATGGTTGTGTATATGTGTATGGATGCTGGTAGGTGGGTGCAAGCTCCAGATGGATTGATGAATGTTCCGTCAGTTGGGAGAGGTGGAGGACAAGCTGTCCCAGGAGAGTCTTCCTCTTGACATTATGAGATTTTGTGGAGCAATGCTGGTCTCAGGCAGTGCATCTGACAAGGCTCAATGAAAGCTATGAAGTCGGCATTGAGTGCTGATGTTCTGACTTCTAGGACACTGTTGAGAGGGTTCACTTGGAAGGCAAGGAAAAACTGAGTATGCTGTATTGTTTGTAGTTTGTAACTCTGTCTGAGGATGGGACAGGAATGCTTCTATGTTTCACATCTCTATTGTACTTGGTGCATCACAGCTCTGCAGAACTAACCATACCTAGTGGATATTTGGCTGTGACTTTTTAAAAGACTTGTACTAGATTAAGTTGGCCCTGAACTCAAACTTGTAACAATATTCACTTCAATTTCTCACTCTTAAGTGTTGAGATTCCAGGCATGAGCCATGATGCCAGACTCCTGATTGTGGATGGGTGAGAGGAAAGCAGTATTCATCAGTAGGAGGGAAGAGCTGCTGTGCAACTGTCTCCACATTTGTGAATCTGAACAGACATGGAATTAGTGGTGATGAGCCATTGTAGAGTGGGCAAGAGAATGCCTGGTATCTTACATGCTCCCAGAGGAGCACCATGCAAATACTGCTTTCTCATCCTTAGTATTTCATAGAACATTGCATATAAAAAGTTGACTGATAAATTTGCTACTGGGTATACCCTTCTGGATTAGTTCCTTTCTGTTTTAAACAGGTCTGTAGCCTCATCCATGTTACCAACTACTGAACTGAAATAGGCATATATTGTCCATCTGATCTTTTGGTAACATCAGGTCACAGGGATTATTTCAACAGCTAACATAAGCACTATTGTTGCTGGCTTGGGTTCAAACTATGTCTTGTGATCTGGATGACTCTTTAGAGATTCTATCAAGTTAAAATTAGAATACTTATTTTAAGAAATGCATGCAAGCTGATACAAATCCCCTTACTGGGTCAGAATAAATGGCTCTTGATAATTTAGAGACAATTGTACCAAACTTGTTTTTTAAATTCCTAGCTGGTGATTTTGTGTATAAACCCAGGATATATCAGGAAACCACCTTATTATTCTTGTCATAATCTGGAGCCAAGTGAGTGTCATGTTTCATAGTTACTACTGAATGAAATTCCCATACCCCTCTAAGTCTCAAAAGACTGACAGTATTTCCTTTTATGTATAACCTTATTACTCTTATTTCATTTTGATATGATTCTTTTGGATTTTTACAAATGACTAAAGGATAGGAAATGATTTCTAAGTCATTCCCCCATAACCATAATGTATACGTGAAAAATTATCTGAAACTTGTATCCAGATGAATTGAAACCTTGGAAAACCAGACCAGAGTTTGAGACCTTTTGCTCATTATTTTCATATAATAGACTATCAGATAAATAAATCATTTAGCCTCCTTGGATATTCTGCTATGTAGCTGGCATACTAAAATATAGGTGAAGGATCACCTAAACTTTTGTGGCCCATGTGGGACCCAGGCAGTTCTCCTCATACCAAGATAGCCCTACATGATTTCCAAGAAGATTCTCTGCTATGACTGTCTAACATACAACTGCCAAGTTTGTTCTCATTTCCATTCCTGAGCTGCAGTTTGCTTTCCATGTAGCATTGCCTTCTCACCCGTCTGCCTCCATCACTCTTCACGAGTCCTTAGGTTGGCCCAGACCAACAAAGGCACCATCTCTCACATGTTCTCTTGTTCTTGCTCTCTACTGCTATCCATTTTGATAGTGATTATGTATATGCAGTTCATCTAACTACTCAAGTATGTAAGTCCTGACTCCGTACTGCACCAAAATAAGGTTGGCCTCAGCTGAAGTCATAACAGAAACCATTGGCTGCTTTCAGTGAGGTCTTTCACCATTCTTCCTTCTTCCATGCTTTTCTCTACTCCAAACTCCTCAATCTTCAGGGGCTATTTCTTGTCTTCTCTTAAATAATCTTCCCCAATTAGTATTTTAGGAAAGCTACTCAAATCCTACATTTTGATTGCTTTGTTGCCAAAAACTGTGGTCATTATGCCATGCTATTTTTCACAATCCTGTTTATCTTCTTGTAACAAGAAATTCATTACCTCAGGTCAGAAAGGCAGTATCACCCATACCTCAGGCTCCGTAGACCCGCTTGGGAGTTGAAGAACCCTATCACAGTGTCACATATTAGATATCATGCATATCAGATATTAATATTATGATTCATAAGTAGCAAAATTACAGTTACGAGGGAGCAATAAAAGTAATTTTATAGTTGGGGGCTACTACAACATGAGATTAAAGGTTCTCGGCATTAGAAAGGTCAAGAACTACTGCCCTAGTATCTTAGCATCTACTTCAAACAAGTTTATTAAGAATTTAAGACTGCTTTGTCTATAAAACAACTATCCATTGGATTCAGTTTTTTCCCCTCTGTTAGGGTAGAATAAGTGAAAATGTTTTAAAGGAAGAGGATATTTTATTACAAAAGGTAATAGTAATTTAGCTAATGAGTATGGGAAACATGGCTTTGTGAATATGGACTACAATGAGACGCAGGCCTATACTAACTCCAAATGCCATTGCTGTTGACATTTAAGAGGAAGATCACAGTCCCCAGCATGAATCCAGGGAGGTTGTGGGCAGGACCTGAAACTGGAATTCACATTCCTGCCCACAGCAGAGGACTGGAGAGTCTATGAGGATGGGTTGGATCATTACGTTCTTTTTCCACATGCAGCTTGAAGTCCCATTTTACAGACTGAGATAAGGAGAGCAGCTGGGGAGGCCTTAGATGATTGATGCTGAACACAATCTATATGTGGGCCACTGTGGACCTAAGATACACCATTATTTTTCCTTTCTTCCCAAACTTTGTATAAACTTCATCCTTCTAAGTAACAGTCTAGGTAATTTCCCTACTGGTTACTTCTATTGTAGAATCCTTGACTACACTCGACATATTCCTTTTTCTGCTTAGATTGGCTGTCCATAGGTGGGGAATTAAAAAATTAACAAACAGTGCCTTGTAATCCTGAGAGTATTATAGAATAGCTCGTCCTAATAAAGTGCATTGGCTCTGAGACCAGATAGCCTATTCAGTCATCAGCCATGCGACTGAGCCTTGACAATTTCTTTAACTTTAAGCCTTTGTTTCCCTATATAGTTGTTTTAGAAATTAAATGAGATATGATGCAAATGCTAAAAAGAGTCTAACATATGTACTTCAAACATGTGTCAGCTGACTCCCAGTGGCATACAGCTGTGAACTGCCAGGACAAGTAGGTCAGAAAGGATAGTTACTACCTAATGTTAGTGTATTCTAATCATCTTTGCTACCAAGTTATAACGTATGGCATTTATATGAGGTACAGGTTAATGAAAATGTAAATGTTAGTATGTGAGATCTAGTGGCTTGAGTAATAAGAGAAAAATAAAATTAGTGCTATGGCTTCAAGCAGGGAAGTTGCATCAGAAGTAGCAAATAATAAGACCTATGCTTCCTTATGTGAATTTTCTTGCATAGTTTCTACTGTTAGGATTAGACTGGGCCTGTCACCACCTCTGTAACACACACACACACACACACACACACACATGTATCAGATCTCTTGAGACAGAATCCCTCATCATCACTGGAATATTTGAAAATGCTTACTTGAATCCTGCCTATTTTTCTCAGGTATTGTCCTATCCTTACTTCCTGCAAAAGCCTCTTTTGTAAGCCTACCTATATTGCCTTGGAATTCCTGTAGCTCTTAATGTCAGTGTGGCCCTGGTGGCCCTGACTTGCTTCCTTACACTGATTATTTTTATGTGACCCATCTTCATGCATGGAAAAAAGCTTCATGTGGACATAAACCAAACATAGTGCTTGGGATATAATAGTTACTTATTTAGGACCTTAGGATTTCTATCCATTTTAGTATAGAGTGGGGAAGATGGATGGGATGGAGAGAAGGATGGAAAGAAAAGACTCTACGTTTAAAATAAAGAGTTTGAGATATCATGCATCTGTTTTCAAAAAAAGGCATGAGGTGGACTAAGCAAGCATACCTTGAGGAGGAGCTTTGTCAGTTTTACTTTCCTTCCATGTTCACAGAACAGTTGTGATCTGTTGTGGGAACTGAACTCACATCCTCTCCAAGAATAGTACCTGCTTTTATCCTCTAAGCCATCTCCAGCCCCAATCTGCAGGGTTTTAATATACCTGACACTCAAGAAACATCACAACATAGTAGGGTAACTTTAGGTAATAATGTACTATATATTTTTAAAATGCTAGGATTTTCAAAGTTTTCATCAAAGGGATATGATACTTCAGGAAATGTATGAGTACACTGATATAATTATGCAACATGTATATATACCCAAACTCTACATATTCCACATATATCAGAAGACTACATTACCCTGTAAGCAAGTATTTTACTACTTAATGTTTTGGCAGGTCAGAAGAGATAGCTCTCATCCATTCCCAGTTGAAATTGGAGCCAGGCCACAGATTTGTCAAAGATATCCTACGTTTCCAGTTCTTCTGTAAACTGGCATGCTACAGACAACATGGTTCTGCTGGCAGAGGTTTTTACTTCTCAGAGAGGGCAACCACAAACAAACACATTCACAAGACAATCACTTGGCTTCCATTGACCAAATAAAATCAAATGGACCATGGTTAGTATGAGGTAGGAAGTGCATGCTCCCTGTTGATTAAGGGGAGAATGCATACTTACTGTTCAGTAACTTCACCAAACATGGATATGGACTGCTTCTAGTTTGACTAGAAGCAATGCAGTTATGACATTGTGATGTCTGCTATTGCAAATACATCTCTTTAGGGTGTGTGCCTTAGAGCTTAGCTCTTGGGAGGTCGAGCATGAGCATTATCAGAGTGTCTCCTATTCTTACAGTATAGTTTTCTTGCCAAATGCTACCATGGGATGGAAGGTGCACAGCTGAGGCTACATATAGAAAAAGAAAAGGTGCTGATGCTCACAATCCATTCACCCTTTCTACCTGTTTATTCGGCAGGTTTGGTGCAAATGCCAAAGTTGTGCACTTCCTCGGACAAATCAAGCCATGGAATTACACTTACAGTTCCCAAACAAAAAGTGTCAAATATGAATCTCAAGACCCAAGTGTGAGTCACCCAGAGTTTCTAAACCTGTGGTGGGACATCTTCACCACCAGTGTTTTACCCCTGCTCCAACACTATGGCCTTGTCAAAGATGCCTCTTCCTATCTAATGATGGTAGGTTCTGTTTGTTTTCACTTTTATTTCAGGAAATTCAGTGCTGTACTTTTAAAACTTGGTATTTTGATAGAATTCAGCAATTCAGTATTATTTTAAGTAAAGGTAGGACCATGTGGGGGCAAGCTATGGCCATCTTAGAGCTTGGAAATGATAACAGCACCTAAAAGTAGAAGTAGATTGTGTGGGAAATTTCAATAAATACATGTTTTCAGAATTCTTCTATATATCCATACATTGTAACTACAGAATTCTGATGGTTAGATGATTCCTAATATTGTAAATCTATACAAAGAAAGAGTGCTTAGGCTAGGCATGCAGCCTAGTAAGGGAATGTTTACACAGTATGTGAAAGCCCTACCTTCCATCTCCAGCACTGGGTGGGAGAGGCGGGGGAGAATATCACATTTACGACTTAGAACCTCAAACTTTTAACTACATCTTTTATTTACCTGCTTAGAAAAATGGATTTTGTGTGAAAATTACAATAGAAATATATAATAAATAATAAATACTGTAGGAATATTCTAATTTCCTGTTTTATTCTCATAAGATCTTGAAATGATCCCTTTCTGGAAGGGACATGACACTTGTAAATTTTATTATAACCACCTTCATTAGCATGTTTTCTGATTTTAAAGGTACTTTAAAGGTTTGTTCTTCATGATGAATTGGAAGAAGATGAAGAATGTTATTTTACATATTAAGTTACCAAAATCAAAAAAACCAAATCAATAAATGAGGTAGTATCCAATATAGGCATCAGAAAAGGAGAAATAAATAGCATACTCTTAATCAGTACTGTATCATAATACCTAATCACAGCACTGGCTAGCAACATAGTAATTTCTTCTCTGCTTAATACAACTAGTTCATTCAACTGAAAAGTTATTGTTAATATCCCCCCTCTTTGTAGATAAATGATAAGGCTTAAAGAAGTCTGGAATTTTACTCACCTAAAAGGTTATAGTAACAACTAGGACTCAAACCCATGTTTGAAAGACTATAATCTCTATGAGAATTTATCTCTAGAGCCAATAATTAAATATAACATTTGATTGCAGAAGAGGGAAGAATTTTTTTTAATTGAATAATCTATTTGGTTAGCTCCATAAGCTTGACCTTAGGGACGTGTCTCTTAAAGGCTGTGAGGTAGAAAATGATAAACTGACCATGTATTTAACACCCAAAGGCAAGGCTGATCTGATGTCCATGTTCTTGCTTTGCCTGCACTCTGATTTTGCTCTGTGCCTAAACTCCTAGGAGCTTTAGAACATTTCTGTACATGGATTAATGGTTTTTCACATGTCAGTAAAAACCCTATACCGAAACTCCTTGGAGTTTAAGTACATTAAATAATCATCTATAATTTTACACATCAGCAAAAAGCCTTTAAAATCTTGGGAGTTTCAATATATTACACACAGTTCTAACATTTATCCCAGTGTACCAAGTATAGAAAAATTATTCTACCATTTTTTTTCTGTTAAAAGCATTGCCTATTTTTATTCATTCTTCTTACAGTAAGAGTTCCAGTACTAACTCAGCTTAGGGTTTTTGATTGTCAGCACGGACTGTCTTTTACGGTACACTTAGTTGATTGGCAAGCCATATGCAATAAAAATCTAATTTAAGGTAGAGTAGATTTGCTGCATGTCCCCTTCATTCTACAACACAAGAGCTGAGAATTATAAGTCAAGAAAAGGTGAAGATGGGAAACAAAAACAGTTGTCTAAAACCAAGCAAATTATCAGATGCTGCAAGAATAGATGCAACTTGCAATCCACATGAAAGCTTGAACAGGAAAATTTGGTACAGCCTCAAACCACTTAGCTTTCCTTCATAAAAACAATGAGTTGAGTGTGCACTGTCTCTCTCTTGGGTAAGTTCTCTGTGAAGCACAGTATCTGAGGAATCATTTTGTTTAAGTTCTCAACCTTTCCAAGCCCACACGGATCAAGAATTTATTGAGATTTGTGTTCCCTTGTCCGTCCATCTTACACTTTTTACTGAACTGTTTGCAGCTTTCAGACTTGGTCTATACACTGGCTTTCTCTTGTGGCTTCTGTAGAAAGGTATGCAGAACTTAAACATTAACCCTAATTACTGTGTTCTCCCAATGTTTTCACCAAGTCAAGAAGTCTTCATTTTTTAGGGGAAAAAAAATCATGTTGGCCCTTGTATTCTTGTCTTTTTGTTTGTTTGTTTCATGTAAAACTTTTCAGTTTTTGCATGATGACTCATTTTGGCTTTTCTCATGTTCTGTTTATTGCATTCTTTAAGTTCATTGGAAGTTCAGCTCTTAAGGTACCTCTGATGACTCTCTTTTCTAGGAGCATGTCTCAGGAGCTTTGTCACACCTGTCCATTGGGGAAACTCCAGCTACAACACAGCCTTCTATGTCCTCAGAAGAAAGGAAGGAACGGTGGGAACAGGGCCAGGCTGATTACATGGGAGCAGATTCTTTTGATAACATCAAGAGAAAACTTGACACTTACCTACAATAGAAGCACTGCCATTTCCCTGTGGACACATCCACGTCTTAGGCACATTTCTGATACTTAGTATGTGAAGCTGGTTGAAAAGTCTGTTATAGTTGTTAGAGGCGTTCAACAAACCTCCTCAGATGAAAGTGGGCAGGATAAAAGGTGACAACTAGTCAGACATTATGAAGTACATGGATAAGTGCTGTTTAATCCTAGACTTTTTCGGGAATTCTTTAATTCTTCAGTTGCCCACATGTATGGTAAAGGAAAGCCAGCATTAAGCTATTGCAGTGGTTCTCCAAGTGGTGCAGAACTTGACTGTCCATCTGTCTCACTTCAAACAAGATATGACACTGTCCCATATTTGCTTGTTGTTCCCTTCATTAGACCTGCAGTTTAGAGTTGTCCAAAGCCTGCCGGAGAGCTAATTCTATTTCCAGGCTAAAGCAGCCTTTATTAACACTGTGGAGTGATTTATAAGCCTACCAGCTACTGTTAGTTCACCAGTTTTCTATGCACCCTGAAGGCAGCATGCAGGGTCACTTTTTTTCCAGTTCTGTCTACTTGAAAATTGCAGTGTGCTCTCTGATGGTTACCTATGATGGCATTATATAAAATAAATAAAGACTTATTGACATATCTTGGTTGTTTAAGTACTTCTTTACCTCACCCTTGGAAAAAATCATTCAGTAATTTTTCAAAATATGTGTAATTGCTCAGTTTCAAAACTACAAACCTTCACACTGGTATATGCTTTAAAAATTATCTAAGACATTTAAATCTATTCTCCAGTGATGGTAACAGATATGATCAGTAAAGAAAAGTGAAATAAAAGGTACCTAGTCTATCATAATTATATCCTTGGTGAGTATTCAGAGAGCTTGACTCTTAAAACCTTAAAATGATGAGGCCATATCAGTAATTATACTCAGTAACCTTTCAGAATTATCTGACTCAGTCGTGGACCCAGTGATCTCTAGTGTTTTATAAAGAAAAACAATACAAATATAAGTCTGTTAGACTTCTGGGTGCCTGAATCTGTGCATTCATTCAGTCGCCCTAGAGCAATGACCACAGCACCAATAGAGTGTAGGCTGCAACGAGTGGCAAGCTGTGAAGCATGGGGCCGAAAATCATCTTTTATAACCAAAACAAGTATCACATATAATTGAGCTGAAGAAAATAAGAGAACATGAATGGGAAAAACAAGATTTGATGGTCCTTATCTTCTTTTCTGTAATATCTTGTAGATATCAGTCATTCATACTCTTTGTGGCTGAATGAATACTCAAGGGTTTGGATACCTTAAGACAAGAATGACTAGGAAGCAACTCAGAAGCTATAACAAGAAATCCTTAACTTACTTATTTAAATTATCATAGTGATAAAATATCTGAGACACTTAGACTGGTAGATGAGTTGCTATGGTCTTCTAGTAAAAGAAACATTTACCAAAAGGACTGAAATGACTCTGCCACTTGTCAGATCATATAATGGAATCACAAACCTCTTCGAGGTAATTTGGCTTAGTCATATGCATCTCTTCCTTTTTGGCTTATGAGTCTGCTAGAAATAAACAGAAGACCACCTCTATTTTTGTGGCCAAGCAATATGTAATCCAAATAAGGTGTATAGGAAAAAATATGACTGGAAATATTTTTTAATATAGAAAAGATTTATAAACATCAAATTCTGGGAAATCAAGCACTGAATTGTTGGTCGTTCTTTATTATTATTTTTATTTTTGTTTTGTTTTCAGGACAGGGTTTCTCTAGCCTGAAACTCACAAAGATCTGCCTGCCTCTGCCTCCTGAGTACTGGGAATAAAGGCGTGTGCCACCACCACTTGGCCTCATTGTCTATTTTTAATACAGTGTAAGAAGTTAAGGTTTAAGGTAAAAAAAAGCTTATATGATGATTAGATTTTACATAGTGGGTATTTAGTGAAGTCTGTTGACGATGAGTTGGAAACAGTACACAGCACAGTCAGTATAAGGTATATCAAGCCACATGGCTGCAGTGTCACCAAGTAGTCTACCATTTCTTTAGGAGGCTTCATCTTTCATCATCTTCATCTTTCAAAAATGCCTTAAGTAAACCTTATTGAAAAAAATCTTACAAAATTGTTTCCAGACAGTTCAACTTTCAAAATACCAACAAACCCCTGAAAAATTTTATAATAAGATTGTATAAAAGAGGCAGTAACTCAAAATATAAGGTGGACATTTATGGAAGTGATCAATATGCACTTACATCAATATCCCCTTGTGAGCAATATACTCACTGGTAATAAACTAAATAGGATTATTTATAATCTTCAATGTTTAGTTTTCAAGGACAAAATCTACAATTTATTACACATAGTTATAATAACTCCCATTGTTCTTAAAATGAGGAGATTAAATGTAACCCAGCATTTCAGATCAGTGTATTTTATATAAACTTTAAATATATACTAAGATCTGAAGGAGAATTTCAATAGTTGCACAAAACTTACATGTGAGGAGTAAATTACAGTAACAGTACTTTTAAGTGATTCAATAAAAAAATGTACAATGAACATGTTTATAGAACTTTTTTTTTTTTTTCGTTTTTCGAGACAGGGTTTCTCTGTGGTTTTGGAGCCTGTCCTGGAACTAGCTCTTGTAGACCAGGCTAGTCTCGAACTCACAGAGATCCGCCTGCCTCTGCCTCCCGAGTGCTGGGATTAAAGGCGTGCGCCACCACCAAAAAAAGAAAATAGTCACTAAATGATGACACCAAGGAAGGCAATTTTTTTTTAGCTTTTTATTGAGTTTAAATTTAAAGAAAAATCCAGTTTGAAACAATTATAAATACAATATTTTCAGTATATTTCTAAGTAATAAAATAGCATAGCATAAATATTTTCATTCCAGTGGTTTATACATTTTGAATTAACTTTTTATTAATACCAATTAATATACTAAAAAATTACTTGATAAACCTGATTGCTATGAATATATTTTAAAGCACAGCACTGTAGTTTTCTGGGTAAGCAGCACACTGCCTACACTTCTGAGCCTGAGTTTATCTGTAATTAAAATAGGTAAGGTGGGTTTCTTTCTTGTTTGGGCCAGAGACAGTTTATACTTAATTTTACTGTGTGGGTACTACAGAACCATAATTCCATATGTAATGAGACTGGATTTGTAGTCTTACAAGGTGGGAAATCTCCCATGGGGCTCCTAACCCTAGCAGGCCAGTCCACTTACACCCTGATAGAAATGTTTTCCTGAAAACCATGCCTACCTCACCTGTTACTATGAGAAATGGAACTAGGAAGAGTCTTGCTGGCTAATTCTGTTCCCTTGGAGCAATAACAGGTAGTGGGTGAGCGATATGCCATACACCTTAGAAGGGTACCTATCATCTCTTTCAGTTATGTCTCTTGTAGCACAAGTAAAATCTCAGATATTTTTCAGTCTGTACCATAAACCATAAAGAATTTCTTAGTAATCTCTTAACTGGATTTTAAAGAATCCACAGGAAAATAAAATGACTAATTATATAACCTGACTGCTTATTTGTTTAAGATGACTCAACGTCATCTATAATTCTGTGGCAACTAGTAAGTTTTCTTATTAGCAAAAGGGGTAAGAAAAATGTATGGATCAGTTAGTGAAATTCCAAAATTAAATTCTGATTTAAAACACACAAAGCCATTTTTACAAAATTCAGGATTGAGATGTCTTTAAGGGCTGAAATGACTTTTGGTCATCCAGCCAACTTCCATTCTAATTATCACACCTCTCACATATAATAGTAGTCTTCTGTTTTATGAAAATTTATGAAGTTATTTCCAAAAGCCCTACATAAGTAAAAACAATTTATAGAAGTATCTATTTAAATCAAGTTATTTAAGTTTTCAAAACAAACCGGTTTTGTTTTGAACAAAACTGGTTTTCTCACCTCTACAAGACTATTTACAGCTTGTGATCTATGACTACATTTAAATAATGAATGGAGCACCACTTCATTAAAATGAACACACAACTTTGATGAGGTCCCTATTTTTTTCTAAAGACATTCTGCAAACCACATATAAATTATAATTCAATGAAGCTATAAGAATTGCAATTAACTTGCTCCCTTGAACTTTGGTCTTCCATTTAAGGTTTGGTTATGGATATAACTATAGCTTTTGAACATCCAATAAAATCTTTCTTATAGTCTGTATACATACTTGTTAATAATTTACAAGGATGGTAGACCCACTGAATCACCAATTAAAGACTTTGGTGAAAAACCTAATATTTCCATCAAAGAAAAACTAACGTTATGGTCAAAAGTATAAGCTATGACCACACTTCAGTATGAAGATGTGGAATACAGAAAAGATGTAGGAAAATACTTAGCAAAGGCATTAGGAAAACTTGGAGACCAAAAGAACTTCTATGAAAACCTCCTTCAGGCCATTTTGCAATGGAACTTATTGCTATTTAAAGTTACCATTTTAAAAAAAGATTCATATATAGAAGAGATATGTCAGTAATACCACTTTATTAATAGAAAAAATGCTCCATATAGAAAGAATATATTCAATACCTCATTCTTAAATCTGTATTTGTCATGTGTAAAACTGAGGCATCTGTTCAACCCGACCTTACAAAAGTCATACAAATTATAAATCAACTAAAGTTCTGATTTCATTTATTTTAGCTTGCTTCAATTCATTAGCATCTGGTTTTTTAGTTCCAAAAGCACCAGCTGCAAGTTCTCGTTTTGTGTTTTGTATTTTCAACATATTTTCTTCGATGGAATCCTTTACAATGAACTTCAAGAAGAAAAATGAATGAAGTTGGTTAAGAACTTTTCAGGTAACAAAATAAAGGGGTTTTTTTTATACTCTTTAAAAAAACATTAGACTATTCCTGAGCTGCACAAAGGATTAACATGCTAACAACACTGCCCACTAAAGTCATAAGGAATAAACATACCACTTTAAAAGAATGTATTTCAGCAATACCCACATTTAAAAGTCAAAAGATTATATATGCATATGTACTTATGTGTGTGCCTTGTGTGTATATACATATATATCCTTCAGGTCAGTTTACAATGAACTTATTGCTTTTTCTACAATTATTTTTTAATTGATTTTCATTGAGCTCTACATTTTTCTCTGCTCCCTCCCTGCTCAAATATTATTATTTAAGGTCAGCTTTTTTTTTCTTCTTGCAGAAACTAGGAATTTTACAGTGTATTATAGGAATATTTTATTATTTCACATTAAAATATATATATAACTTTTTTCTCTTCCTTTCTCAATATGCAATGAGGATATTTAAAACATTTGTAGGAGCTAAGCATGGCTTCCCTTTCTCATTCAATGTCATTTTATTGTACAAAGAAAATGGCTAAAATGACAGAAGTTATACCACTCCCCACATCACTACGTGAGAAAAATAACACAAATTATATAGGTATTCCTCTAGCTAGAATAATATCAGATTTAATTCAGCATTATATTAAGAGTCAAATGAAGTTTCCACAATGAAAGTCTTTATGTACATGAGAAAGTATGTGCCAATATGGCAAGAGATAATTAAGAAACTTGATAAAATTCAACATTTCTGATAAAAATCTTAAAAGTAATAAAATCTTCACCTAGGAATAAAAGGCATGTCCAAGTCTTAGTCAAGATCTCTACTAGACACTTCCTAAAAAAGTGTTTGGTGTGAAGTAATAAAGTATTCCTAACAAACACTTTAATGTAAAATGTCCTAGTTACTGCAATAACAAAAGAAGATGTATTAAAGAACTTTACTGAAATATATTTTAAAAACTAGATTTGCATTTAATATGTGTCCAGAAAGATTTCTTATTCCTAATGATGAGAGTTATCAAAGGAATTATAAATTTAATAAATCCTATTCAATATTCACCAAGTGGAATATAATAGTGTACTATTATCAATAATAATAGTGATAACTAATGAAATTTTCACAATGAACATTAAAGAGAACTTTTTATCAGATATCTAACTTTGTAGACTCAGTCAGAAGAACATAAGCCAAAGTGCACAACCCACATTTAAAAAGTCAGGTATGGAACAATATGCTAAAAATCTGAATGTTGGGGAGGTAGCAGGCAAGTTTCTAGGATTCACTGGCCAACCTGCCTGCCCTATTTGGCATTACATGGCTCATACTGAAGGCTACTTCAAGTTATTTAAATAGCAATTCTAAATCCACAAGTATAATTTTGTGAATCTACCCTGAAGAAATACTGGTATATGTGCACAAATATGTATGCACAGCACCTCTGAAGGCAACACTGATGTTTTTACAAAGCTTAAGACTGTTTATTTATGATATCTGTCTGCAGGTGTTAAAGAAGAATAAGAATCACAGATATCAAGCAGAATGGCACTTTTGAGTGGCTGGGTAATGGCGAGCAAGGGGAAGTGTAAAGGAGTACAAAGTGAATATAGAAAGATTCTGTTAGGTACAACAGAGAATTTCTGTAGATGGATGGTGATGGTTATTGCACATCGTAGAGTATTCCTAATGCAAAGAACTCTGTGTTTAAAATAACAACTGGAATGGTAAACTGTGTACATATTACCCCAGAAAGAAAGTGTCGCTCTAAATGGATATAGAGAGTAAATCTTCAATGCATGTTTAAGGGGAAAGAATATATTATAAATGATAAAGCATTATCCAATTTTCTTCAGTTTTTTTTTTTATGTTGAGATATATACATGACAAGAATGTATGTACCTTTGACCATGTGTGAAACCATGAAGTAGGAAGCAGGGTGAGTTTTATGTTTTCTCCACAATCCTACTTCAATCATGGTAATATATATACCTGTGTTAGTTTCAAAACGCAAACATAATCTTAAAATAGGTAGCTTTAAAAACTCACTTTTGTAATGATAACCTCTTGCTTCTGGCCAAGCCGATGGCATCTGTCAAAGCACTGATCTTCTGCAGCAGGGTTCCAGGCCTAGGGAGATGACCATATGATTACTGCTATGCACCAGTCATTCATCTCACTATGCTGTATTCATCTTTTTCTAATTCAATTCAAACACAGATTACAAACGTACCTGGAAGAAAGCTATTTCCCAACCACTATGAAAACAGGTAGTCTTTTCCCCATCTACTGCATTCCATTAACTTAAGCAGTACTTTAGCATCTTATTGTGGCAGAGACGGTGGACTGCTTGTTCATCCCAGCCGCCTGGCTAGCTTAGCCCCGAAATAACCACACAGAAATTGTATTAATTAAATCACTGCTTGGCCCATTAGCTCTATCCTCTTACTGGCTAACTCTCACATCTTGATTTAATCCATTTCTATTAATCTGTATATCGCCACGTGGCAATGGCTTACCGGGAAAGACTCTGGTGGCTCCATGGCAGCTCTCTGACCCTGCCTTCTTCCTCCTAGCATTCTGTTTAATTTTCCCCACCTACCTAAATCTGCACTATCAACTAGGCCAAGGCAGTTTATTAACCAAATGAAAGCAACACAACTGACAGAAGGACCTCCTACACCATCTTATCTGAAATGTTTAAGGCCCGTGTGTTTTAATATTCAATTTTTCAGATTTTTCATAATGTTTGCATAGATCCATAAACCAAAAACCCAAAGTCCAAAACATTCTTAGGTTTGAGTCAGTCCTCGAACAGATCCAAGTTTAGAGCATCTCAAAAAGGGATGTCCAACTTGTGCCCAACAAAGGCCTGACAGGCATGGGGGCAGCAACATAATGCTCTGCCAGCTAATCAGAACACCTTGTGATTTTATACATTCTCTCAGATAGCTTAAATGGCCACCATATGAAAAAGTGTCTTTGCAGGTTTTCTTTTCCCACTGATGAAACACAAATACAAAAAGTTTCAAGGGTAGTCAAAAGTCCTAAAAGCTCTCAGACTTGTGAATGCAAACATATGTATGTGGAATCACCTGAACTTCAAAACTGAAACATAAAAGTACATGAGTTCTCTCCAAGGCTGAAAAAATGATGAAATAAAGCAATAAGAACACCCAGCTACAGAGTTCTTCAGTAGCAGCCAAATGGCTTCAAAATGATAGAGGTAGTCATGTTGGTGAGACTTTATGGGTATAGCTTCTGACATGCTAATATGTATGAGGAAAGACCAAGAGGTCCCAACCAGACACAAAGGACTACAGTACTTTGTATTCTGAGAGTGGGAAAAATAGTCTTCCTCAGGGAAGAGCACAGCAACGGATTATCTAGTACCAAACTGTAATCCCTGAAAACACACACCCAAATGACATTATACAGACTGAGAAGATTGTATTTATGCACTTAGGAATATACACATACATATATGTTTATAAAACAATTAATGAAGTTGGCCATGAATTGAAAAGAGAGCAAGGTACATGAGGTTTAGAGGAAGGAAAAGGAAAGAAGCAATGATATTATATATAATATATTAAAATATATCATAATTATCATATATAATTATATGATATTGATATAATCATAATTATATATAATTATGTGATGTGTATAATTTATGTATTATATATAATATATATTATAATTTCAAAAAAAAGACATTGCTGTCAAGATAACCAGTATATTGCTCCTCACAGTGGCACAAACCCTTGATTCCAGCACTTTAGAGGTAGAGGCAGGCAGCTCTCTATGAGTTCAAGACCTATAGAGCAAGCTTCACCCTGTCTCAAAATAGAAAGATTAAATTTGAGGACTGGAGAGATAGGTCAATGGTTGAAGTGCTTGCTGCTCTTTCAGATGATTGGAATGCAGTTTTCAACACCCCATTCAGACATTCCAAAACCACCATTAAGTCCAGCTCCAGAGTATCTGAAGCTTTCTGCCTGGATGCCTCAGGTACCTGCTATGCACACTTAAGACAGACACATATAAATATAAATAATAAAAGTTACAAAAAAGTTAAATTTGAAGATTGTTAAAAATGAAAGCAAGAGCTAGGAGTGGCTCAGTGGTATGATAACTTGCTGTGGAAACATGAGGACCTGGGTTGAAATCCCCAGCATCCACAGAGAAGCTGGGCATGACTCCAAGTGCCTGGATCAATGATGGGGGACAGAGACAAGTAGATTCTAGCTCACTGGTCATCAAGCCTGGACAAAATGCAACTTTCAGGTTCAATGACAGATCCCATCTTGAGAGAGTAGCATGGACAGCAATAAGAAAAAGACAGCCAACATCATTCCCTGGTCTACATACTCACTTACACAGGCACATACCAAAACACATGACACAGAAACCTGAAAACAGTATTTGGGGGTAAAGAAACACAGTAAGTACTAGCTGAAAATAGAAACAATCATATGTAGAGGAGGTCATGTTTAAGGTATCATTTTCTTCTAAATTCCCTGGGGACTAAAAAAAAAAATACCTTTTCTGTCAATTTGCTGATGACTTAAGTAATATATTTTCCAGTATAGGAGTTTGATTTCAGGATATATCAGCTAAAATTTTCTAAAAACTTTATGAATTACTTGTATTTCACAGATATTTTTAAGTTATTATACTAAGAGATGAAATCAATTTTTTCTATTGCCTGTATTTTATTTTAGGAACAATGATAAGCTGGAAATACAAATGTAGTTTAAAAAAGAGATCTAAATTATCTCACAATATAAATCATACAGCACCCATTCTCACATGTAATGATTAAGGAGGTAACTCATGATGTCCATTTAAATATTACTCCAACATTTAGAGAATGCTCTATGAATAGGTAAAAAATTTTCAAGTTTTTGTTGTTGAATCTTATTTTTCTGGGGGTTAGCTTTTGCTTTTAAGTTAGAAATGACATTGAAAAGTGTGGCAAGTTCAGTAAAAATCAATCTACTACAAAAGTTATAAAACATTGTGACACTTTTTTTAAACCATAACTTCAGTGGCCAACTTAAGAAAAACAATTTTATACTCTGTTCTAAAAATAAACTTTTGTTGTTTTTTGTTTTGTTTTGTTTTTTGTTTTTTTGAAACAGGGTTTCTCTGTAGCTTGGTAGCCTGTCCTGGAACTCTCTCTGTAAACCAGGCTGGTCTTGAACTCAGAGATCCGCCTGCCTCTGCCTCCCAAGTGCAGGGATTAAAGGATTATACCTGAATTAGTTAGTATAACATAGCATACAAGATTTCTAAAACAATAACCATAAATTTTAACTTTGGATTTGACCACAGCACTAAGGAAATATTCACCACTGCTACCCGTAATTTGTACCCATGGAAGTGGGTACAACACGACTCTGGGAAGGTTATCCTCTAAAAGGAAACAGTTAAAAAAAAAAAAAAAGTCAAGCTAGGAAGCCTTACCAGAATAACTAATATTCTTATCTTAGTAAAATGTCTACATGCTACCATTTTATAAATCTGCTATTTCAAGAAGCAAGCCAAAATCATAAATGTATCAATGCATAGAAATTATACAGGACTGCCTGGCCCACATAGCATACTGAGCAAATTAGAAATTAAAACCAGTCTATGGTGCTTATATCTAAAGAGTCCATTCTGTACATTCTGAAAAATACACTCCTATATGTATGCAACCTCAGATTATTTGTCTTTGCGAAAAAAGTGCAGAGTAAATTGTGTCTCTCATCTCTACAGCCTGAATTATACAACCACTGTCAGCTAGTAAAACTTACCCAGAACATATTGATGGACAGCTGAACCTGAATCAGCTAGAATACATGTATAAAATATACATTTTAAGTCTCCTCCAGGAACTCCTAAGTCTCAGAAGAGAGAGGTTTAAAACTGCATTTGACCTAATGTTTAGGCAAGTTAGAGGCAGCACCACAATAGGAGCCACTGTCTGATTCACAGTCAGATTCCCAATGTCGCTATCATACAACACTAAGTGAGAACTTATTAATTTGCTGCTTACGGAATCTTAAGGGCACTTTCCCAGGCATGTTTTATGTATTCAGAAGAGAAGAAATGCACAGACTAGTACTTAAGAACACAGAATCTGACTTACAGAGTACTGTATGATACTGGGTACATTGTTTAATTCTGTTTACTTTTCTGTACACCAGTTTCCTCAACTGCAAATGAGGATAATGTTACCTTTATCACAATTTATTGTAACTACAAAGGCATCTACCAAACAGGTTTTGTTTCTTTCTCTTTCTTTTTGTTTTTGTTTGGAGATGGAAGTGGGGGATAACATTCTGCAAAGTCTGTATAAGTACTTACTGGATCCATTAAGAACACCCGAGAAGCTGCACAAAGATTCAAGCCAACTCCACCTGCTTTTAAGGACAGCAGCATTATGGTGGGAGATCCTGCTTCTGTAGTTTGAAAACACTGAATTGATTCAACTCTTTTCTTTTGAGTCATGGAACCATCTAAACGAGTAAACATGAATCCTGAGGCTCTAATAGGGAAAAAAGAACAGATAGGTAATACTATACTATAAAAAGTATGAAATAGTGAACACATTTTAGTTACACCAAATTCTTCCCTAATTAAATCAATGTGGTAAAAGGCCAGTCAAACCCAAGCACTTTCCCAGGAACTACACTTTCATTCCTTCCTTCATTTCTCAATAAAGCAATACTATGCATCTAGCCATCTATCAAATAATAAGTCAATTACTTCCTGATTAATTTGGGACTTAATAGATTATATACAGGAGAAGTTCTGTGGTTACATTAAATATCATTTAAAAAAGATGAAATGACTAAACCTGGTAAAACATTAAAACCTTGATTTTACACATGAGCAAAATCCTCCTATGTGAAGTAAAAAACACTTAAACTTACTTAAGTGGTGTTTCTATTAAAGACAGGAAAGTGGTAAACTGAGAAACAACCAAACTTTTTATGTTGGGGTTCTTTGTCCGTAATTCAATCAAAGCATGCATTAGAGCATTGATCTAGAAAAAAAAAATATTGTATCCATTAGATTCCATCTCCATTGGTAAGATAAGTCCAAATATTGTAGTTTTTAAAATTTATTATTAGCAAACACTAATTTTAATCAGGTTCACATAATGCAGCATTTACTGAAGGAATTCCAACTTTGAAAGGGTTTTTATATACTCTAACTAAAAGGCAAAGGAAAAGAATAGAGACTGAAAAAATACCATAATAATCCAAATCCCTTTCTTTTCTAACTTAAGTTTAACACAAAATATAAACACAAGTCAGTAGCAACAAAATAATATCCAATGACAGGCTTAAAGCAGAATTAGAATAACTATTTTAATTATATGATATTCCCTCATTAAATATGAAATAACAGAACATTTGCACACGGGTACTTTACCTTTGAACTGGACGTCCATTCCATATTGGATTTTTTCTCACTGTCACATGCCGATTCTTCTGGAGGACATTCCAATAAATTATCTCCGTGTATATTATTTCTGCATAAAGGGCATTTAGCATGTGGCTATATACAAAAGAACAAAGAGTGAACCACACTTGTCATAAGGATAGAGATACAAATTTTCTAAATTTTCTGTATTGTATGGAAAGTTCTACATTCCTTATGGTTAATTTTATTCAGGCTTTTTGTCACATACGTCTACTTGGGATCAACCTGTACCTGAACTCCAAACATACAAACATGTCTTCTTGTTGTAAGAGACATATATAAAGGACAGAGCAAAAGAGTGCCATCCTGACTAATGGCAGAAGCTCAGAGCACTGATTATCATTTGCTGCTAAATAAAATGTGATGAATAATTTCTTGAACATAACTATAATACAGTAAACACGCATGCAGTTCTCCAAAAGAAAAAGTCCTTAATTCAGTGGTTCTCAATCTGGGTTGTGACCATGTTTGGCAAATCAGATATTTACATTACAATTCACAACACTACCGAAATTACAGTTATAAAGTAGCAATGAAATAATGTTATGGTTGGGGGTCACCATAACATATGGAACTGTATTAAAGGGTTGCAGCATTACAAAGGTTGAGAACCACTGTAAGAGTTTATAAAACTAGTTTACAAAGCTTGTAATAGCTTGAGACCTCCATAGTACTAAAATGCTACAGTACACTCACAGCAAGATCTAATAAAATGAGATTACATCTTAACTAGATACTCAAAATCACTGCAAATCAAAAAGATACAAAAATTTATACATTAAAAATCTATTTAAAAAAACCACCTTTTAGGAGGAGAAGATAAATGACTAGGGGGAAAGTAAGTGCGAGTAGTAGTTTATACAGCTATGTTTACTTCTTAGTCAAGCTTAAAATGGTAATTTGTGCATTTTTCCAAATGCATGGTATACATCAATTTGAAAAACTTTTAATTTGCATTAGCTGAAAGATTGCTTAAGGTGTCATTCAGTTTCCAACATTGTCCTCAAAAGAATCTAGCCCTATTTTGTTCAACAGGGCAAAGAGCTGTATGTGTCAATCAGATCCCTGAGACAGGTCCCTAAGCCAGATTAGGGTGATCACCAGATTTTGAAATTAGTTTAAGAAAAAATATAACAAATAGTTTACTTTAAATTAAAATAAACATGTTACTTTTTACTTTTTAAAATGTATGGCTACTATAAACTTAAATTCACTGTCTCATTTTATTAATGTATTTAATTGAGCACAAGGATCTGAAATTTACTGACTAAAAGGTAGTACCCCCAAAAAGTAATGACTTTTAATTTATGATAAATACATCACCTATTACAACATAAATAATTAACTGTGAAAGGTGCAATATTAAATTCAAATTAGAACACATTATCATTCCCTGAACTAGGTTGGGTTTTCATCACAGCAAAGAAAGTTGTATCACTCTATCAAACACTGACTCCATACTGAGCAAAAAACTCACCTGCTCATTCTGAATGACCTGGCAAATACAAGGTTTACAAAACACATGTGCACAATGTGTTATCACAGGAAATGTTAATGAATCCAGGCAAATTGCACATTCTTCATCTGAACCAGAGCTCAGAATTAACCTCATCTTCCTTATTAACATCTTTCTCAGTTCTTCAGGTGTATCATTTCCTAGAAGAAAAAAAAAAGAGGCTCAAAAATTCATGTAGAACAAACTTTGTAATGTAACTAGAATAGTTCCTCTTATTTTCTTTCTTTTTTTTTTTTTTAAGACAGGGTTTTTCTGTAGCTTTGGGGCCTATCCTGGAACTAGCTCTTGTAGACTAGGCTAACCTCGAACTCACAGATATCTGCCTGCCTCTACCTCCTGAGTACTGGGATTAAAGGTGTGTGCCATCACTGCCTGGCCTAGTTTCTCTTATATAAAGAACTTTGCTTAATTGTCTTTAATCTTTATTCTAGCATTTGCAAAACATGTCATATATTTGGAATTCTAAGAAAAATTCAGAAGATGCAATCTCACATCACACAAGCATAAAATAATATCTGATACACTAGCAACATATGAGAAAGAACCAGTTTGAATAATCTGGAAATCCTGCAAAGACATCACACTTTCTTTCATTCATAAAAAAATTTTTGGAGTCAGAAAGAAAACTGAGCAGGTAAAGACATCTGCCACCATGCTTGACAACATGAACTCAATCCCAGGACCCACATGGTATAGAAAGAACTGATTCTTGCAAGTTGTCCTCTGACCTCCATATATGCATCCATGCACCCATGCATATTCATATACAAACACATAAAATAAAGGTGTAATTTTTAAAAATCTTAATTAAAGCCAGGCATAGCAAAGTAACAGACCAAATTCAAGTCATATAAAAATCTGTCCTTCTCAGTGAAATATTTAGCAAATGTAATGTTATGAACCAATCACATTTCCTTACCAGAGGGACCACTCGAAGATACGCCATTTGTAAGAAGATGAGCATGACAACAAATCTGCCTCAACCTAAGCAGAAGACCCAAGACATCTGCATAGTGCGCAAGGACAGTACCGTCAGTAAAATACCTAGAGATGAAATGTCAAGCATTGTCAGTATCTCTGAATGAGGACAAAATCAAAAGCCACCCCATCCTTTATGAAACCAAGAAAAAAATCAGTTATGAAAATATCAATAAGCATTGACTACATTCCTCACCTGTTTCTTCAAAGTAAGAGGTGTATACACAATGAAGAGAAATCCGTACCTCTCATGTGAAAACAGAAATAGGGTGTATGCATGGTGACTGAACTTTCTAGTACAATTTACACATACACACACACACACACACACACACACACACAGGAAGGGAGGCTGTAGCACAATCCTCAATTTTATAAGCAATTTTAATGCTTTCTGATCTCTGTTGTATAAACATCAATAAAACCTAGAAGGATTCACACTAATCTTATGAATAAAAAAACTGGGTATTGTTTCATGGCCTAGGACATAGCTAAGACCTTTATGTATCTGGACAAACAGCTATTCCAGAAAAAACTCAAGATAATCAAATATTGAATACCAGCATAGCACAAAGGAGGCAGTAAAAGAAAACTCAATGGAAAAAATTACAACCACAGAAAAAATAAAAATTAGGACTGTGAGCAACACCATGATTTAAGATCATCAATGGAACAAGTCCCAGCAAACAATGAGTTCATGGCAAAGGTAAAGAGATTTTACAAGATGTAGTATGTCAACACCAGAGATCCAACACAAACGTGATTATAACAAAGAAAAGGAAGCCAGAGTCACACTATGTCTTAGTTAGGGTTTCCATTACTGTGAAGAGAATCTATGAATATTTAATTGGGGCTGACTTACAGTTCAGAGGTTTAGTCTATTGTGGCAGAACGCATGGTGGCATGCAGGCAGACATAGTGCTGGAAAGGTAGCTGACAGTTCTATATTTGGATCAGCAGACAAAAGGAAGAGAGTGCCACACTGGGCTGGTGTAGGAGGTTCTTCTGTTTATGTGTTGCTTTCATTGGTTGAATAAAAAAACTGCCTTGACCTTTTGATAGGGCAGAACTTAGATAGGTGGAGTAGGCCAAACTAAATGCTGGAAAAAAGGGCAGTGTGGCAGACGCAATGGATCTCCTGCCTGGGACAGATGCTGGTAAACCATGGTCAGGTGACAATAAACAGATTAATGAAAATGGGTTAAATTAAGATGTAAAAATTAGCCAATAAGAAGTTATATCTAATGAGCCAGACAGTGTTTTAATGAATGCAATTTCTGTGTGATTATTTCGGGTGTAAGTTAGCTAGGCAGGACAGAACAAAGAGATCCCTCTCTCCATTCAACACTGGACCTGGCTTGAGCATCTGAGACCTCAATGCCTACCTCCACAGTGACACACTTCCTCCAGCAAGGCCACACCTACTCCAACAAAGCCACACCACCCTATTGCCTATGGGGGCATTTTTAATTCAAATCATGACACATTAAACCTACTGACAAGGACAAATGAAAGGAAAGGGACTGAAAAAACAAAAATTAGTTATGAAGAATCATAAATAAATCAATACCAATAAAGAGTAGATGAAAGACATTTAAAAGACACAGAAAATAAAACAAAAAACTAAAAATAGAGCAAAAAATTTTTAAAGGTATGTACAAGGTAGAGTACATACATAGAATCCAAAGATTTAAATGGTGCTATTTATTATTCAATTTGAACTTCCTTCCAGTTAACTCCTGCAAAAGCCCCATTCCTCTCTCTCCAAACCTCACCCTCTCAGAGAATCTCCAACAAAGAAAAACCAACCACCAAAAAGCCCAGTTCTGTATTCTTGGTGACTGTTGCTTTGATATACCTTAATATCAATGGACTCAAGTCACCTATAAAAAGAAACAGGCTAAGAGAATGGATATAAAAATAGGATCCAGGGGCTAGAGAGATGGCTCAGCGGTTAAGAGCATTGCCTGCTCTTCCAAAGGACCTGAGTTCAATTGCCGGCAACCACATGGTGGCTCACAACCATCTGGAATGAGGTCTGGTGCCCTCTTCTGGCCTGCAGACATACACACAGACAGAATATTGTACACAAAATAAATAAATAAATAAATAAATAAATAAATAAAGGATCTATCCTTTTGCTGCATATAAGAAATACATCTCGACCTCAAAGACAGACTTACCTCAGAGTAAAGGGTTGGAAAAAGAAAATTATCCAATCAAATGGACCTAAGAAACAAGACGATGTAGCTATCCTAATATCTATCAAAATAGACTTGAAATTAAAATCAATCAAAAGAGGTAGAAAAGGAACGCCATACTCATCACAGGAAAAATTCATTAAGAAGACATCTCAATACTGAACATCTATCTCCCAAATACAGGAGCACCCACATTTGTAAAAGAAACATTACTAAATCTTAAATCACACATCAAACTCTACACACTAATATTAGAAGACTTCCACACCCCACTCTCACCACTGGATAGGACTGCCAGAAAGGAACTTAACAGAGAAATAATAGAACAGATGGCATGACTCAAATGGACTTAACTATAGAACATTTTACGCAAACACAAAATAATATAACTTCTCAGCACCTCATGGAACCTCATCTAAAACTGACCACCTACTCAGTTAACAAAGCAAACATCAATAGATATAAAAAAAAATTGGAATAACACCCTGTATCTCATTGGATCACCATGGTTTAAAGTTAGAAGTCAACAAAAACACTGATTTAAGAAAGCCCACAAACACATGGAAATTAAACAGTGCTTAACTGAACCACTCTTTGGTCAAGGAAGAAATAAAGAAAGGAATTAAAGACTTCCTAGAATTCAATGAAAATGAAGGCAAACGTACCCAAACCTATGGGACACTATGGAAGCAGAGGAAAGTTCATAGCAGAGGAAAGTTCATAGCACTAAGTGTCCACATAAAGAAATTGGGGAAATCTCACACTAACAACATAACAGCACACCTGAAAGGTCTAGAACAAAAAGATGCAAACTCACCCAGGAGGAGTAGATAACAGGAACTAATCAAATTGTGGGGTGAAATCAATAAAATAGAAACAAAGAAAACATTACAAAGAAACTATTAAAAAGGAGCTAGATCTTTAAGTATAATCAACAAGATACATAAACCCTTATCCAAACTAATCAAAAGGCAGAGAGAGAACACCCCAATTAACAAAACAAATGAAAAGGGGGACATAACAACAGACACTTCAGAAATTCAGAGAATCATTATGTCATACTTCAAAAACGTGTACTAAACAAAATAGGAAAATCTAAAAGAAATGTATGATTTTTCTGGATAGTTACCACATAACAAAATTAAATAAAGGACAGATGAGAAATTTAAATGGACCTATTACCCCTAAAGAAATAGAAGCATTCATCAAATGTCTCCCAACCAAAAGAAGGCCAGGGTCCTATGGTTTCAGTGCAGAATCCTACTGGAACTTCAAGTAAGAGCTAATACATATGCAGCACGCCGCTCCTGCCAGCAGAAGAGACAACTGCAACAGGATTCTTCTCAGAACACACTTTATTGGAGCACTTACACTTGAGGTTGTAGAGAGGCAAAAGACCCCGTCCCCGTGAAGCAGAAGAATATATACGGTGCCAGACAAAGCCCTGACGTGTCATCAACCCAATGGCTCAGGCCAGAATGGAGTGATAGTACTTAAATTATGATTGGCCAGATCGGATGGCCAGATCGAAAGACTCCCCACGTTGGCTGTCAAGTTGCGCACAAGTTGTCAAGTTTGACATGGAACAGCAAATGGTGCCCAGGCTCTGTGCCCCTGACATGACAGCGCCATGGTGTGCGCTACATCTCCGCGCGCTACATACATATATTCCTCAAATTGTTCCACACGAATAGGAACAGAAGGAACATTGCCAAACTCTTTTTATGAGGCTATAGTTACCTTGAAATCCAAACCACACAAAGACCCAACTACGAAAGAGAATTACAGACTATTTTCCTCATAACCATTGATGTAAAAATACTCAATAAAATCCTGGCAAACTGATTCCAAGAACACATCAAAAAAAAAAAAAAAAAAAAGAAAGAAAGAAAGAAAAAAGAAACATCTACCATGATCAAGTTGGCTTTATCCCAGAAATGCAGGGAAAGTTCAACATGTAAAAATCTATCAATGTAATCCACCATATAAACAAACTGAAAGAAAAAAATGATCATTTTATTAGATGCCAAAAAAGCATTAGGTAAAATCCAATGCCCCTTCATGATAAAGGTCTTGGAGAGACCAGGGATAAACGGATGTATCTAAACATTATAAAAGCAATATGCAAAAAGCTAACAGCCAACATCAAATTAAATGGATAGAAACTCAAGCAATTCTACTAAACTCAGGAACAAGACAAGGCTGTTCACTCTCTCAATATCTTCTCAATGTAGTACTTGAAGTTCTAGCTGAGCAATAAGACAACAAAAGGAGATAAAGGCAATACAAAATGAAAAGGAAGAAGTCAAACTTTCACTATTTGCAGATGATATGATAATATACATAAGCGATCCCAAAATTCCATGAGAGAACTTCTACTGCTGATAAACACTTTCAGTAATGTGGCAGGTTACAAGATCCATTCAAATAAATAAATAAATAGATTGGAGCCTTCCTACATACAATAGATAAAAAGGTCAAGAACGAAACTAGAGAAACATTACCATTTACATTAGCTACAAATAACATAAAATATCTTGGGGTAACATCAACCAAAGATGTGAGAGAACTGTTTTACAAGAACTTTGTCTTTGAAGAAGGAACTGAAGAAGATATCAGAAAATGGAAAGATTTCCATGCTCTTGTATGGGTAGGATCAACATAATAAAAATGGCAATCCTACGAAAAGCTATCTATAGATTCAATGCAATCCCTATCAAAATTCCCAGCACCTCACAGACCTTGAAAGAGCAATATTCAACTTCATATACAAAAAGCAAAAAACCCAGGACAGCCAAAATATTTCTGTACAATAAAGTAACTTCTGGAGGCATGACCATTCCTGACATCAAGCTCTATTATAGAGTTACAGTAATGAAAACAGCTTGGTCATTGGCATAAAAACAGACAGGTGGACCAATGGAATCAAATGGAAGACCATGATATTAAACCAATCACAAATGAACACCTGATTTTTGACAAAGAGCCTAAAATTATACAATGGAAAAAAGAAAACATCCTCAACAAATGGTACTGGCATAACTGGCAATAGGTAGAAGAATGCAAATAGATCCATATCTATCCTTATGCACAAATCTCAAGTCCAAATGGACCAAAGACAGCAAGATATACCAGTCACACTGAATCTCATAGAAAAGAAGATGAGAAGTAGACTTGAACACATGGGCACAGGAGACCACTTCCTACATATAATACAATACCAGTAGCACAGACACTGAAAGCAACAATAAATAAATGGCACCTTCTGAAACTGAGAAACCTCTGTAAAGCAAAGGACACAGCCAATAAGACAAAATGACAGCCTACTGAATGGGAAAAGATCTTTACCAACCCCACATCAGACAGAGGACTGATCTCCAAAATATATAAAGAATTCAAGATATTAGACAGCAAAATTCCAAATAATCCAACTAAATAATAGGGTATATGTCTAAACAGAATTTGCAACAGAAGAATCTCAAATGGCTGAAAGACAATTGAGGAACTACTCAACATACTTAGCCATCAGGGAAATGCAAATCAAAACAATTCTGAGATACCATCTTACACCAGTCAGAATGACTAAGTTCAAAAACACCACTGATATCTTATGATGGAGAGTATGCAGAGAAGGGTATACTCTTCCACCACTGGTAGGAGTGCAAAATTGTACAGCCACTTTGGAAATCAATATGGTGATTCCTCAGAAAATTGGGAATCAACCTACCTCAAGACCTAGCAATACCACACTTGGGCATATAACCAAAGGATGCGCAATAATACTACAAGGACATTTTGTTCAACTATATTCCACAGCAGCATTATTTGTAATAGCCAGACCCTGAAAACCACCTAGATGCCTTCAATTGAAGAATGGAAAAAGAAAATGTGACAGTTACACAATGAAATACTACTCAATGGCTAAAAATAATGATGTCTTGAAATCTGCATGCAAATGGATGGAACTAGGAAAAAAAACATCCTAAGTAAGGTAATCCAGACCCAGAAAGATAAACATGGTATGTACTCACTCATAAGTGGATATTAGATAGATGTAAATCAAAGGATAACCAGCCTATAGTCACAACCCCAGAGAAACTAGGTAACAAGGAGAAACCTAAAAGAAACATACATGGATCCTCCTGGGAAGGGGAAATAGGTAAAAATCTCCTGAGAAAACTGGGAGTGTGGGGGTGGGGGAAAAGGGAGCGTGGAAGGGCAGCAGGAGAAGAAAAGGGTAGGGGGAGGAGAACATGAGGGAAAGGGATGCTCAAGATGAGGAAAGAACAGAGAGATAGAGGAAGGAAAGAGATATCTTGAGTGACTCATTATGGGGTTAACAAAAATCTTGGCACTAGAGAAATTCCTAGGAACCTACAAGGATGACCCCAGCTAAGACCCTAAGCAATAGTGGAGAGGTTGCCTGAACTGGCTTTCCCCTATAATCAAATTGATAACTATTTTAATTGTCATCATAGAACCTTCATCCAGCAACTGACAGAAGTAGATGCAGACATCTGAGGCTGTGCTCCCACAGTCTAGTCAGAGAGGGAGGAGCAATAATAGGAGCAAAGGGGTCAAGAGCGTGATGGGACTACCCAGTGAAACCATTTACGCGAGCCAATGGGGACTCACTGACTCTGGACGCACAGAGGAGCAAACAACATAGGACCAAACTGGGCCCTCTGACTGTGGGTAACAGTGGCATGGTGGGGTCAGTCTGTGAGGCCACTGGCAGGGCACCAGGATTTATGTCTAGTGTGTGAACTAGCTTTTTGTAGCTCATTCTTTTTGAAGGGTTATCTTGCTCAGCCTAAATATAGTGGGGAGGGCCTTGGTCCTGTCTCAAAGTGATATGCCAGACTTTGTTCACTCCCCATGGGAAGCTTTACCCTATCTGAGCGGTGGGAGAAGGGTGGGGAGAAGGTGAAAGGAACAGGAAGGAGGAGGGGAGGGAGGAGAAACTGGGATTAGTATGTCAAGTGAGGAAAGACTTTTTAAAAAAAAAAAAAAAAAAAAAAACACAATAAAAAATCTAGAAATAGCAAGGAGGATTATCTTGGAGCTTTGGAGGGAGTAAAAGGAAGGCAAAATGATCAAATTACATTATAATGAAACAAATAAAAAAAGTAGTTTTATTAAAGCTACATCTTGGAAAAAAAATGAATTCAGTCCAACTTCAAAAGTCTCCACAGTCTTAGCAGTTCTAACACTGTGAAAGTTTAAGTACACAGTCTCTTCTCAATCCTAAGCAATAATTTAACCATGAGCCTCTACAACATGAAAAAAAAGTTACATACTTCAAGCATATAATGGCACAGACTAAAGAGGTCCATTACTAAGGGAGGGATGTAGCATAGAAAGGAAAAACTAGACCAAAGACCAAAACCCAGCAGGGCAAACACCAAATCCCACATCTCCCTGCCAAGTACCTAAGGTTCATCTGGGCTTATAGGGGTATGTGTATGGGAGATTATATCGATTAGGTTAAACTGTGTGGAAGATAAACTCAGTGTGGGTAAACACTAATCCACAGGCTGAGATCCTGAATTGGATTTAAGAAAGAAAAGAAAATGGAATGCAAACATTGGTTATGCATGCAGACGCAACAATGTGACAAGTTGCCCAGAGTTGTTGCTGCTGTGACTTCCAACTGTGAGCCAAAGTAATCCTTTCCCTTAAATTGCTTTTCTTTCTAGATTTTACTGCTGCAAAAGAAAAGAATAGCACACCAAGTGACTTACTCCTTTCTGAAATTTCATGAGCTGAGCCTCCACTCCACTGGTCACATTTCTTTCAGCATTCTTATTCAAATTCCCACCAGAATGGCTCACTCATTACACTCTGCTTAGAACAATTCTAGCTTTTCTAGCCCAAAGTTTCAAATTCCTTAACATTCCTTTCACAAATTCAAAGGTTTACAAACCACTTGGCCAGATTTATCAAAGCAACGATCTGACTTATAGGCACCAATTTTCAGTATTAATTTCTCTTCCTAATGCCAATCCCAAATCTTTGAGAAGAAACTAAAAAAATGTAACCAGTGCACTGTGAGGCTAGGGTATCTACAGAGTAAGATGGTAAAAATTTGAAGTAAACAATCTGATTTTGCAACCATCTTTGAAAAAGTAAGGTTTTCTTAGTGTAGGTTGGTATTCTGTGTAGTATTATAAACATGGGTGATATGTTAGCGTGACTTACAACAAAGTGTAGAAATCTAAGAATAGGGAATGATGACAAAAAGAATTAGGAATCAGAAGGTGAATAATTCCAGTTCAAGAAACATCATTATTTGGTGTCAATTGCCCACAGAGATCAGAATTAGACAAAGACAAAAGAGGACTGTAAACTGGGGACTCTTCATAACAGAGGCACTTTAATGAGGTAGGCACAAAGCAGATTTAATAAGAAACCTAAAGAAAAAAAATTAAGGAGATTTCCAAGTTCCAAATCTTAGCAGTGCTAAGTGAAACTTCTTCTCAAACTAGTTCAAGCAAAAGTTGCTAACATACAGAAATAAAATTGATTAAAATGAGTTTATATTTTTGATAAAATAAAGCAATTTAAAATATTAAGTTTTATAGGGGGTGAGGGAGGCAGAGGGAACGATTCAGGAAGTACTAAAGTTGTTTTTATAGGCCAGTAAGGGAAGACTACACTGAAAAGTTGATAGAGATAGGTAGAGAGATGATAGATAGATTAGATAGATAGATAGATAGATAGATAGATAGATAGATAGATAGATCATAGATAAAGAGAGAGAAAAACAAAAAACCCAAAAACAAAAAAGCAAAACAAAATAAAACAAACAAACAAACAAAACCTCCCAAAGTAAGTTGTGGTTCAGGAGTTTATCAAAGAGAAAACAAGTATGGAACTGAGCTGGAAGCATGCTGCCCTGTGTCTACTCCCATGGAACTCAGAAATGGAAGTGAGCAAGCTCTTCATCACTGACAGAAATCAATATAAGCTTTAGTTTTTTTGCAAGCTCAAGAAATTAATTACATGATGAATTATACTATTGTTTCATTCATTTCAACTACTTTTTAAAAGAAAAATTTAAAGCATAAGTCACAGGAGGAAAATAATTTTCAATACATTTCAGATTTTATAGCTAAAATGTCTAAAAAACTGTAATTCAGCTAATAAGAAGAAAGAAAGAAAGAAAGAAAGAAAGAAAGAAAGAAAGAAAGAAAAAAAAATTTAACATGGCAATCTGTTTCCATACCTTCCAATGATAGCTTTGCCTTCATTTTTAACAGACTGATAAATCTTTCTCTCTTCTTCTGAAAGTGAAACATGCTGAATAAATACTTTCCTTTCTGGTAATTCCAAAACAGGTTTCCCCTTAATTTTGCTTATCTTTGTTCTTCGAAGTGTAATACTTTTAATTAAGGACTGTAAACGTCTAGTCAAAGTAAAAGGAAAAAAAAGTAATTATATAACTATCTCTAAATCAGTTGAGCAAAAAAGAACAGAAAACAAGAATTTATTGATTTATAATTTTAATAAATTAAACGTTTTTAATCCTATATTTAGGCTTTTATTCAGAAGAATATTTTACAAATAAAAAATTATTACAAAAAAGTACTGAAATTGTACCAACACAATACTAATAATCCTATATTATGTACTTACTTTCCAAAACTTTTCTGGCTTTGTTGTCATCATTGACACTCTTATTCCTCAACTACTTTCTTATCAATTATACCACTTAATGTACAATATGTGCATTCTTACTAAGCAGTTGCTATGAAGTCTATGGCACTTTATTAAATAGAGTGCAGATAGGAGTAAGTAAGATCCTATCTTCTGTTATCCAAAGTAATCCTGTTCTCATGAGTTTAAAAAATCCCATCTAATGTAATATAAAAAGTACAGGTATAAAATGAAATCCAAATGAAGTTTTCATAAGTTAATGAATAACTGAAAAATAAAAGTATGCAAACTCAGAAGAGGGGAAAATGTCTTTCTTGGCTCTGTAATCTTGCTATTTTTTCCTCAGTGTCAAAATTTAAAAAAAAGAGACCAGTTAGAATATTTCTCATAATAGTAAAATACACAATTTTTAACTGAGACTAAGTAGAGCATAAATAGTTCTCAGGAATTATGTGACCAGTTTTGACACCTAAGATAACAGTTTCAATTTTGAATCATTTTCACTTTAACTTATAATCAGAAACATTTTGATGGTATCTGCCCAAAACAGAAATAAATATTCAATACATATGCATCATATATCTTTACTTAGAGAATGTACTCTGGTATTTTTCATAATTCTCTATTACATCTCTATTTCTCTTTCCATGCTGACTACCACCCTTTATGACCCACCATTGAGTACCAGATCCTATTGAGAAGATCACTGCTCTAGGAACAGGGTAGCCAAGTATGTGGGAAAATACCCATCAGTGTTTTCGTTCCTTTCTCTGCCTCTATCTGTACCCACTCAAATCAACCATATGCAATGTTCATTAAATCTTGAGATCACTGTATGCTATATACTATATACCAAACAAAATACCTCTAAAAAAGTATTGTAAGTTATCAAAATATAATGCATAGTGAACCATCAAAGGATATAACTTTTTCTATCACTGTTAAATGTTTTTGTGATGGCTTTGGGGTAACAGTCACAAATAATGACAATATAAAGGTCTGCCTTTCCTTTCAGTTTTGCTAAGAGGGAAAAAGTGCACAGAACAGAAATCTTGTGTCTCCAGACACAAGTTACTAGGTTTTAAGAGGCAGTGACACTGATACTTATGTGTTTTGGAGACTAAAGTTAAAAGTGAAATGAAAATGGTAATAGAAGTGGCAACTGTTTACAATAACTGTAGCTACTATATCTGCTGTCACAAACTTACTTACCTAAGTCCTCCCTCATCTCCTGTTGTAACAGGACGTTGTATTGTTCTATGCCACCACTCTCTATCAGTAAATGGTTTAAGTTTTAAAAAGGACAACAGAGACCACAAGTCCTTTAAAGAATTTTGGATAGGAGTACCTAAAAAAAAAAAAAAAAAAAAGAAAGAAAGAAAGAAAACAGGAAACCATTATATTGATTTTGTGGTGCTAGGGATCACACATGCTAAGTAAGAACTCTACTAATGAGTTATAGCTCTTTAGGCAGAATATTCCCCTGGCCCAATGTGACAAAAGGTAGTTGAAATTGATCACCGTACTAGGCACACACTAACTCAAGTCATCGCATGGGTAATGTCGGACCATTGAGCCATGTCCTCAGTCTTGATTTCTTTTTCACATAATTTGGTGTTGGTGTATGTTGGTCCCTGCAAGCACCATGGCCAGCAGGAAAACAACCAGGGTGAGGTAAGAATGAAACTTGGGTCAGGAAGACTTAGCCAGTGTTGGGTCAAACTTCTGGAGTCTGATACCAGGTGGTTTATTTTAGACAAATTTAAATGCAGTATAATTTTGGAAAAGTTTCCTGATAACAACCATCCCACCCACACATGCACAATGAAATTTAAAGAGTGAGTATATTGAAACTCTTTTACAAAATACATGTGACCATGAAGATGGGTTCTATAGCTTTAAGGACCTAGGATCTGGTGTGGTCTCTGAAAGAGATGGAGGTCAGCAGGCTATAAACCACATATGACATCTCTAGTAAGGATGGTTCTTATTGGCTGAGAAACAAAGCTAAAGAGAAAGGGCTAGAGAGGGAGAGTCTAGAATAAACATTCTGAGGGATTTAGGTGAGCTTTGGCTCTACAGAAAAGATCACCAGGTTATTTACAGCATCCACTCCCAACCATTTTGGTAGAAAACAGGTATTTATTTCTTCCATTGAAGAGACCACTCTGCTGATTAACAGCCCTAGTTTCTCCAATGCTTATGTATGAGCATTCACGCACCCTTCATCTCCTCATTTCTAAGTTTTTAAAGAAAAAAATCATGGTCAAAGTGGACGCCATGGTAGAATGCATTGCCTCCATGCTAAGATAATTAATTGTAAGAATAGCTAAGAGAGGAATAAGAAAAGGGGATTATCCATGATACAAAGGTTTGTTACTTGATAGATTTTTGTCTGTCTCTTTACGTAAATCATTAATTTGACCATCAAAATAGTACTGGAAAAAATCAGACACAGTAAAGCAACGCATTTCAGAAAATTGTTGACAATTAAGATTATACTCGAGCAACAGCAAATAATCTTTAGTAGCACTATTTTGTAAAACTATGGTCATCACTGGTATATAAAAACAGTAGCAAAGTTCAGATGTCAATTTTTTATCTGATCTTTTAACTCACTCAAATGCCCAGGAACCATATAAAGGTAGACATAGAAGCACGCATTTGTGAACTCAGGGATCCAACAACAAGGTGAGAGGCAGAGACAGGAGAATTCCTGGATGCTCACAGACCAGCTAACCTGGCATATGCTGTAAACTCTATCTTAAGCAAAGAGACAGGTGAAGACTAACAACCAAGGTTGTCACCTAATCTACAATGTCCTCTACTCTAAACACACACACACACACACACACACACACACACGTACTTTAAAAAAAAAAAAAAACATGAAATTGACCTCTTAGAGACTGAAAGAAAATACTGGTTACCAGAGACTGAAAAGAAAAAGGGAGGAGAAAGAAGGGAAAGATTCCTCAATGGTTATTAAGGTACAGCATGGCAGAAAAAATAAGTTCTGCTGTTACACTGCACAGTTGCTGGGAGCCGATTTGAGTGGCTGCCATTACAAGATGGCATTTGCCCCCCCCCTCACTTGATACCATAATAAAGGTTGCAGTTCTTCCACCAGAAAACAGGGTGAGTTGTTGTGATCTAGCTGCCCACACTTACCCTGACCGGCAGGGGAACTTCCTTGTGGTCTGTAATTGACAAGGATGTTCCCCTGCTTTCTTTCCCGCGGTGGGTCTCCAGAAAAGCAGTTAAAGTATCAAAGTATCAAAGGTTGCTAGGCAGACTCCCTATATAAGCAGCTGCAGCTCAGAGCTCGGGGCCCCTTGCTCCCTGCTCTCCCTTTAACCAAGAGGCTCCAATAAAGCGTGATTTGGGAAGAATCCTCGTCTGGTGGCTGTTCTTTCCTGCTGGTCAGGGAGTTCTCCCCAACTGGTGCCGAAACCCGGGACACTGGGACAAGCTTTGGTACCAAGTGAGGGGCCAAAGAGGATTCAGAACCCGACACGTGGAGCGGCGACATAGTGAGAAGAGCTCCAGTGTCGCAGGACAGATGGTGGCCCGTCAGGGGGTGCACCAGACAGTCCCCAGGAAAGGCTGGGGATCCATGACAAAAGTGGGTTTCCGCTCTCGCCAGTAGAAGAAGGGAGAGTGGGGGTAATAGGGCCGCAACTAAAGCAGACGGTTTAAAGAAAGTCAGAGCCATGATCAAAGTGGACGGTTTAAAAATGAAAATAAAAAAAGGAAGAATAGGATTTTAGAATGGGAGCTTCAACATCACACCTGATTTTTCTGGCTCTCAATGAGCTGTTACGGAGCGCTTTGGAAAGGTTTTTAGCTGAGAATGACACAATTGCTTCTTGGTTTGCGTCTCTGGCAATCTTAATGTGTCATCCTGGGATAGGCTTGGTAGAGAGCTGAATCTTGCCACTAAACAAGGTACGTTAAGAAAAGGAGGTATATTCATTTGGTTCGAATTACCGAGGCCTCCAGAGTTTGCAATGGAATGTGAGCAGCTGTGGCTCCAAAGCCAAGGAGCTCTAAGCAGCTCCACGGCCAAGCAGCACTGAGGATCTGCAAAGCTGCAAACACCAGGACTTGCCTCAGGACATAGAAATTTATGGAGATGGATAAAGCTTGAAAAGACTAGAGTAAAGCATTATTTTTGTTTTCAGCCTTACCAAAAAAAAAAAAAAAAAAAGGTGGCTGTTTTAAAATGCCGGCTTTCTGAGCCTTCCTGCCAGGGAAAACTCTGACTCTTTCAAGCAGACAGTCCAGACTCTGGAGCTATGGATACATTGTTGCAGCTTGCTTCCTGGCAAGAAAACACCATAGGAGCTTTTGACTGTTGTTTATAGACACAGCATTACAGCTACTTGCTGGCAAAGAGCTTAAAACACCGTAGAGTTGGGGCAAAAAACTTCTCCATATTCCTTAGCAAATTATTTGAATGCTGAGGAAGGAGCAACAGCTGCTAAAAGATAATTGCTTATGGTTTGATAATTGTAAGATTGATTCCTGGACAATTGCATTTGCTCAATTCAAAGACAAAAGCAATAATCTTTCCCCAGATGACCATTGCTACAATTCACATAATTGTATTTTGCTAATGTTATAGCAAAAATTCCCTTAAATGATTTTATGCTAAAATTTTACAAATGGCTCTTCCAATGGAAGAACTGCATATATGGCATAAATAAATAAAAATTGTGGAGCACAACAAGGCTCCTTGAAAGCAACTCATGAAAGTTGCAGGAAGATCCTGATGCAAACGGATCTGACGTGATAACACCAAGCTGACCTCTGCTAGGGCAAGGTAGAAAAACCCTTGCAATGCATTATGAAAAAACCCGACCTATGTATATTTGGGGTCGAGGATATGTTTATGCTTTTTTCACAGAAAAAAGCTGGACCTGATGATGTCGAGGCTGCGGACATCCCATAGAGGAGTTCCAGAGGCGATTAGAGAGAGGTCCTTGGTCTGGACTTCCCTGCCCTCAAGGAGAGAAGTGCCTCATTGGGTCCCGAGCCGCCTGACTAGAACTGTTGAAATCCATCATGAAAATGACTCCGTCACTCTTCAGGATGCTGATACTGCTGATCCTGTGAAAGATGATCCCAAGCCGAGCGGAGCAGAGATGGGGGATTCTGTCAGCCTACCCTAAACCCATTCCTGAAATTGGTCTGAGGACTTTGATACCACCCTGGAGGACCTCAGATGCGCATCAACTCAACACGCGTAGATCTCAGCCTGGCGGAGGGACTGCAGTCCTGGATCTCCTCTGCCTTCTCCCTGTTTAAGGATTGGATGGGGATGGGGATGTTTTTTGCATGCTGCATAGGAGGGTGCGTGCTGTGCCTATGGTTAATTTGTCGCCCCGAGCTCAGACATCTCGAGATAAGGTTGCGGTTCTACGAGCGTTAGCCACTTTGGAGAATGGCGATTCACCCCAAGTATGGTTATCTGTCCTAAAAGGCCAGTAGGTTTGTTACTTGCATAGCCTTTGCACTCTCAGGGAGAAATTCTCCATTGCACTGAGGAAGGTATGCATTTTACTCTGAGTAGCCTTTGCCGCTATTAACAATATAACAATATTAACAATATTAACAATATTAACAATAGAAAAACAAATAATGCACTATACATATTCTAAAAGCTAGAAGAAATTATTTTGAATGCTTTTACTATAAAAATGAGGAAACATATAGTTACCCTAATTTGAATATGATACAATGATCTATCATTATCACATAAGGTTATGAATATATTTAGGCATCAATTTAAAAACTAATACAAAAAATGAGAGCTGCGAGGTAGCTTAGCAGATAAAGTGCTTGGACACAACTATGATGGAACTGGAATTGGACCCACAGAATCCACTTAAATTCTGTTGTGTATAGCAGCCTGCCTGTAATGCCCGTGCTTGGGATGAATATAGAATTCCCAAAGTTGGCTGGATAGCTAGCCTAGTAGTATTGTGAACTCTGGATTCAACTAAGAGACCATGCCTCAATGAGTAGGTAAGGAATGATCCAAAAGGTACCTGATACAGCCATCAAGCTTCCACAGGAAGGCACACCAGTTGGATGTGCACTTGCACACATATATATGCCCACACACATATGAATATATAGACACATAAAATTTATATAAAAGAAAAAAAGGAATGCTGTAATTACCTGTCAGTACCCATCTTCTTTCTGCCTCTAAGTCAAGTACAGCTTTTGTTTGTTGAGCATTTGGATTTCGTATGGCATGTCCTTCATCCAGAATTACTCTTAGCCATTTTATGCTATGTAATGGACTATCATCTTTAGTCTGAAATTGAGGTTTCATATTACATAGAGGTTTCAAAAAGCACAGGAAAATAAAATAATACTTAAATGTTTGTTAAATAATAGTAGTTCTGATCTCTCCTATCAATTCTTACTATGTACCTGGTACTAAGTACTCCAAAGACAATTAGTGAAGCCCACAAGTCTAGAATATTACATTCATTTTACAGCTAAGAGCACCAAAGAACAAGATACTAAATATGTTTCTCAAAGTACCACTAAGAAGCAGCTAGCTCCCACTCCAAGCTTAGAAATCTACTGAGTCATGTATAATACAGAGAACAATTTTGCACCAGATTCAGTGATAGAAAAAACATCCCTTGTAAGCAATTTTTCAATGTCACAACCTTACTTTCTTTTATACAAATGGCAATGTTCTTTCTAGAAGATTAAGATTTTAACTATATAGTATGTCCAAAATAACTGGAATTGTTAAGGAAAATAAAAGGCTCATGAAAAGAGTTGAGAACTTAATTAATGACTACTATAAACAAAAGATTTATTTTCAAACTGATAATACTCATCATTAAAAAAACAAAAAATGTTCTTTTTGCATATAAATTGTGATAAAACACTAGATATAACCCAAATTTAAATTTTTAATCTAAAATGTTCTAAATGACATACATTTCCAAATTAGTATCTCAAGTAAGTGTAAAGCTAGTGGTTAGAAGCATTTGCTGCTCCTGCAGAAGGCCCCAGTTCTGTTCCTAACATCCACATCAGGTAACTCAGAAATATCTGTAATGCCCGCTAAAGGGGTCTCCAAAGTCACCAACATTCACTATCACACAGACACACACAATTTTTAAAACATAATATTTTTAAAGCTTTATTTATTTGCATACTTACTCCATAATCATGAGTTAAAATATTGTAAGTAGTCAAAACAATATCCTGTTTTGAAAGCAAGTTGTGATCTCTAATACGGTCAGGACCATAATAAACATAAAAATTCAAGTGCACTTCTGATTTTATATGTTGTCCAAATTGGTCCTAAAAGAAAATTACAGATATTTTAGTAGGAAGCAGATGAGTATCAAGTTTAGCATGGTCTTTTATCCTGTCACTTATTATTTTTAATAAATGCTGATTGGCCAGTAGCCAGCCAGGTAGTATAGGTGGGGCAACCAGGCAGGAAGTAGAGGTGGGGCATGATACAGACACAGAGCAAGCAAGATGTGACTGCCTCACTGAAAAAGTTATCAAGCCCCATGGTTAACATAGACAAGAATAATGGGCTAATATAATTTATAATAGTTAATAAGAAGCATGAGCTACTCGGCCAATCAATTTATAACTAATGCAGACCTCTGTGTGATTTCTTTGGGACTTAACAACTGCGGGAACCAGGCAGGACAGAAACCTCAGACAACAAGCATGTATATCAAAGAGCTGTGCCAGCAGGAATATCATAAATCAGTCTTTCTACAATATAAAATTAAAGTATAATGATAACTACATATAAGTATCATATTGTGTCAAATCGTAAAACTGATAAACATATAAAACATGTTACACAAATTAACCTTTCCTACCAATGTTTATATAGCCATTTCATTACTATGTAGCCCAGGCTAGTCTCAGACTCATCATCTTCCTGCCTCTGTCTCTCAAACACTTAGATGAAAGGTATATCTAGCATGTCTTTAATCTTAAATTAAAAGTCCAACAACTTTCTTTGTAAACAACAGACTTAGATGATTTTGAGCAAGAAAAGAAAGGAAGCAAGGAAGCAGGCAGGGAGGGAGGGAAGGAAAGGACAAGACAGAACTAGCAAGAAGATGCTATGGAGATAAAGCTAGCAAATTCTTAAAGGTGAGAATTGAAGCTCTAAGACCAGAATAGCAAAAGCTTGAATATAATGAAAAGGACATGTATGAGAGAAAGAAGTTAACAGGAAGGAAGCTTGGGCCATGAGGAAGAGAGAAGATAGTGTTGTCCTTATACTTCAGATGACTGCCTTGGAAGAACTGAGTGATAAAAGTATAGAAAAATTTACTCAAAGAGAAAAGACGTGAGAAAGAAAATTATTTGTGATATTTGGTCACTATAGACCAGTGGTTCTTAGCCTTACTAATGCTGTGGCCCTTTAACACAGTCCCTCGTGCTATGATGACCCCCAATCATAAAATTACTTTTGTTGCTACTTCATAACTGTAATTTTGGTGCTGTTATAAATCATAGTATAAATATTTTTGGAGACAGGTTTGCCAAAGGAGTCTCAATCCACAGGTTGAAAACCACTACTATAGACGATGTATAGTATAGCACAGAACATAAACAGTGGCGTACAGGTGCAAGTAAGAGATGTGTACATGCATTTTAAAGTTACAGTTAGATAACACATGTACCTAGGAAGATGTCTTTAAGTATCTTTAAAGAGAACGTGTACAATAAGAAAAACAAAGTGCTCGGGGACTGAGCCTGCCAACAATAAAGAACCACACTACGCTTTTTCTAAGTTAAGGTTTTTCTAAGTCCAGTGGAGAAGGAGCAAAGCAAAGATGACTGCACTCTGGTAATTCTTGGGTCTTCCTGAGTAAGTAAGAATCTCATTAAGTTTTTTTATAATTATTTTTTTCCTTTTAGGATCCCTATGTAAATCAGCTTTGCCTCAGAAGTCTAGAGCTCCTAAGAACAACTAACTGTCTATGAGTCAGAAACCAAGCAGTGGCAGTCAGAAAGTCAGAAGAACAAAGAGGATGAGACCCAGAAGACAAAGAATAGCAGAGCTCAGGAAGGAAATGGGGTGAAGTGCTCACCTGAAATTCACAATACTTTCTATACACAGTGATCCAGGTGACATTTTAAAAAGTGCAAAGTACTCTCCAGCATGAGGGGGGAAATTGGAGCTCAAGAACAATGGGGGGTCAAAGATTTCCCAAAGGGAGTTTCCATAGCAAATGAGACTCAACAACAGATTAAATAAACTAAAGAAATACACATAAAATAGAAAAGTCAAAATATGCAAACTTAGGGAGAATCTAAAATAAAGATAAAAACACAGAGAATATTTTTTTGTAACCTGGTAGAGAAGAGATTCAATTTGAGAATGAATTTTTAATTAAAAAATCTGAAACAAATGGGTGGCAATGAAATGGAACAATATATATTTGTGAAAAGAATAAAACTCAGAATGAAAGAAAGCTCTCAATTTGGGGGTTATGACCCCTTTGGGAATTGAATGTCCCTTTCTCAGTGGTCACTTAAGACCATTGGAAAATATATTATGATTCATAACAATATCAAAATTACAGTTATGAAGTATCAGCAAAAATAATTTTGTGATTGAAGGTCACCACAACATGAGGAACTAGATTAAAGAGTCACAGCTTTAGGAAAGTTGACAAACACTGTTCTATATGATTATTATATTATGTAATAATAAATGTCCATTATTGCTTTAAATTTTTGAATGGTTTTATCTGCCAGGTTTTTTAAATATGAAATATGATTACCAATTTTATATTTATCTAGTAATCTATTATCATCTTGTTTTGCATGTGGTACTGGCCATGCTGGACAAGCAGTCTACCACAGATCTATGCCCCTTAGCTGACCATTTTAAAAATACAACTGCAGATACCAAGCCTTTAGGAACTATGAGTCTCTATCAGTATTTCTAAGTTTCACCTTGAACCTGCCATTTAAGCATGCACTTATAGCTCTTGCCAAGGCAAACCACACATCTAAAAAAAGACCATAGCTTTACTGGAACAATAATAGAGAGGGGGGAAAATACCACAACCCATATGCCTCAAGAGAAAAATGATACATAAGTTGTTTGTTTCCCAGCTGCTCAGACTCCCAAAATAATCACACAGGAACTGTATTAATTAAATCACTGCTTGATCAATTACTTAAGTGTATTCCTAGCTAGCTCTTACATCTAGAATTAACCCATCTCCATTACTTTATATTTTACCATGAGGCTCATGGCCTGCTGGTAAAGTTTCAGCATATCTGTCTCTAGAGGTGGCTCCATAGCTTCTCCAACTCCACCTTCTTTCTCCTAGCATGCAGTTTGGCTATCCCCACCTACCTCTACTCTACCCTACCAGGCCAAGCTAGTTTTTTTTTTTATTAACCAATGGTATTCACAACATGCAGAGGGGAATCCCACATCAGAAAGTCAAGAGAAGGAATAATTTATTTTAAAATAAATAAACTAAAACAAAAAAAAATGATGTCATGCTGTAGAGGGGAACAGAACATAATGTGAAGAAGAAATGCATTAAGTCAATGCCTAAGAAGTAATCAAGAAAAAATATGTATTAAGAAGAAAAGAGAAATATAATATCAAAAAGAAGAGAGTAGGTATGATGAGTCACCTGGGATATCCCAATGCAATTCTGACAACTGGAAGCAAAAGCCAATGCAGTAAGAGCATAAAGAAGACATCAACCTCCAAGAGCTTATCTATAACAGGGAAGGAATGCAATAATCTCGAGGTGAGACACAATCAAAAGGAAGTATATAAGATGAAGACCTGAATATTTTTCATGAAAACCTAGAGTGAATAACCAAGAGATGGTGGAAAAGAACAGAGAAACAAAGTGGGGAATGTTGAAATAGGAGCGGCGGCGGGGCTGCATCCCCAACACCCCAGCCGCTTGGCTAGCTTATGCCCGAAATAACAACACACAAACTGTATTCATTTAAAGAACTGCTTGGCCCATGAACTCTAGCCCTTACAGGCCAATTCTTGCACCTGGACTAGCCCATTTCTAATGGTGTGTGTACGCTCCCCAAGGTGCGCTTACCGGGAAGATTCTAGCCTAAGTCCATCGTGGGTTGCAGCTGCCTGGGAGAGCTGAGCATGGCGTCTCTCCGGAAGCAGAGCAGAGTCTGACCTCACTTCCTCTTCCGCCCAGAATTCTATTCTGTTTACTCCTCCCATCTATGTTCCAGCCATGAGGCCAAGCAGCTGGTTTATTATAACTTAACCAATGAAATCAACAGATTGATATATGACACTCCCACATCAGGGGAAAATGGAATAAGGCAAATTAAAGCAACTGTCTTATGAAGAGCAGGACTTCCTCTTCCTGAGATAGGACAGAACAGGAGACAGATACCTTGAAGAAAGCAAGAATGAAAGCTCACACTCAGTGATATTTACGTTCACATGCTTCCAAAATAATCCTATTTCATTATAAAAGGAAGCAAGGACATAAAAACAGAATGCTTCTTACAAGTAACATACAGAGATCCTATTCCAATGAAATGTTTTTAAAAAGGAAAACAATCTGCAGGGAGAAAAAACATGCCTTTCTGGGTTTTTTTAGCCTTAAAACAAGAAACTCTGGGGTCAAAATGTTTTCCACATTGAGCTCTCTGGTGTACTTGACTGGATGGTCTTAGTCAGTCAAGTTATTTAACCTCTCAATTTGGTCACCTGGAAACTGAAAATGGTGAGTATTAAGTGAGAAAAATCTATGAAAAGAAATTCAGACCAAACCAAGCAGACAGGAACACATGTGATGCTATGCATTGTTTTATATTACAGGTTACTATTAGTGTAATTCTCACAATTCCCAAATTCAACTTTTAAATATGATAAGAGTATTAAATTATAAACATGTCCCTCTTGGAACAAGAATGAAAGGAACAGAAGTGCAAATCAAAGTCTACATTAGCAATTAGTAAGTTAATCATACAAGCCTTCAAAGACAAAGCACTCAGTTCAGCAAACAATTCACTGAACAGATAGAAAGTGAAATGAAGGTCATATGTATTCCTAACAATCCTTTCTTACGGACAAATATGATATCCCACTTTAAGCAGACAGGCATGAGACTCACAATCCAATTGCTCAGCACAGAAAGTGGACAGATGATCAGTGTTGCTCTTGACCTCTCTCCAGTGTCACATTTCTTTAACCCCTCCATTACAGATGCTCCTAAAAAAACAAGGAGTTGGTACACTTTACCTGTTTTCTTAAATACTGAGGTATTCATCTAAATACGGTCCTAACAATCATCATCTATGAAGACAGAAATCCAGAAGAACTGAAAAAGAGAAAATAGGCCCGGGGGGGGGACAGATCTCTATGATTTGGGGGCAGTCTGGTTTACAGAGGGAGTTCCAGGGCATCCAAAGCTACACAGAGAAACCCTGTCACAATAGATAGATGATAGATAGATAGATAGATAGATAGATAGATAGATAGATAGATAGCCAGCCAGCCAATAATTAAGTAGTAATTATTTATCAGAAAAAAATCAGAGGACTGTAACAGGACAATTGGAGCAGTTGTCCCTCTTTAGTTAAACTTTCCCAGAAATACCTTCATAGACACAACCAGGGGTATTTCTATGGGGATTCTAACCCCAAGCAAACTGACAAAGATTAACTATCACAATTCCATCTCCTGTCAACTTGACATACAAGCAAATCACTTTAAGTCATAACATTGCACTCTGGCCCCTGAACCCTCATGCTCATCTCAAAATCCATTTAATTTCATTTCTAAAATCTCTCACAGACTTTTTGATATCCCCAGGACTGTTCAATAGTTCAAAGGTTCTTATGAAACGCAGGCAAATTTCTTAACTGTGAGCCCCTATAGCTTTTCTCTCAAACATCCTAAGGTTGTAGTATCTCCAACATCTTGGACTTCCACTCTACCCAAGGCCATACAGGCCTCCCACACCTCCCTCCCTGATGTCTGGCCCTTCCACACACTTTCCAGCCTCAGCAGCTTCTGAAACCTTGCCATGCCTCCACGAACCTTTCCTTATGCATCATATGGACAATACTTCCAAGTTACCTAGTCAGCTCAAAATGTAGCTTGATCCCTTGGATCAAAGCTGCAACCACTTCTGTGTACTTTTAAGGCTGACCCTGAGCAAACACTACTCTGGGTGGCAGCTGTGGAGCAGAGAACGCCTTCAGTGGCATTGTGTCTTGGCGCTCTCCTTTTAAATTCACCTGCCCTGTTACAAACTGAAGCCTTCAATGGGTAAGGTCTTGCCCTCTGTGTACTTCTCATATCCCAGTACAGCTTCAAAGTTCTTCTTCAATGCTGTTCATCTCTGTAACAATTATAGTCCCTCTCTCCATATCTCTGCTGTCCTCAACTATAAATTCTTACTCCTTCCTTGCCAAGCTGCACATTTTTCTTACCTTTTTGCCCCTCTTGCAGTTTTCTCTGTCAACCTGTGTAAGAGCAGTGAGCAGTAACCACTGCACAGCCTTAATGTTATCCTTTCTTAAAATTACTGTGCCAAATAATCAGTCAATCAGTGCTTTTGAATTCAGCCACATCCAAACGGTTAAGTCACAGATGGAATGAAGTCAGGTTCTTTGCCAGAATAAAACACAAAAAGCCGCTAGCCCAGTTCACAAGAGAGTCCTTTGAAAGCTGATGGGCCAATTCCCTACTATTCTCACGTCTCTCAAATTCTGATCTTCCAAATTCCCACCAAAATGGCCCATTAGTCTCTTGTCTAAAGAATGTCTATAGCCTGTAGCTTCAAAACCTTCCACATTGATTCTATAAACCAGTGCGAAATGCTTACAAACCAGTCAGGGTTAGCACAGCAACAACACCATTCCTCAGTACCAATTTTTTCTTAGTTTTTGTGACAAAATACCTGACAAAAGCAAATAAAGAAATTATTTGGTCTTAAAACTGAGAATATATTGCCCATTATAGAGGCAGCAACATCCAAAGTCAGGGCATACAGAAAAATAAATGTGCAGCTCCCTTTCTCCTTACTAAGTCCAGAACCTGCCCATGGAGTGGAACTACCTACATTCAGGATGCATTTTTCTCTCCCTAATTAATTTTTTCTAGATTTAAGTTTCATTATATGTGTGCATATGATGTGTGTAAGTGTGTGCGTGTGTGCCTGAAGAGGTCAGAAAGAAGTAGCTATAACCCGTGGAGTTGGGGTTAAAAGCATTTGTGTTGGGAACTGAATTTGGGCCCTCTAAAATAGTAGTATGTATTCTTAACCCCTAAGCCATAACAGGTTCAAAACATACCTTTTTTATTAATTTATTTTACATCCAGACCATACCGCCCCTCCCTCTCCTCCCACTCCCTCCCCACACTTACTTTCTGTCACGTCCCCCCACCTTGATCTACCCCTCCTCCATATTCTCTCAGAAAGGAGGAGGCCTCCCCTGAGCATCAGCAGAACATTGCATATCAAGCTGCCCTAAGAACAAGCACCTGCTCCTGTATTCAGGCTGGGCAAGGCAATTCAGCATGAAGAATAGGTTCCCAAGAACCAGCCAAAAGCACCAACAGCCCTGCTCCCATTGCCAGGCGTCCAACAGACAAATAAACCAAGCTAAAAACTGTCAAATATATGCAGAGGGCCTGTGTTGGTCCCATGCAGGCCCCTAGTTATTAGTTCAGATTCTGTGAATTCTCATCAGCCAGACTAGCTGTTTCTGGGGGTTTCTGATGTCCCTGATTCCCTCCTCCCTCTCCTCAGCAGAACTCCCAAATTCTGCCCAATGTTTGACTCTTGTCTATAAATCGGCCCCATTCAGCCACTGGATGAAGGCTCTGTGATGACAACCTGGGTTGTCACAGGCTATGCACCCACTGCTGCCAGGAGTCTTAACTGGGGCCATTCTTGTAGACTCATGGAAGTTTCTTTTGCATCAAGCTTCTACTGGACTCCATGAAGCCTCCATCTCCAGTCATCGTTCTCAAAACTCTCCTCTTTGCTCACCTCCCAACTCAATCCCTCAAATTCCTATGCCCACCTACCCCCTAGTCGAACCAGATCTCCTCCATTTCCCCTTCCCTGGGAAATCCAAGTGACCCCCTTAGGCCCTTCTTGTGACCTAGCCTCTCTGGGTAAAATACATCATTTTTAAACAGACTACATGCAAGTCTACTTTTATGTCATCATACTATTTTATCTTCTTGTATCATTTAACATCAAAAATCTTTTATTCGTTGCATTCCCATGACTGCTCAATAAGCCACAGAAATAAGATTTTGTGCTGTATATGGAAACCAAGGCACAGAGATACAATTCTCTCAGACATCTATCCTTAATTCTATCTTTTTCCATCATATTCATAAAGCAATGTTGTTTTTCTATGAATAAAATAAAAAATTATAATAAAGCTCATTGACATTTTTAAATGAAAAGCAAATCATAATCATACTAAATTTAGGCCTTTAAATTCATCCAAGTTAAGCTTTAAATCAATCATAAATGACTCTGCTCCTTTACTAGAACAAAACAGGGTGGGGGGAGTGGAAAACTAGATTACTGACCCTTTTTCAACATTTTCTTCTTGGTTATAGGGGCAGATGAAGTAAGTGCATGAGCAAATGTTGTATCTTCTTTAACTTTAGATGATCCTGATAAGAAGAAAAAAACATCACAGAATCATAAAATTCTTTACTCTGGCCTCCTCAAGCACCTTCAATATTCTACAACTTGGAATATTATATTATATTAATATAATATTATATTATTAAATAAAAATAGTATTTGGTAAATAACAATGCCATTTATGACACTAAGCGTAGGACTATAGCTCAAAGATATGATGTAATTACACCCTAGCAGTGACTTCTCTTAAAAGAAGAGAAAGTAGGAACAGATAAATGCAAACAGATTCAACTCTCAGGAAAGAAAGCTGTTATCAGTATGAAGCAGCCAAATCTCACATCAGTCCAATGGTGATAAGCTGTTTTCCAAATGTATTTCTCAGCTAACCAGAAAGACAATAGGACTTGAAAATAAGGAATGTCATAAAAATGAAGGAAATAAATAGTACTCATTCTTTTATATGTGCTTAATGTGAATGTTGCCAAGAAGGAACTCCAAACCTGTTCATTACTTGTGTGTGTGTGTGTGTGTGTGTGCATTTGTGTGTGTACATGCTTGAACAAACCTGTGTAAAAATACAATGTTTTATGCAAGATATTATAAGTAGAAGAAAATGACTGTTTTGTTTCAAGTTGGATTAAATATTCAGCACTAGATTTTTAACTTGAAATTATTCGTTGAATTTAAATCACTCAATTCATTAACACATGATAAATTCATGAGAAGTTCAAATGCAGTGAAGAGTTCAAAAGCAGCCAAATCTTATACTATTGATAAAAACCTTTCAAACTAAGAAGATGTCAATTAATGATTGCTTCATTTTTAAAATCTTCACACACAAATTATGTAAACACTGTGATGTAATATACACTTACTTTTTACTCTACTTTTAGTATCTGACTGTGCATTTTTCACATTATCTAAAATATAAATAAATAAATAAATAAATAAATAAATAAATAAATAAATGAAAGCTGGACACACTAGGAGATCAGAATATATGACAGAGTCAAACCAAGTCGTATTACCTTTCATTTTCTGTGCCAGTTCACTAGTTTCAATTTTCTCTAAATCACTGCTTTCAGTATACTCAACAGAAATTTTTCTTCTGAAATTGAAAGATACAAAATAAAATGTAGTAAAGCAATATGTTTAACACATTCAATACAGAAGCTGTTTAACTCCAATTCACTGTTTAAAAATTCTTTCAAAAAAAGTCCCTGATTTGCCAAGCAAAAGTCAAATATGCTAAAAGTTTTTTTTTCCTCTTTGTAAAATTTAGTAAAATCTAGTACCACTAAAATTTGTAAAATCTAGTACCACTAAGATTACATTTGAAAAGTCATTCACATAGAATTCAGTATTCAGTAGTTCAACTAAAACACTGATGGAACATTAGAAGCGAAAAGAGACGGCAGATGACAGCCACATGCAGACTGTTAAATTCACAAGAAGTAAAGGAAGGACTGCTAGAGCCGCTTGTCCTGTGAGAGGAGTGATGACCGGAAAACACTAGCTTCAGTAGCAAAGAAATAAGGAGTAAACAGAACAGGAATGTCCACAGTTGATTCTAAAATACTCAAGTCCCAATTGGGGCATTCTCTGTTCTCCAAAGAGGACTGGGAACAACTAGACAGGATGAGGACCCCAGCTTAGGACAAACAGACCTTCAGACAGTCCTACTCTCAGTGCAAGATAATGTAGCAAAGAAAAAGAAAGGAAGGAGGGCAGACATATGTACAGCCAATTTGTATAACATCTATACAAATCATCAGAGATAGGCAGAATCGAAAGACAAAACAAAAAAATGAGCCTTTACAGAAAGTACACTGATAGCAGTCACATCACTGAGAAGATTTACAGTTCAACCAGACAATAATTTGGGAGCGCATATTCATATTCAGTATTTGGCTGGAGCATAGGTATCAATCTAGTCATTTAAAAAGACCTTTGCTTTGCTAGCAACTTGGCGGAAATAGATGCAAAGCTCTACTCTGTATGGCCCAGGACAAGGGTCTGGGGACTATTCTGAGTCCTGAAATGCAAAACACTTTGTTGGGGGAAGAATTGCTTGTTCCTCCCTGGCCACCCAGCCAGGAAAGAATCACTCAGTGGGGGTTGGGACTCCAACTAAGAGCACAGTGTTCTTAAGTAGTAGAAATAGGGTCTGAACAATGGACTAGACTAAGATTCATTAGTTCTTTAAGAGTAGGACATGTGGTTCTAGAGGGGATCCCAGGTGTCCACGGGGATGTCCCCAACTAGGTCGTTGGGCAGCAGAGTAGAGGGTGCCTGAACTGGCCTTGCCCAACTATCACACTGATGATTATCTCGAATATCACCATAGAATCTTCGTCTGGCGAAGGATGGAGATAGAGACAAAGTCCCTCATCAGAGCAACGGACTGAGCCCCCAAGGTCCAGTTGAAGAGCAGAAGGAGGGAGAAGATGAGCAAGGAAGTCTGGACCGCGAGGGGTTGGTCCACCCACTGAGACAGTGTGCCTGTCTGTTCTAATGGGAGGTCACCAAATCCAGCTGGACCAGGACTGAATGAGTATGCAATCAAACCGGACTCTCTGAATGTGGCTGACAATGGGGGCTGACTGAGAAGCCATTGATAAAGGCACAGGGACTTGTTTCTACTGTATGTACTGGCTTTTTGGGACCCTAGTCTATTTGGATGCAAAGCTTCCTAGGCCTGGATGGGGGGGTGGGGCTGGACTTCCCACAGGGCAGGATTCCCAGCCCAGCCCTCTCTTAAGGAGGGAGGTAGAGAGAGGAGGGTGAGTGAGGGCGTGGGAGGGGAATGGGAGAAGAGGAGGAAGTGTAAAGTTTTGAATGGAAAAAAAAGTGGGGGGGTAGGGTGGGATGGGGGTAAGGGGAGGGGGGAGAGAAAAGTGAGAAGGGGAGGATGGGGGGAACTTGGGGAAACAGGATGATTGGGATATAGGAGGGTTGGCTAAGGGAGCAGGGAAGCACATATCTAAGTTCAGGGAGACACCTTAGGGTTGGCAAGAGTCTCGAACCTAGAGTGGCTCCCAGGTGCCCCAGGCGATGTCCCCAGTTAGTTCCTTGGGCAGCTGAGGACAGGGAACCTGAAATGGCCCTATCCTATAGACATACTGATGAATATCTTGCATATCACCATAGAACCTTCATCTGGCGATGGATGGAGATAGAGACAGAGACCCACAATGGAGCACCAGACTGAGCTCCCAAGGTCCCAATGAGAAGCAGAAGGAGGGAGAACATGAGCAAGGAAGTCAGGACCACGAGGGGTGCACCCACCCACGGAGACAGTGGGGCTGATCTATTGGGAGCTCACCAAGCCCAGCTGGTCTGTGACTGAAAAAGCATGGGATAAAACCGGACTCTGAACATGGCGGACAATGAGGGCTGATGAGAAGCCAAGGACAATGGCAGGGGGTTTTGATCCTACTTCATGTTCTGGCTTTGTGGGAGCCTAACCAGTTTGGATGTTCACCTTCCTGGACCTGGATGGAGGGGGGAGGACCTTGGAATTTCCACGGGGCAGGGAACCCTGACTGCTCTTTGGACTGGAGAGGGAGGAGGAGAAAAGTGGGGGAAGGGGAGGAGGGGGAGGGAAATGGGAGGCTGGGAGGAGACGAAAATTTTTTTTTCTTTTCAATAAAAAAAAATAATAAATAAATAAATAAACAAACAAACAATAGGGTGTTAGCCATAAAGAAAAATGAATCATGATAAGAAAATGCCAAGAATAAGCCAGATTCAGGCAAGTAAATGTTTTCGCTCATTTTGTGTAACTTAAATTGAACAGACACATAAAGCTATATATACTCAAAATTCTCCAGACATATTTACATAACATCAAAGCAAAAGAGATATTGGAAGAAAGGAGATTAGAGGGAGGTGAAAAAAAGCAGATGGAGGATGAATATGGCCAAGGTATCTGGTATTGAAAATAATGCCTTTATGAAGCCTACCAGTATGTATAATATAAACCAATAAAGAAAATCTTGATAGAGTCTTTGAAAATGGAATAAGAGGGAAAAAATCAACTCTTATCAAAGGGAAAACATGATTATTTCATAAACTTTGTGTAGTAAGCATTTAAGAACAAAGGACTTTGGAATTAGACTACCAAGATTCTAATTCTCATTTTATTAGTAACTTGTTATGACTTCATGCAAATCACTGAACTAGGTCTGTTTCCTCACTTGGAAAATGGGGATAAGAATAAAACCAACTAGATAGTATAAATGTAACTATATACAAAAGACCTAAAAATACTATCATTCTGAAAAGTAAGCATGTCTGTATTGGCTATAGTACATATTCTGGGTGCTATTTGTACATATTTTCCTTGTTATATATTTATTTCCTTTTTTCTGATCTAGTCTACCCAACAGTGCTATATTACACAGGCTAATGACTAGTTTAGATTTAAGATTTGGCATTTACATAAGAAGGAAATGAGGCTAAATTCAGAGATTAAGAGCACTGGTTCATCTTCCAGAAGACCTAGGTTCAATTCCTCACATGTGGCAGCTCATATAGGTCTGTAACTTCAGTTCCAAGAGATTAGATGCCTTCTTCTGGCTTCTTTGAGCACTGGGTATGCATGTGGCACACAGACATACAATAACCATGCATTTATGTGTAATAATAAATAATAAAGTGAAAAAAATTTAAATAAAAAGAAAACTAGTAAGTAATGACTTTGAGTTCAGTTCATGAGGGAATTAATGACAGAATCATCAAGTACACCATATTTTGTGACTGCTGCTGAGAAATTACTAGTGGAGATTTAGACACAAAATCACATCCATGTACACTGATGGGAGAAAACACTATATAACAAAAGTCTGGTACCTACACCTAGTTGAGAGGGTAAATGAAATTTATAAAGTCAACAGATTCAACGTATTATCAAACGGGAATGCAATGGTATCGTTTATCCAAATTCTCCCTAGATTCTAGTCTGTGTTAATGCTCCACAAATAATTTTTTGTGTTAAATCCTCCAAACACATCCTTCAAAAAGCGTTCCTTTCTGCATTCCCAAAAGTCAAAGGAAAACTCTTAATGTTTCACAAGAAAATCTAGGTCAAAAAAAAAAAAAATCACCAAGTGGCCAGGCAGTGGTGGCGCACGCCTTTAATCTCAGCACTTGTAACGCAGTGGCAGGTGGATCTCTGTGAGTTAGAAGTCAGCCTGGTCTACAGTGAGAGTTCCAGAACAGGCTTCAAAGCTACACAGAGAAACCCCATCTTGAACCCCGCCCCCCCCAAAAAAAAAAGAAATAAAGAAAGGGAAGGGAAGAAGGGAGGAAAGGAAGAGAGAGGAGAGAAAGGAAAAGAAAGAAATACGGGAAAAGTGGTAGTGATGGTTAAAAATAAACCACTTATTGTATAGATTAATATTACTTTACTTTTAAAATAAAAAGCAGGAAAAGATTGGCAGCATGATTTAAGAATTAAATTATTTTTATAGAGTAATATTATGTTTCATTTTTAAAATAACACTGTACTGTCATTGTAATTTAGTAATCTGCAATTAGGAAATGTACTTGAAGTAAACTATAACAGAAATATAGTACTCATCTCTTTCTCTTGCAAGAATGCAGAGGAAGAGCGTAGCAAACAGGCCGTGTAGCTAAACCCCAACACTTTACCTTTTAGGGCAAAAGCTAGACACTTCTGATATGAGAAACTTATTCATCCTCTGAATATCTGAAATAACGGGTTCTCCGCCACATCTGGATGGCTCTATTTCAAAGAAACACACAGAGTAAACAAGCTGTTTTAAAATAGCACCATCTCTCCAAAAAGCTTAGATTTTCCATAATCAACATTGAGCTTTAATAACTTTACTCCTTTCAAGCTCCTGGTACTCTTTCCGCATTTTTCCTGAACTAGTATTTTCCCACTGGGATATACCTTCAATTTTTTATGAACCAATAAAAATGTCTTTTTCCATCGTCAGTGACCAACCCAGATGCTAATTTACTTCTGTATTAAAAGAAACAAGCAAAAAAACAAAAACTATACATACACACACCCCACACACATGTACATAGGAGAGAAGGGTAAACAGAAAGACACTAATAGACCCTAATATTAGCACTCTTCCTTATCACTGTTTAGTCCTCCCAGGTTCTGTAATACACCACTGTTGGCCTAAATTCAAACTCATTTTCTTCCCAGAGCACTTCATTAATTTTCAATGAAAATTTGATGCCATTATCTATTATAAGTCAATTTTTCTACCTCTCACCCACCACCCACTTGCTTATGTATTCTACCAAGCTTAAGAATGCTAACTTATGTAACTATTCTTGAGTTCTCATTTTCTCCCACAAGCTTATGGACTATTCTAACCCCTATATCCAAATAAAAAAGCAAAAATTATATTCAATTCTACTCTCAAAGAATGTTTTCTATCCCTTATTGTTCTTCACACTAATCTACAATATTTTTAGCCTTGCTCTACTTCAATCTGGCTTCAAAAATTAAAGTATAAAGGTCATGACTGCTAACATCACAGATCTCTTCCCTTCTTTGATTTCAGAGTTGGTTATAATTTCTTTCTAGAACAATGAAGTTCTAAAACAAAATATTATTCTTTTCTTTAAGTTGTTCTTTGGAGAAATTTTTCTCTCAAAAACATTTTCCATAACCTTTCTAACTGGTTTTATAGTAATAACCAATCATCAATTACTTTCTAACTGGTTTTATACTAATAACCAATCAATTACTTTCTAACTGGTTTTATACTAATAACCAATCAATTACTTTGACAAAAACTTTTCTAATTACCAGTCCTCAAACCACTCTCTAGAAAAACAGACCCTAAATGTTTATACATTACAAAACCCAAAACAGAATTATCTTAGGTGAGAAAAACATCCATATTCATAATTAAAACTCACCTGTGCTTAGTCCATCGGCCTCGTTGTTAGTATTACTTCCTCTGAGTTTAACAGTCTCGTCCTTGTATTCCTATGTAAAAAGGCATTTTTTTCAATGGAATACCAGTTTTTTTTATTGCTTTACATAATGAAGTCTACTTAAAAATGCTGACAGATTTCTCACAGATTTCTCACTATTTTAAAAATGATGAAAATAGAGGTAAAAATATACATAGATTTAAATTTTTTTCCACCAGTATCACAAGACTGAAAATGATGAGAAGCTTCACACCTACTGATTAGTGTTTGTGGAGCTGAAAGTCTATGCACACTAGCAGAGGAGAAAAGGAACCATCACTATTATCTAGCTTTGAACACTGAAAGCTACAATAATGACACACTTATAAAATATACTAGTACAATGACAGTATAAATGTTATTAGAGTAACCAACCACTTTTTCACATTGGATTTAAGACCTACTCCATGAGACAGAGCCCATACTTGGCACTGCTGAAGTAGCCCAGAACCTGAGACAAGGGGAAAACCTAGTACTGTTATTCTGATACATGAACACAGCGATAAAACAACTCCTAATGACATATTGCTACACTCATAGATCAGTGCATTCCACAATTCTCATTAGAGAGAAGTTTCTTCTTGCAATAGATGGTAATAAACAGATACAACTTATAAACATACGGAAGTGAAAGATTTTAAAGGATTCAGCTCCAAATGAGATGTGTTTTTTTTTTCTTTTTTTATTCCTTTTATTTTTTGGCTTATATACAACAGTTTATTGCTAGAGAAAGTGCCTACACAAACAACATTAAAAGCAAGATATAGATCCTCAGTCATATGCTGACTCGCATCAAGGGCTCCCAAGAAACAGGAGAAACACACACACACTACTTTTCATGTAGGTTAGAGGGCATATATCTGTTATATCAGACTTAAAAATGTCTTGAAGACACGACAAACAATGCTTTTAAATGTATGTGGCTTTACTAATATTAGTGCCTCAAAAAGAAAGGTTCTGTGATAATACCCATCTATCTTTCAGGGAAGGGATTGTGGTTTCTCTGATGTCCAAGAGTTGCACAACAGGCAAAGAGATGTTTTTTCCAAACCTCTTACCTCAAGGGTCAGAGTCTATGTAGAAGAGTAGGCAGAACAACTTGAGAGTCAGATAACTCCAAGGACACAACACTGACGTACCTTATGAACTCAGAAAGTGTGACAGCACACACAAGACCTACACACATTCAAGCCAGACAAAATCCCAGCATGGGGGAGAGAAAGTAGGCACAAAGTCCCACCCTATGTAAGAAACTATTTGCAATTCATTCCTGTTAGGAGAAAGAAAATCAGCTGTTTATTCCAAGAAAGTGAAATCAGGTATATAAACCACATCGCAGGACAGGACCCATGCTCAGAAACAGCTGGCTAACACAAAACGGACATCATGTTTTTATGTGCTTTTATCAGTGTTTTGTTTAAGTATCTTTTTCTTCTCTTACTCTTTTTCTTGCACCAATCCATACTTGTCCCATTTTTTATGTTTTTTGTTTCATTTTGAGAGAAAGAATATGAAGTTGGGTGGGAAGAGAGGTAGGAAAATCTTGTATAAACATTACAAAAAATAAAAAATAAAAAACTGCCTAGTTAGCTAATTGTACATATTGATATTTGCTTAAAATAGGGAAAGCTCCCACTATACTAAAAAAGTGAAAATTAGTTGGCCTTAATCTTTCCAAATGAACACAAACACACTGATGCACAAAAAAATAAAAACTTTCAATTATACATGTTAGTGTGGGAAAAAAAAACTCATGACATGAGATTGACATTAGAATAAAACGCTCCCACGCTAAATTTTAAAACAAAGATTCTGGAGCTACCATTAGACTGCCTTACCATACTCTCTTTTCTGGAATTCCCATAGCTAATAAGATACAACAGTAGTATTCATAGCAAAATCAACAAAAAAGCAAACAAATAAATATATCTGAGATCCTAGCAGATTAAAATACCAGTAAAAGTAAAAAAAATTAAAAATTCAATAATAAGGCCTAAGGAAAACTAGTGTACATGAAAAGTAAAATACAGAAAGCAGCTTTGTGCTGTTTTCTGATTCAGGCTTTTAGGATTTTCAGTTGAGAACAGGAATATCTGTTTATTTCTAATTTCTCTTTTGTTCTCTCTCTCTCTCTCTCTCTCTCTCTCTCTCTCTCTCTCTCTCTCTCTCTCTGTCCCTCCCTCCCATCTACCAGCACTAATGAACTCTCAGCTACTGTTTTACTGGCATGCCTGCCTGTGGACTTCCATGCTCCCCACCATGATCACCATGGTGATAATGGACTAACCCTCTGAAACTATAAACAACCTCCCAATTAATATGATTTTTTTGGTAAGTAAACATGGTCATCGTGCTCTTCACAGAAACAGAACTAAGACAAATATGGTACTTATACTCTTTTTGGTTGTTTATTTGTATATTTGGAGTTTTTTAATTTGTTTTATTTCTGTTGTTTTGAACTAAACTCTTACTATGTATCCCTTGACTGGCCTGGAACTCACTTTGTAGACTAGACTGGTCTCAAATTCAGAGATCTGCTTCAGCCCCTTGAGTACTGGGATTAAAAACATTCACCCCTCAAGAAAACTTACACTTCTATAAGCGTCGTTATGAGTGGTTTAAAAACCATTAATCATATCTCAAAAAGATCAGTTATTATTAATTAGGTGTCAGGTACTTTAATGATATAGAAATATCTATGGTAAAGCAGCCTTCCTAGCACACACTTTCTTTTTTTTTCCTTTTTTTTTTTTTATTGAGAATAGGAAAAAAAAGTTTCCGCCTCCTCCCAACCTCCCATTTCGCTCCCCCTCCCCCC
>NW_026068125.1:3026570-3036550 GCF_014885135.2 Alexandromys fortis
AGCAGATGGAGGGAGAACACGAGCAAGGATGTCAGGACCACGGGGGGTGCACCCACCCACTGAGACAGTGGGGCTGATCTATTGGGAGCTCACCAAGCCCAGCTGGTCTGTGACTGAAAAAGCATGGGATAAAACTGGACTCTCTGATCATGGCGAACAATGAGGACTGATGAGAAGCCAAGGTCAATGGCAAGGGGTTTTGATCCTACTTCATGTTCCGGCTTGGTGGGAGCCTAGCACACACTTTCTTTACCTTTCTGGGATGATTCTTCTCTTTTCTGTTACTGAGAAGAGGCTGGCCATCAGCAAAGTTGGTCAGAATCACTGCAATAGCAGTAAGAGTTTTGCCCTTTAAAATATTTTTAAAAGACAAATGGTCAGATTCTAAAATCCATCCAGAAAACATTTCAAAACATATTTTAAAGTAATAAAATAGTATCAAAGTCACAGCATGTATGATTATTAAACAATATAACTGTTAATGAAAAATAAGTATTTCACTTAGTTAAGAGCATTTTTCTTCTAACATAAGTTACTAGATGTTTGACGATAAGCAGCAGAGAAATGTCATTTTATTGAATGATTAACACTCTACATTGAACTATCATTTTATCATGAAACTAATATCAACAGCTTTCACTGAACCTCAGAGTAAAGATAATGAGAAATTCTAATATGCATATGAAGACAATCACTTTCAACAGTAGTATTCATAGTTAGTAACACAGAAATAAAAGTAGTAATTTTAAAGTAGTCCCCAAAGTCTGGTAGCCTCATACCCTTTCAGGAGAATGCAAGATCAAAATTATTTATGTGTGTGTAGGTGCACATGTGAGTATGCATACGTACGTATGGAGGCCAGAGAAGAATCTTACTGTCAGTCCTCAGGCACTGCTACATACCCCTTTTTGAGATTATAATCAGATCATCTTCTCCTCTCAAATCTTCCTTTCAAATTCATGGCCTCTTTTTTCATTAATTGTTGTTACATGCATATTTGCATATATTCATACACTATTTTTACTTGAAAGAATGAGCAACTGTCATTGTTAATGACTGAGTTTCTAGGCTGAATTGTGTTCAAAGTAATCAATGTAAGGTGTAAGGCATTGTCTTTAAGGAAAACAAACAGTATTTGTTGTAAGGGTTAATTCAATTTTCAATAATACATTAAAATGTTATAAAACTTGTATGTATAGTATGACTAAAGCAACTGCCAAGAATGTAATTCTTTGCTCATAAGATTGGGGCAACACTCATGACGAAATGCACCATATGTGGCAGATGTACCATTAGCATGTTCCAAAGGGCAAGCCTCTTCAAAAAATCATTTACAGGTAAAACATTCAATATACAACATGAACAGACGAACTGTAATGATAATAAAGTTAGTATCATTGCCTAGTGGTTAGTACCTTTAATGAATAAATACTTGGATTTTAGTATTTCATCTTAAAAGGATATCATCTTAAGAGCTTTTAAAATACTTATGAGATTAATACTAATTGTAAACTTGACAGGAACTACAATCTCCTGGAAGACAAACCTCTGAGATATGTCCATACTAAAATTTCTAGACTAGGTAAATGAGGTAGGAAGGGCCAGCCACTCTAACTGTGTGTGGCACCATTCCATAGACTGGGGTTATCATCTGCATGCTTGTCTGCCTCTTGACTACGAGCACAAGAGGGCCACCACTTAAATTCCTGCCCCTTTACCTTCCCCATGACAGACTGTATCTTCTAGAACTGAAAGTCAAAAAATAAAATTCCTCTCTAAAGTTAGAAATGGTATCACAGAGATAAGAAAAGCAACTAATAATACATTACTTTTGCACTATCTGTAAAGAAAAAAGGCAACACAATCCCAACATACCAAATAATGCCACAATTTGACAGTCAGTTGCCACTTTGTGCACCTACACATCAAAACAACTAAACAGTGACAGCATTCTCATTAAAGCTGCTATTATTATTATGAATACTAATATGTGAATTATCTTTAAAATATGCTGCTTCTAAGATTTTACCTATTGTTCCTTTTAAATATTTCAAAACTATTTAATTTAATGCCTGATACTGTAAAGTTATAGAGCTCAAAGTGAGAGCTCTATGACCAAAGCCACAGGAATGGCTATGGTAACCAGTCACAAATATGTACTATGCTCCACTGCATACCCAGTGTTTGAACTAGAATATGATTTCAAATAACATTATCTTCCTTCCTCCCACAAAAAACAAAAAACAAAAAAAAAAAAACTGTTACTAAAGACACCAAGGAATGGAGAGTTAAATATGTAGGAGCGTATGTAGGATGCATGCCTAACAGAGATGAAGCCCAGATTTATCTGCAGGATAGAGAAAGGGAAGAAAGGAAAGAGGAGGTAAGAAAACTTCCAGGGGTCAGAGGAGTCAAGGTTCGGTCCTCCTGTTAGATTCTGAGTGAGGAACCTCAGTGTTAACAGGAATACAGTCCTATGAACGGGGATGGATACTGCTAGGAGAGTGACCTGGTCATGTCGGTGTCACTGTCCATCATGGCCTCACTCTATTTGGGAGCACCTAAGCAGATGCTGATCCATGGGGTCTAACTCTATCTTCCGCTTACCACTTTTTTGTGATACATGTAAGACTGCTCTGTGCACTGGCAACACCATTTTCTGTCCTCTTCCATGTCTACCTTATCAGGCCTATTGGTCTTGTCCCATCCCCGTCCCACTCCCTTTTCTACTTTACTACTGTTGCCATGGCTCCAGTCTAACTTGTCATGATACCTGTCTTGTTTCTTGTACTACCATCTGACATCTCATGGCTCCTGTCTAACTGTCCATGACTCAGGTCAAACTTCTCAGAACCTGCATTACTATTTCTAAATTTCTCAGCAGACCTAGTGACACTGAAGCTGGGGTCATACATAAAGTCATAATATGAGGCCAGTATCCATATTCTAGTAGGAAAGGAAACTGTAGGGACAGTTAACTTGTTCTAGCTTAGCTTGGTGGTAGGCCCTCAAAGTCTCTTGGGTTACCCGCATAGTCCTTGAAGGTGATTGCATTCTCTGGTAGCTGAGGATGCAGGTCTGCAGCAGAAGCAGAATAAGAAATAAATAGGCCAGTATAGTTAAATAGGTTGTAAGAAGGTTGTGAGACTATTGCTTCTCTCTTGTTGTCGACATTACTACCGAAACCAAAGGTTTTCTTTCTGAAAGCACAAAATGAGGTGCAGGCTCCTCAGCTGAAATAACTGGGCCTTTCTTTATGTTCTACTATTTTTTGCAATGATGGAGACTAAACTCACCATCATTTACTTTTTAAAAGCCACATGAAAGGTAGGTTGTCCTGAATTCTGATAAGTAAAGAAAATTGGGAATATATGCTTATACACTCATTAATGTTACTGTATCTTATTACCCATTTTTAACTATTTTTTGTTCTTTGATCCATCTTTTGGTTTCCTAGAAGCCTATACTTAAAAACAAATACTTAGAAATATGTATCTTACATCTACATTGAAAGCAAACTCCAGTCCTAAACTGGCACCCATCTTTCCACTTTACAATTTTAGAAAATTGTAATTGCAAAGTAAGATTTTCCTAACTGAAGTTAAAAAAACAAAATTACCAAACCCATATCATCAGCTAAAATTCCTCCATGAACATTTTCTGGTCGTTGCTTTACAGAAAAATTTGTTATTGTGTTATAATATAAGTCATTTCGTTGTTCCCAGAATGGTGGAAGTTCTTTACTGTTCTCTCGTGAAATCATCCAAGCCAGAGCTTGTTTTTGGTGTGGAAGCAATGGGGTTCCAATAGCCTACAAATGCAATGTCATAAAGAAAAACATAGTCAGTCTTTACCCTTTTCATATGTAGAACCTGAGTTATTTTCTTATAGTATTAAATGTATAAATTACTAAGACAGCTAATAATTCAATACATTTGAAATATTGGTTTATATTTTTAAGTTCTTTATATTTTCTATATATCAACCCTAAAACAGACATGCAGCTAGCAGAGACTGCCCCAGTTTCTAAATATCAACCCTGAAACAGACATGCAGCTAGCAGAGACAGCCCCAGTTTCTCTATATCAACCCTAAAACAGACATGCAGCTAGCAGAGACTGCCCCAGTTTCTAAATATCAACCCTAAAACAGACATGCAGCTAGCAGAGACTGCCCCAATTCTAAACTATCTTGGCAGTCTGTTAACTGCTTTCAATGAGTCAGTTCCAGAAATAATTTCTTGAGTTTCTAGAATCCTTTTCTGAAATTGAAACTATCCACAAATGAGGAAATGAAGGAAACAGGCATTTCCAAAAAAGCAAAATACAGATAGCCAATATACATGCGAAAGAGTGCCCAACGTCCTTAGCACTAAAAATCCATCTCACAGTTATGAGAACAGGTATAATTTTAAACAAGCAGAAAAATGTTCACAAGGACTTAGGAAAAAGGGAACTTTTCTATAATGCTAGTGGAAATGTAAGCTAGTGCAGCCACTATCAAAATCAATATGAAGGTATCGAGGAAAGCTACATATACATATAATCCACTGTGAGTGAGCTCTTCCAAGTTTAATCTGGCATTTGTCAATAAATGAAGAGATGAAAAAATGAAGCATATTTGCATTGTGCAGTTTTATTCAGCCTTAAAACACAAACTCATGTGTGTTACAGAAAAACAGATGGAACCGGATTATTATTTTGTGGTAAAGGCCAAGCCTAGAAAGAAAGTCAGACCCACATCACATATTTTCTCTCATACTGGGAACCTAGGGTGTGTGTACGCAAATATCCATATATACATAATATAAACATATTCTTTCTGACATGAAAAACAGAACAAACACTCCATGGAAATACTCAGGAGAGAAAGGAGAAGGTAATGGGTTATGAATATGGTTAAGATCAAAGTATATTGCACACTTGAAAAGCAAAGTCATTATAAAACTTTATATACAATATAAAGCACTTTTTAAAAAATATATAGGTTTTGTACCTCAGCTGGCTCCATCTCATTAGTTTTGGCATCTTCTTTTAAATCCTCAAATAATTTGTCAAATTCCGTTTTGAGCTACAATTTAAAAATAATAAATGCTGATTAAAAACAAAGTGAAAAGTACATGTAATCTATAAGTTTCAAATCATTTACACCGAATAAGTCAAATGATGAAGCATACATAAAATAAGTATCTAAGATAGTAAATCACTCACTGAAAAGCATTACAAGGTGATTTTTCTATATCTCATTTCAGATAAATATACAAAAGAGCTACAAAGGACCACAGATATAGCCTGCTGAGAGAACATTGGCCCAACCCTCTACAAGGCCTAACCCTAAAGATACTGAAAGGACAGCAGTGAAGTTTAAGTCCTATGACATGTGCACAAATGACCCTGCATGTTTAAGCAGAGAACTATGGCCTGTGTCTTATTTTCATGAATCTAGAACATGAAAGAAGTTAAATTGCCAATTTTCTCTCTCCCATTAGAACTCGATGATTCTGTTAGCATTTAAACTATTTTGGCAAACTTATCAGAATGTCCTGTTAGGGTAAATCCAATATTAGGCTAATTTAGCTGATCATTTAAATTGATCTAGTTCAGTTTTAAAGCAATTTACACTGTATGTCTTTACAAATTAACATATGAATACATAGCAGTCATCTAGAAAACACCATGCCACCTTAATAGAAGTGGCTTACGATTTGCCCACCATGCACAAGCTCATGTCCTTTCAACATTCAGGAAAATTGTATTTGGGAAATAAAAAGAATACCCCTAGTTGATAAACAGATATAAAATGTTTGAATGCTTTAGTCTAAAACCACTGGTGGACAGTCATAAATGTTTTAATGTTATCGTCCAAATTATTTATATTAACATTAACGAACATCATATACATTTTTTCAGAGTAACGTGGTTTAACAACATCCTGGATTACAAATTAGGCAAAATAATTACAGTAATATCAAAGATTTTAAGTTTCTTAATACTGAATTTGCAATCTTACTTAAGAGCGAGAATAGTATCACAGTCTAGTGTTTTTTTATTACCACTTGGACATTCTGAAAATTTAAATACAAAAATATTACCTATACAATGTATCTATAATTTTCTATATGTATAACTGCATAAATGTGAACCTATCCTTCTTTTCATAGACGTAATTAATCAAAAATATTGTGTCATACAATGTTTATGTCTGTACTAAGCCTCTTTACATAGACTTCCCTTGTCATTATTCCCTAAACAACAGTCTAACTACTACATATCTTTTATATTTATAGCAGATAATATAATTTAGAAATTGTTTAAAATATGAGATATGCAGTGATTCTACACAAAAAGTGCTGTGTGTGTGTGTGTGTGTGTGTGTGTGTGTGATTGGATGGTTCCAGTTTCTGTGAATTAAAAGGGATGAGTATAATTCTTGTTACTGCTTTTTAAGATTATGTTTGCAAGTAAGTATCTACATTCTCTATGCTATACAGTAGTTTTCATTATAATTTTAACAACATAACTAAAGATCACTAATACCAGCTCATACATATTTATCTCGTTCTTTTAAGCAGCAACCTTTATCACTAAAAATTTACATAGAGTACAAGATAAAAACATACCTGAGGCAGGCATGATGACAAACTCCTAATCCCAATAGTTGAGTGAGAGGCAGGAAGACCAGGAGTTCAAGGCCATTCTCAGTCACACAGCTACGGTGGTTTGAAAGAAATTGGCCCCCAAAGAGAGTGGCACTAATAGGAGGTGTGGCCGTATTGGAGTACGTATCATAGTGGAGGCGGGCTTTACGTTCTCATACATGGTCAAGCCATGCCCAGTGAGAGACCACTTCCAGCTGCCTGTCTTCCTGCATGCCACCATGTTTCACCATGGACTGAACTCCTAAACTGTAAGCCTCCCAATTAAATGTTTTCCTTTCTAAAGTTTCTGTGGTCATAGTATCTCTTCACAGCAATAGAAACCCTAACTAAGACAAAAATGATTTTGAGGTAAGTCTACATGAGACCTTGACTCAAGATAAAAATGAACAAACAACAGAAAGCTTACCTGTTCAGCTGTCATCTGTACTGCAACATGAACTGGCATATTATATCTTGGTCCAGATCTTCCAGAGACCAAACTATTCTCCGAACTCAATCCTAAATCTACAGTTTCCAAAAAGAAAAAAATAAAATGAGCAAATAAAAAGAAATTAAGCACCAGAATAAATGTAAATACCAAACAGTATTTAAAAATCCCATAGTCCTGGGATTGTAGCTCAGTGTCAGAATAATTGCCTAGTATGGATAGTCCCAGAACTGCAAAGAATATAAAAAAGTATATAAATGATCTACTACTGAAATATATCCCTAAAGCTAAAAAAATAAAGCTAAATACTAAATCATTCGCAAAAGAAAAAAAATACGTTTTAAAAATAATTGCATATCATTTGAATAAATTCTAGGAGAACAGCAAATTCTTTTTCACTCTCTACTAAACAATTCTTTTTGTTAAAAAAGTTATTAAAAATAAATGTTTAAAATAAAGAATTAGGTTAATATTGGGGAAAATTAAATAGGGGACATTGACCCTCCTTGTGTGCATTTTTTTGGTGTGTGGATGAATCTATAGTTACAAACATGAAGTGAACCCATAAGATTAACTATCTCATGTTGTATAAGTAATCTATGATGGCTAGACAGTGACAAAACAAAGACATTGAAATATTCCTCAGAATCTATCATTTCAATAGAAATATAAAAGGAAACGTCAGCAATTCTTCAAAAGATTTTTAAAAAGGAGTTATAATTTAAAGTATTTTGCAGACATTACGTTAGCCAACCAAACTAAAAGAGACAAATTACAATCCCTGAACCTCACAGTATCAAACTTACCTTTCAATGTGGAACCCAGTTTAAATCCATGTTTCTTCAACTGATCTAAAACCACTTTTCTATTTTCTTCTTTTCCCCAAAAAGTCATATGAAGAGGCATGGTAAAAGCATTATTTGCACCAAAAGGAACTACTCTATTATAGTAAAGGGGAAAAAAATGAAAAACTGAAAGTTATTTTTATACTAATTCTGAATACATTCAATATATCACTCAAACACAAAAATTTAAAACAAAAAGGGATTATTTAAGCAAATCTGAAAAACAGAAAAAGAAATAAAATCAACAATCAGGAAAAAAAGATTATAACAGGACGTCAAAAAAACTTGAGATGATAGGATAAAGTAGTTCACAAAAGCCAACTTACATGCAAGATTGCAAAATAATGCATATATCTGACAGGATAGTTTTAGCATCTAATATTCACTAAAATTTTATAAAGGAAAAAGCAAAGGCGATGTTAACCATTTATTTTATCTTCCAAATCAGGTGGGATGAATATTCAAAGCATTAGGATTAGGATATAACTATCCCAAATATTTACAATAAGATCACAAACACTAACAGAGAACAAGTAACCAGAATGAAAACTGAAATTCTCACAATGAGAAACAAAATGGCGAAAAATCTGGCAGAGCATATGCCCTCGCTAAAGGGCAGCCACTTCCTAAGTCCCAATCAATGGACAACATGTGCCAGATCTATCATTTATCAAAAGACAATTCTTAGTAAGTTCTGCATTCAGAGAGAAAATTATTATATAAAATATCTTGATTTTATTTCCAGTAAGAAATGAAGAAAGCTCTAAAATGTGCAAGTGAGCTAAGCACGATGGTGCCCACTTCTAATTCTAGTACACAGGAGGCTAAGGCAGGGTTGAGAGTACAAGGCCGGGTTCTAGCAGCAAAACATAATAAAATAAAATATATCTATTATGTTTCCAAACAACAGAAAAAACACCCCACCATCAGAAGTTCCTCTGGTAAGGCATACCTATCATGCAGAATCTGGAGGAGTATGAGGCGGGAAGCTAAGTACAACTGCAAGTTTGATTTTCAAGTTTGTTTTACTCCATTGTAATAATAAGAAAATAAGTGTACAACTGTTTGATAGCTAGATAGGAAAGTCAAAGAAGAAAATTGAACAAGTCTGAAAGTACACCAAAGTATGGTGCCACGACACTTCCAGATGCCCAGGAAATGTGTATATATTCAAAAAGAACTAAAAATCACAATTACTAAAACAAACTCTAAAAGCACATACCCTTCCACTTGTACCAATTTGTTGTCCATGAGAAAGGCCAAGGCAGCTGCAAGATTCCGCTTTAAATGACCAACCTGATCTCCATTCACATTGTTTACCTTAATCGCATTCTTATCATAGGGATTATTAGGCTCTCGTTGTAAAGAAACCATTTCATTATTATTTACCTAGTAAAAATAAGGAGAAGATAATAATAATGTAAATATGAACAGTAATAGTTTGATTTCCTTGTACTGTTTCAAGAATACCCATTCATATATATTATTGTTAGTTTTTCTTTGCATTTTGTTTGCTGGCTTGAGACAGGGTCTCGTGTATCAAACTGGCCTCAAATGTGCTATGTAGCCAGAGATGATCCTGAACTGAAGACAGTACTGAACTTTGATCATCTGCCTCTATCTCCTGAATGCTGAGATTACAATGTGTTCTACCACCCCCAGTTTATATTATGTTGGGGATTGAACCCAAGGCTTGGTAAAGACTACAAAGCAATCTGTCAACGAATAGAGGCCCAGCTCAAACCAGAAATATTAAAGTATATATTTTAAAATGATTCTTCTACTCTAGTTTTCTAATTTATATTAAGAAGCTAGAATCATCACCAACCCCGCAACTGACAAAGGTCTGATCTCCAAAATATATAAAGTACTCAAGAAACTAGACCATAAAAGGCTAATCAACCCAATTATAAAATGGGGCACTGAGCTGAACAGAGAGTTCTCAACAGAAGAAGTTCAAATGGCCAAAAGACACTTAAGGTCATGCTCAACTTCCTTAGCGATCAGGGAAATGCAAATCAAGACAACTTTAAGATACCATCTTACACCT
>NW_026068125.1:3037543-3139229 GCF_014885135.2 Alexandromys fortis
TTTTTTTTTTTTTTTGGTTTTTCGAGACAGAGTTTCTCTAATAAAAAAAAAAGAAGCTAGTAAGTTTTAGCTGGGCAGTGGGCAGTGGTGGCACATATTTTTAACTGTAGCACTTGGGAGGCAGAAGCAGGTGGATCTCTGTGAGTTCAAGGCCACAAGGCCAACCTGGTCTACAAGAGCTAGTTCCAGAACAGGCCCCAAAGCTACAGCAAAACACTGTCTAAAAAAAAAAAAAAAAAAAAAGAAAGAAAGAAAGAAAGAAAGAAAGAAAGAAAGAAAGAAAGAAAGAAAAAAAGAAGCTAAAACTTATTAAAAAATAAGTTATATGAAAGGTACAGTAAGTCTACCTTGAAGAAGAGAATACTACCTACATTTTTCAAATAGCTAAACTTTGAATATATGTGCCCCTAAATGATTGAGTCAGAGACACATGCACACATATATTTAGTCTATTCATTACAGCTAGGACATGGAAATAACCTATATGTCCATCAAGTGATAAAGCGTGAAAATGTGGTACCTGCATAAAATGAGATTTGCAAGTCAAGAGATGGATATGAAAAACATTATATTGGGTAAAGTAACCCAGACCCAGAGACACAAATATTACATGCTCTAAATCATATATGGATCATATTGTCAAGTCTTTATACTTGTGTCTTTCCTGCACAATCCAGGCAACCGGAAAGGGACAATAAGGGGTGCTTAATAGTGGGAGAAAGAAGTCAGGTGATATGAAGAAGAAAAGAGGAGTAACAAGAAGTTTAACTAGGGAGAGGGACGAGAGAGGGTAGAGCACAGGGTGGGTTAGGCGAGACATAATTAACATGATGGATGCATGAAAACAAAAATAACACAGAAATTATACACACACATATATATTTATACATACTATGTGTGTGAGATGTTTTTCTATGTAAAAGAGTTTAATTAGAATTACTCTACACAGGGAACTATGCTCATACCTGAAACCCTAGGTTGACAAATTTAAAGTTCAGTGTCAGATATAGGATTCTGGCCTTCAAGAAACTCCCAAAATAATACATGATATTGTCTTGGTTCTTGGATGCCCTCCAGAATTTTATGGTAAGAGAAGTGTGAAGACACCACACACACTGGCCACAGGATCTGGAGAAATGACATTGGTCCTGACTTATTCCCTGTTGAGTAGCTTTCATAGGTCAGGAAGGTGCTATGGAGGCTTCTGGGGGTGGTAGTGGTGGTGGGGTTATCAACAGTCTTAGCCAGCTGGGAACTATTCAAATTGGAATAATTACGGAGTGGCAAGAAATACCCTTAGGTACAACAGTGGCATAACTGTAATGGGTGTAACTAATCACTTTCTGTTTGGATTTATTTTTATTAATGTATGATTTCAATTCATATATGTACATTTATAGAAAAAAGTATAGAACATATAAGGTAAGTTATGGTATGAAAATTCAATGCATTTTATCTATTTTAAAATAATGAATGCATTACCTAAATACAATACTGTGGGAAAATGAGCTAAATATTTAATCAGTATATATTCTTATTAGTTAACTAGTGTTACAGAGATTATTCTAAGATAAAAATAAGTAACTGTTATGAGATTAATACCTATAACTAATCCTTCACAAAATTAAACTTTAGAAAAACAATATAAATTTTGAAATACTGCAAACCTGAAATATAACAACTCATGAAGGGATGTGAGAGCCAGGGAGCAGTAAGATCCCAGAGAAGAAAGCACAGATTGCTAACAGGACGAGAGGAAAGAAAGTATTTCAAGGGCCAAGACTGGAGTAAAATTAACACAAATATAAACAAAGTATTTGGGAAAACATGGTAAGAAAAATAAAAGATAGGGGAAAACAGAAAAATGAAAAATTATAGTAAAAATATTCAGAGCCAGTAGCAGATATAGAGAGTATAGAGGTAACAGCAAACAGAGCAAGTCGGAGAGAGGACGTAAATGAGAGAAGATAGAGTTTCTAAAGAAGAAATAGCTTTGGAATAAAGCAAGCATTTAAAATTATAATCACAGAATTGTTCTGAAATAGTAGGAAACAAATTTATAGAACAAGTATCTTAATGAAACTATTAGACTTTTAAGATAATAATAATATCTTTTAATCATCAGGCAAAAAAAATTATAATTTAGCTAAGTGGGAAAGGAAATCCTACTGATATCAAAATCTTCACTAACCATGTGTGTGCAGCATTAAGATACAGATATTAACACTAAACAAGCACTTTATGTTTAGTCAAACGCTCAAGTAGAAAACGAAAATTATGAATTTATACTCAGGTCCAAATCAGGAGCAGAAGGAAAGAGAGCACGAGCAAGGAACTCAGGACCGCGAGGGGTGCACCCACATACTGAGACAATGGGGATGTTCTATTGGGAACTCACCAAGGCCAGCTGGCCTGGGTCTGAAAAAGCATGGGATAAAACCAGACTAGCTGAACATAGAGGACAATGAGGACTACTGAGAACTCAAGAACAATGGCAATGGGTTTTTGATCCTACTGCACGAACTGGCTTTGTGGGAGCCTAGGCAGTTTGGATGCTCACCTTACTAGACCTGGATGGAGGTGGGTGGTCCTAGGACTTCCCACAGGGCAGGGAAACTTGACTGCTCTTTGGGCTGATGAGGGAGGGGGACTTGGATGGGGGAGGGGGAGGGAGATGGGAGGCGGTGGCGGGGAAGAGTCAGAAATCTTTAATAAATAAATAAATAAATAAATAAATAAATAAATACTCAAGAAATAATTGCTCTTCTCTAAGTAATCTCCTGGACAGCACATCTCCCACAAGTACTAAACAACATGAGATGTTCCAACATAAAAAATACAGAGAATGAAAAGCAAGACAAATGGGAAACACAGAATTCCCTCAAAGTATCCCCTGATTAATTCAGTTTATACATACTGAAAAAAATGTTCTGAAACCATCAAGTACTCAGAAGGCTGAGACAAGTGGACCTTTATGAGTTTACTATGAGTTCAAGGTCAACCTGAATACTTAGTGAGTTCCAGGCCAGGATAGGCTATAAAGTTAAAGCCTGTTTCAAACTCACTCCCCCAACAACTACAAAAAAAATCTTTTAGCAAGTTTTAATGTAAATATACAAGGGAAAAGGAAAAGTAACAAAACCAACAAGATTCCGCAAAACAGACACACAAATCTGTAACAGTAAACTAGAGTGGGCCTTATAGTCCGTAACAGCCAGAGAGAATATATCAACCCTGTTTTAATCCTGATAAAAATAAGGACATTTTAAATAGTCAACAGAATCCAACTATTGATAACTTATTACATATAATTGTTAATTCTTTTAATGAAAATGTAATGTAAAAACTAATTTTTTTTAAAAATATGTGTTGTATTTTTAGATATGTGTGTATGTTGTGGGGGCTTATGTATGAGTACCCATGTGTGCCAGAAGAAGGCACAGACCTCTGAAACTGTAGTTAAAGGGAGTTGTGAGTTGCCAGCCATGAGTGCTGAGAAAAGAACTCTAGTCTTCTCTAAGAGCAGCCGAGAGCTCTTAACTGCTGAGTCATTTCTTCAGGCCCCAAACTGCATTGTAAAGAAATATATACTGAACTATACTAATATAAAATGATACATTTACTATTTTTTACAAAAGACCAAAGAAAAAAATAAAGCAAATACAGAAAATACTTGATAATCTGATGTGGGAGCGTCATATATCAATCTGTTGATTTCATTGGTTAAGCAATAAATAAACTGCTTGGCCCTGATTGGTTAGAACATAGGTGGGTGGAGTAAACAGAACAAAATGCTGGGAGGAAGAGGAAGTGAGCTCAGACTTCACGCAGCTCCTCTCAGAGCAGGGAACTAGCGATGAACCTCCAACCCAGGATGGACATAGGCTAGAATCTTCCCAGTAAGAGCACCTTGGGGTGCTACAAACCTGATTAGAAATGGGCTAAATTAATATGTGAGAATTAGCCTAGAAGAGGCTAGATAGTAATGGGCCAAGCAGTGTTTAAATGAATACAATTTGTGTGTTGTTATTTCAGGGCATAAACTAGCCAGGCAGCCGGGGTGCTGGGGACGCAGCCCCGCTGCTCTAATAACAACAATAATCTCTGAATCTTATTTTGATTTTATGCTTGAAATTTTCTCATAAAAAATTAGATATTAGAAATATTATCCAAATAACAAAGATGACCATAATGAAGATTACTGTCCAAAAAAAATTATATATATTCTCAATCTGTCCCTTTTTCTTTCTCTTACACACATGGGCGTTTGCACACGCACATGCGCACACACACATACACACATTCGATTTGGAGAATAGAGAAACATAGGAAAAAAGAACAAGAGCTATTCATATTACAAAAATAAAGGGAGGAACCCAAAAATAAACAATTAACTTATTTAGTAATAACTGATGGATTCAAAGTCACTTTCTAAATTCAACATATATTTTCGGCACTTAGGGCAAACCACTTAACCATCTAGATCTTCTTTAGCCATCTCTATCTTCCATTAAGGAAGAGTACCTCGGAAATGATAAGGATCAATGACAGTGTGGGCAAAAGTGCTTTATATACTGTAAGCATGGCAAAAAGGTAAAAAATTAGTCAAAGATGTTAAAGGTATTTCTGACTAGCCTTTGAGTGACATCAGTCACTTAAAGTAAAGCATTAATTGAATATATCACCATTTAATATAATTTACTGTTAAAACCATTAAGTATACCACGATTTTATTTATACTCTTTCATACTCACTACTCCTGTGTAATAGCGTAGTCCAACAACTTGACCTCTCAAAATTCCAAATAAAACGCAATCTAGCTCTTCATCACTATTTAGGAAGTCATCTGGAGGGATAATATCTTGGGATTCAAAACATGGAAAGAAAGTTGGGTATGAAAGTCTTGGAAAATTTCCATGGGTTCCATACTGGACAGACTGCAAATACTTCCAATCAGGATCCCTATAAAAATAAAAAAATAAAAAGATGGACATCAAAACCACAGATTTAAGCAAGTATTTCTCAAAGAACAGAATCAAATAGTATTTCAGGACAATCACTTCCTTCTATTTTATTTGTTATGTGGCAAATATAACTTAAAAATTACCTTGCCTAAAAAGTGAGTGAGGAAAGCTACCAGGATAATCTGACCTGTTAAATATTGGAAATTCTTTTCTGGTGAAAACTATATTACACTAAAATGTATGTGATACCTGAAGCTAGAGTTGCATGTCAAAGTTTTCAATGCCAACTAATAAAGAAAACATTTATAAAAACATAATTATTGTTACTGCTTTGTTTTTTTTGTTTGTTCGCTTTGGTTTTTCAAGACAGGGTTTCTTTGTGTAGCCCTGGCTTACCTAGAAACTCACTCTGTAGAACAGGCAGGCAGGCAGGTCTTGAAATCAGAAATCTGCCTGCCTCTGCCTCCTGTCGAAGGGTGTGGTTCGACTATGAAAATATTTTCAACATAACACTGCTTTTACTCCTTCAGAACAGAATACATTTTAACTCAGTTATCACAGAAGGCTAACCTATGCACCAGCTTGTTATTTTAAAGGTAACTTCGATCTTAAGGATAATTATTGCAGGAATGGGCATGAAAACCATTAAAGATGATTAAAAGTTTGCTGGAAGCCTCCTAGACGTTGTCATTCTTCTAAAAGCACACGGAGCTATCCTTTGCGAGTTTTCCTTTCAGTTCCTCTGTATGTTAGCATGTGTATGTTAGCACATTACTGTGAGACACCAGAGTTGGGCTGTCTCGGAGGTGTTAAAACAGAAATTCCTAACAATGCCTAGAGCACAGAGGGTAGCCAAATGGGTGGAGCTTCGGATTCCCCACAATCGGTGAAGATTTCCCTAAGTGCTGGCAGCAAATCCCGAGTTGGCCGCGAGCCACACCCACAAGCGACCCGCAGAAGGAACTGGAGCTGCACCTATGGCCCGGGAGGGGAGCGCGGGTTTCACTTCCAGACCGCGCAGAGCCACCGGCCTCCCGCCCCACCCCCTCAGTCCTTCACCTCTTGGACGTCCAGGACATGGCGCCGGGCGCGGAGACCTCGGGGTATCTGGGCCCCCCGGACCCCTTGAAAAATCTCCTCAAGGTTTCGAGACCCTGACAGCAGGAAACAAACCGGAACAGCGAGGCTCAACCCCAGAGAGAGACCCTGACGTGGATTTATTTAGAAGTCGACACCCACTAAGTCCAGCAACTGGCCTAGAGGCCACTGACGTTTTATGATCAGCACTACGATTGTCCAATCGAAACGAAGAAACTGTGAATACTAACCAATCAGAATATGAGACGATAGGAAGCTCCGCCCCATGCTGCAATTCAAAGACAATGGGAATGTCCGGGATGTTCCATCTGGGTTTTTCTGCGACCCAAGGGCGGGAAAAGTTCGAGGCCTCTAAAGTGAGCCACCTAGCTTAAGGTTCCATGCCACACAAAAGACTTCTTTCAACTACTGCTCCAAAACTATAAGGATGTCCCCTTAGGTCCGACTCTCCCTAGCCCGCCTTATCTAATGGAGTGCCTAACAGGGTCTCTCCTAGGAGTCCTGAATAGGATGCCCACTATCTCTCTGCCCCTTCCTCTGCTACTTCCTATGTTTGTTCCGAGTAACCTAGGTGTTAGGAATATTTCTAACACGAGCTCCCTGCTCCCTGCCCACGCAGAAATTCCCAATCAAGCCAAATCAAAACAAGCCAAATTAAGAAATATCCAGGTTTAAGCGGAAATCTGCCCTCTTGGGTGGCCCTGAGGGGGAACCGGGAAGCTGCAGGAGGAACAAGACCCCCGGGAGGAAGAAAGGGAGACCACGAGTTCCTCTTTTGGGGGATCACTTAAGTACCCTGGGGAGTGGTCCTGACCCCATCCCCAGGGAGGGGTCAGAACCTGGCCTGCTGGGATTTGGAGTCCAGACCAGGCCTAGGGGCGGGGATAGATGGAGGGGCTGGGGCCTATGCTCCCAACTTGACATTAGATGTATAGGAGATCCTGGGTTCTCAAAATCCGAGTGAGAACATAATTTACCTTCCCCACCTTATTTTATTGTGATTTAAAAATGTTCATCCCTTTGTAGAAGAAAGCCATAAAAGAGGACAACTTTACCACTCTATTGCTGAAAAATGGCAACCATGGTCCAGAGTTGATGTAAGGTGAGGTGGCAGCTGTGGCCATTTGTGTTTTTCTCAGGAAACTGCAGGTTTCCTGGTTGTAAGTTTTGAGTCAGTGAGCTTCAACTTGTACGGGTCAACTTTTTCTATGGGTTTCCCCATCACCACCTGGATACCTTTGCTCATGTTATCGCTCCTCCCTCTCTTCAATAGGATTCCGTGAGCTCTGTCCAGTGGTGAGTTCCTCAACTAACCATTCTGCATTTGCCTTTTGGCATCTGTTTCCATCAGTTAATCGATGGAAGTTTTAAGAGATCATGTATATTTCACCTTCCTAGGCAGATCTATGTATGTTACCTACTTTCTCTGGGATTGTTTGCTTTATGCCTAATATACACTTATGAGTGAATATATAACATACATCTCTTTCTGGATCTGGGTTACCTCAGTCAGAATGATTTTTTTCCATGTCCATCAATTTGCCTGCAAATTTCAAGATGTTTTTTAATTGCTGAGTAGTACTCCACTGTGTATATGTACCACATTTTTTATCCATTCTTCAGTTGATGGCATCTAAGTTGTTTCCAGGCACAAGCTATTACATATAATGCTTCTATGAATACAGTTGAGCAAATGTCATTGTGGTATGAGTGTGCCTTCTTTGGGTATATGTCTGATAGTGGTATGGTTGGGTATTGAGGTAGATTGATTCCCAATTTTCTGAGAACTTGCCATACTGATTTCTAAAGCAGTTGTAGACATTTTGTACTCCCACCAGCAATAGAAGAGCACTCCCATTTCTCCACATCTTCTCTACCATAAACTGTCATCAGTGTTTTTGATCTTAGTCATTCTGACAGGTGTAAGATAGTATTTCAAAGTTGTTTTGATTTGCATTTTCCTGATGGCTAAAGATGATGAACAATTCCTTTAATATCCTTCAGCTATTTGAGTGAGTTTCTTCTGTTGAGAATTCTGTTTACATCAGTACCCCATTTTTCAATTGGATTCTTTGGTATTTTGGTCTTTAGTTTCTTGAGTTCTTTTGTATATTTTGGAGATCAGTCCTCTGATGCGAGGTTGGTGAAGATTTTTTCTCATTCTGAGGGCTGCCATTATGTCTTGTTGACTGTGTCTTGTCTTACAGAAGCTTCTCAGTTTCAGTAGATCCCATTTATTAATTGCTGTTCTCAGCATCTGTGCTACTGGTGTTATATTTAGAATGTATTCCCCTGCGCTGATGCATTCAAGGCTACTTCCCACATTCTGCTGAATGGGGTTCATTGTAGTTGGATTTATGTTGAGGTCTTCGATCCTTTTGGACTTGAGTTTTGTGCATGGTGGTTTATATGGAATTACTTTCATCCCTCTACAGGTTGACTTCCAGTTATAACAGCACCATTTGTTGTAGTTTTCTTTTTTCCACTTCTCTGTCAAAAATCAGGTATTCATAGGTATGTAGATTAATATCAGGGTCTTCAGATTGATTCCATTGGTCTACCTGTCTGTTTTTAATCCAGTACCAAGCTGTTTTCATTACTATAGCTCATAATAGAGTTTGAAGTCAGGGATGTTGATGCCTCTAGAAATCCCTTTATTGTATAGGGTTGTTTTGGCTCTCCTGAGTTTTTTGTTTTTACATATGAGGCTGAGTATTGTGCTTTCAATGTCTGTGAGGAATTGTGTTGGGATTTTGATAGAGATTGCATTGAATCTGTACATTACTTTTGGTAAAATTGCCATTTTTACTATGTTAAACCTACCTATCCAAAATTATGAGAAATATTTCCGTTCTCTGATGTCCTCTTCAATTTCTTTCTTCAAAGACTTAAAGTTCTTGTCACACAGGTCTTTCATTTGTTTGATTATAGTTACTCCAAGATATTTTATGTTGCTTTTGTCTATCATAAAGGGAGAAGTTGCTCAGATTTCATTCTCGGTTTATTATCTGTATATAGGAAGGCTACTAATTTATTTGACTTAATCTTGTGTCACACCACATTATTGAAGGTGTTTATCAGATATAGAAGTTCCCTGGGGGAATTTTTGGGGTCACATGTATAATATCATCACATCTGCAAATAGCAAAAGTTTGACTTCTTCCCTTCCGATTTGTATACCCTTAATCTCCTTTTGTTCTCTTATTGCTGTAGATAGGACTTTAAGTACTATATTGAATAGATATGGAGAGCCTTGTCTTGTTCCTGATTATATGGGATCACTTTGAATTTCTCCCCATTTAGTTTGTATTATTTATAGATTTGCTGTATATTGCCTTTATTATGTTTAAGAATGTTCTTTATATCTCTGATCTCTCCAGGACCTTTATCCTGGAGGTGTGTTGGATTTTGTCAAAGGCTTTTTCAGCATCTAATGAGATCATCATGTGGTTTCTTTCTTTCAGTTAATTGATATGGTGGATTACGTTGGTGGATTTTTGTACATTGAACCATTCCTGCATCTCTGGGATGAAGCCTATTTGATCATGGTGGATGATATTTCTGATATATTCTTAGATTCAGTTTGTGAGTATTTTATTGAATATTTTTGCATCAATGTTCATGAAGGGGATTGGTTTGTAATTCTCTTTCTTGGTTGTGTCCTTGTGTGTTTTGGGCATCAGGGTAACTGCAACCTTGTAAAAAAAGAGTTTGGTAATGTTCCTATAGTTTATATTGTGTGGAACAATTTAAGGAGTATAAGCATTAGCTCTTCTTTGAAATTCTGATAGAATTCTGCACTGAAACCATTTGGTCCTGGACTTTTTTTTGGTTGGGAGGCTTTTGATGACTGTTTCTATTTCCTTAGGGGTTATAGGTCTATTTAATTGTTTATCTGGTCTTGATTTAATTTTGGTATGTGAAGTACAGGTTTTCGAAGTATAACCTGAGAATTCTCTGGATTTTTCAGTGTTTGTTATGATGTCTGTAATGGTCTGTCCTGTCCCTTTAAGAAACAAGTCCCACCCACTCCCTTCCCAGTCCCCTGAGACAAGCAGATCTTCCTTCCTCTTCCAGCCTGAGTTCCTTCTTTTCCATCTCTCTCCCAAAGAGGAACCTTCTGCCTCTCTCCCTTCTGCCTACTTCTCCCCTTACCCCTCCTTTCTCTCTCTTTCTCCCTCTTTCTCTCTCCCTCTCTCTTTGTTCTTCTTTCTCCCCTTCCCCCTTTCTCTTTCCCTTCCAGGCATCTACTCTTCCTGGTTGAGTTTGCTTCTTTTTGTTCTAAGACTTTCAGTTATACTGTTAATTCATTAGTGTATGATTTCTCCAAATTCTTTATGTAGTCACTTAATGCTATGAACTTTCCTCTTAGCACTGCTTTCATTGTGTTTAGCTATGCTGTGCTTTCATTTTTGTTAAATTTTTGGAAGTCTTCAATTTCTTTCTTTATTTCTCCCTTGACCCAGTGGTGGTTCAGTTGAGTGTTGTTCAATTTCCATGAGATTGTGGATTTTCTGCAATTAATGTTGTTGTTGAATTCTAACTTTAAGCTATGATGATCTGATGAGATACAAGGAGATATTTCTTTTGTTTTAATCTGCTGAGGTTTGTTTTATTATCAATGGTTATGGTTTAGATAAAATGGTTTAGTTAAAATGGCACAGTTCCACAAGGGGCAGCAACAGGCCAGGAGGAGTGTCCAGTCCCACCAACAGAGGCCTCTGTGGTTCCCAGGTGGGTGTGACGCAGCAGGTGAGAGATCTCAGCTGGCCAGCAGGGTAGCCATTCCCATGAGGAGCCTGGGTGAGAAATGGATACCATACAGAGACAGTTTATTTAGTGGGTTATGGAAGGGAAGGGAAAGAGGGAGAGAGAGGGGAAAAAAGAGAAGGGGAGAAAGAAAGGGGGAAGGAGAGAGAGAGAGAGAGAGAGAGAGAGAGAGAGAGAGAGAGAGAGAGAAAGCACAGAAGTTACCTCTTCAGGAGAGAAATGGTAAGAGAGAGTGTGTGCACTTCCCTTGATAAAAGGGAAAGGGTTGGGAGAATGCATGGCTTCTCTTAAAGGGACAGGATACCCAGGTGACAGAAAAGTCCAGCACATTTTAACATTCTCTTCTCTTTCTTAAAATAAAAAGGCAGGAAATTAAATACAACAGGTTAAAGAATTTGGGATAGCGGATTCTCAGGACTGCTTCCTGCTTATTTGTCAGCATTGTCCTTGGGGGTACCTGATAAACCTGGGTGCTGGTCACCTCCTGGGGTAGATGGTCACTTTACTCCTGTCCAGGGTTTGTGGTACTGAACTATCTGGTGTCTCATGGAGCTGGCATAGTGTTGGAGAACAGAGGACAAAGTTAAGTTTAGGAAGAGAAAAAAAATTCTCGACCAGGGAATTGAGAAGGTATCTGACATGTTTAAGGTGGATTTTTCAATTCGGCTATCTGGAACTGAGAAGAATTCTTTGGATTTGTGAAAATATAAGTTTTAGACTTCTGTCGCCTTTAGACTACTGCTGCTCATATGTGTGCTCCTCCCATGTGGGACTGCATGGCATACCACCACTCTTGATGCTTCTGCTCCTCCCAGAATAAGATAGTTCTTAAGTGGCTTGTGTGTGTTCATTGTCTTAAATAATGATGATCTGTGAACCAGCAGAGGAATGAGGGCATTTGAGGGTGGGCTGTTGGCATGGCATCCTGGGAAACATCAATGTCAACAACAATAATAAAAAAGAACAAACAAACAGAAAACAATTTACTTTAACAAGATTGAGAGGCAAATACCGGGGAACATGGCCTGGGAACACAGGTTCAGATAACCTTAAACGCTATATTCCAACTGAACTTGTTTTATGAAGTTTTGTACTAACAAAACAAATAAAGTTGTAAATCAAGACACTTTTCAAATACATTTGGTGGGCCTGTTAGGGAGGTGGAAAAAAGGTATAACAGAAAACGTTTGTTATAAGCCTAAGGTGCTGATGTTATTCTTACCGTTTTAGTTGATTGAAAACTAATGCTGCTTGTACATTCCAAATGATTTACCAAATGGTCACAAAAATGTGTTTAGTACAGAGGAGGACAATATATGGCTATCAAGGAGGCTAAAGTGTAGCCAAGATTGTTTGGCTCCAGGATTGCAGCATTCTAAGCTTTGCACCATCATTGTAGCTCTAAACAGTTAATCAGCCTTGCAGAAGATTGATTTGAAGGTGAATCATCTTTTCTGGAATTTTTGAGCATCTTAAGCAGGCATTCTTCTACTATAGCCCTCACTGATAGACTCTGAAGCAATTATTACATGTCTCCAACAAGAAAAGTGAAGATAATGATGACATATTTTTTCAAGTATTGTACTCTCTTCATGATGTATTATGGTACAAAGGGCAACATTTGGACTTTTTAAAGTAGGAAATATTGAATCCTATGGCCTATTCAGTGTAGACAAGCTCTCTACCAGAAAACTATGTTCTCAGTCTTTATTTTACTTATATCTTTGTAACAAGGACTCAAAAAAGTTCCCCAGGCTTTGCCTTGAAATAAATCTATAGTCTAAGTCAACTTTGACCCTGAGGCAGAAGTCTCATCCTCCACAGTAGCATGAATTATCAATCACAGTCTATAACATTTTATATGTAAAATTAATAAAGCCATGCTCAATAAACTAAAAGATAAAATTCTGTATAACATGATTCTCTCAAGACTTAGCATCTTTTTCTACTGAAAACAAAAACATAAACCCCCAAATAAAGGCAATGAACTGTCAATTTCAGCATCATTTTTCAGCCATAAAACCAATGTATTTACTCAAGTAATCATGTAGAAAAGAAGCCCTATACAAGCTTCTTTTGCCAAAGAGGCTGCCATCATTCATCTATAGACAACATTATCACCTGAGGATTCATCTGAATACTGTACTCAAAATGTCCACAACAATGCTTCCTTAGCTACTGCTCAAATTTATGCTGATGTGAGATGTCTTTCTGTATATGTGTTGTTTTATTGGATAATGAATAAAGCTGTTTTGGCCAATGTCTTAGCAGAGTAGAACAGGTGGGAAATCAGAACAGAGATATATAAAGAAAGCAGAGTCAAAGGGATGCCATGTTTCTGTCAAAGGAAACAGACATCAGAACCATACCCATAAGCCACAGCTTTGTGACAGTACACAGATTGATAGACATGGTTTAATTTAAGATGTAAGAGTTAGTTAATAAGTCTGAGCTAATAAGATGAACAGTATTGTAATTAATACAGTTTCTGTGTGATTATTCAGGTCTGAGCAGCCAGAAAACAAATGAGCAGCCTTCGTCTACAATATGAAAATGAATATATTTGTGTTTCTATTGTATCTATGCATTACAAATTGCCATATAATTTTCTAATTATGCTATTTATTGCCAAATGTCTAAAATGGTTGATATTTGATGTTTGATAATTACATACTGAATAAATAAGTTATGTGGCTTTCTCTGGGGCTGAGATTATCTAAAGGAAATACAGAAGAGGGTGATAGAGCAAGACACCCAACAATTTCTTGTAACTTCAGTATATATATGTCCCTGTATGTATGAACAAAATATCTATCACACATGCATTCACATACCCACAAAACACATACAGAAAGAGAACCATTAAAAATAAGAAAAGGGAAAAAATGTTATTTATAACTTTTTTCTTACATACATACATTCCTTGAGAAAATGCTGGAAGAATAAAAAAGGTGATGGAAAATTAATGCTGACTATAGTTTCTTCTTGGTTAATTAGTATCGAATTTTAATAATCATCAGAGCCCTTAGGCCCCAACAGGAGAGAAGACCGTACCTCACCTGGGTAGTACAATAGTGCTGACATTGCTGGCGGGGCGTGATTGTGGGAGAGCTGGCCCTAAGTCCCTTAGGTGCTGAGGGCGAAGGAAAGATGCCCTCCCTTCTTAGCCCCTTGCCACCTGTGGCAGGGTGGAAGAGCTCACCCTGAGGTCACGAGAGCAAGAGAACTTCATCTACCTCTCAGAAGCTGCAGCACTCAAGAGATGTGACCCGGACCCTCATTTGCCATATGGTGTTATGAGCAAGGGGGAGATGCCCTCCACAGTTGTTTGGTTTCAGAAGTTGTTATAATCTGTGAGAATTTGAAAATTGGGTGTGACATCTGTGGCCATTGAGCTATACAGAGGCCAAGCCATTTGTAGTTAGATGCTGTGGGACAATGGTCTTGTATTCTATTCTATCACTTGTGTTATTTTAATAAAATGCTGATTGGTCAGTAGCCAGGCAGGAAGTATTGGCTGGACAACCAGGCAGGAAGTAGAGGTGGAATGACAACAACAGAAGTCTGGCAAGAGGAAAGACTCAGTCTGCAATCATAACCCAGATGCAGAGGAAGGAAGATGAGAACATCTCACTGATAAAAGGTATCAAACCATGTGGCTGACACAGACAGGAATTATGGGTTAATATAGGATGTAAGAGTTAATAAGAAGCCTGAGCTAATAGACCAACCAGTTTATAATTAATGTAGACCTCTGTGTGTTTCTTTGGGGCTGAACCACTGCTGAATCAGGCAGTACAGAAACCTCTATCAACAGTAAGATAGTAGTGAAATCTCTGACACTGAGGAGGAAAAGAAAAAGGGTGGCAGACAGAACTGAGTGAAGATTCCAATATCATGTAGGTCCAGAAGGACATAAGGAAGCTGTAGGACTTAGAGTCCCATGAGGGTGTCGGGAAGAGACAGAGTAGGCAGCTCTTACAGGGAGGTAAGGAAGTTCTAGAAATGGGTTGAAAACATGTGGGGAGAAGAAAGAGGAGGAGGAAAAGAGTAGGAGAGAGAAGAGTAAGGTCCTCATGACAAGATTTTCCAAATCCAGAGCATCTCCAAGCAGACTGAGAGACCTGTCCTAGAGAAATGTCCGAAGTCACAAAGGAGAGACATCCCTTTTCCATGTGATGGGGCCAGGAGGGTGAAAGGAATATTCTAACATAGCGGTGGATGTGGCTTTTATAGTAACAGACAAAACAGGCAGCTCTGGGCTCACACCCAGTAGAAGAAGAGAGAGCAAGTGTAGGGAAAGATAGTCTTTTCAAGAAACAGGCACCCAAGATGACTTAGCAAGTTCCTAAGCTAAAACAGATTCCCAGAATAATGGTGGAGAAGCATAGCAGGTGAAGGGAATACATGGCTTACAACATATATACCTATATCTATATCTGTATGTATGTATGTATATATATACATACATATATGTGTATTTTAAGATTTGTGTGTGTGTCTTTCTAAGAAATATATGTGTGTGTTGTTATATATATCATAGGAGAGTCAAATCAGCAACTTGGTTCAGTTAGGAGACTGGGTCCCTTAGAAAGAGGTCCACTTATGCCCCATCCCAGGTTTCAGTACCAGATACATAAAGTAAGAACAGGGCTGCTTCAAGGTATGGTTAAAAGAAAGGTTCCTATTGTATATAAAAGTCAAGGTAAGGGAGAGAATGTCATACACTGAACACAACCAGCAGAATAGACTTGGCGAAGGGGGTGGAGAGAAGGAAGACAAGAGAGAGAGAGAGCAACAAGTGAATAGCAGAAGTGTCAAGATTATACTGGAATCAGAAACTGGGGGAAGGGAAGCCTATGAGCTGGAGAAGTTTAGTGTAAGATGCCAGCCCAGTTAAAGAGACAGGATGCCAGCCTGAACTCTTTTGTAACAGATATTTGCTATGCTGAGGGAGCCTGGAGGTCAGCATGCCCTTTGGTATGCTAATAGGTACCAGAGCTGGCCTTTTGTCCCAAATTTTTGTTTGTTTGTTTTTGGATGTATTAGCCTCTAAATCCATCAGGACAATAAAATTAGAAGACTGACTTTCCTGCACCAATTAGCAGAGTAAACACTAAGTGGGTGAAGAGAGTATAGAGAGGGAACTAGGGGAGCCCTTTGAAGCTGTAGTTACTTCACACACCATCAGTTTCCATGTCTATGAATAAAGGAGACTGGAAACCTCAGTTCTGGGGCTTGAAGTTTTGCAGGCACCTTGGTTCCTTCTCATGGACCTGTTGATACTGCTCAGTGTTGTGGAAACTATCCATCACTTTGAGAAAGTCTTCAGGAAGGAGACTTCTACAATGAAGTTAATGTTTCATTTTTGTTTCTAGGGTGTTGCTTAGTAGCCCAGGCTGGCCTTGTGCTGGTGATCCACTAGATTAACCGTCCTGTCCTGAATGCTGGGATTATACAGATGGACTGTACCACCACACCCACCTTTCCTACATTTCCAGAAAGTTCTTTTAGGATATGTAGTACTAAAAACAACAACAACAAAAAAAATAGAAATACATGTCTTTTTGTGCCATTCATTCTCAATACATTATGCACCTTAGATATCCTGGAGTTTGGGTCACACAGAGAATTGAGAATAGAAACTCCAAGATCCAGGACCTGCATTTCCCACAGAACCTACCCCCACTAGAAAGCCTGGTCTCTCAACAGAGCCTGCCTTTCCTGCATAGCCTGTCCCATCTACAGAGCCTACCCTCCTTGGGCTGCTGAGGAAATAGATCCAGATTTGTAGCAATCTCCAGAAGGGTTAACAACATCAATGGTCAGCCTGGTGTACTATTTATACCTGTATAATTCACCCAAGTTTCTCCAGCAAATGCAGTGTTGTAGGAGAAGGCCGCTTGTTTGTTCCGGGCTGCTTAGCCCTGAAATAACCACGAAGGTGTTCAACATGGGAAGCAAAATTTGCTCTTTTCAATTTTGTCCCAATGTCAAAAGAGCAGCCCCAAGTCAATCCATACATACATACACACACACATACGTGCATACATACACATTTTCTAGAATTGTTATAATTATTATACTATCTGCTTTATTAAATCTCCCAAAATAACGGAATTCAGACTGCAAGTTTCTTCTATACAGGGTATATTTATGAACACTAGACTGATCATCAGGGACATTTTCCTCTTTCCCTTCTATTATCTGCCGATTTAGAGGAATCTTTTGCCAAATGCCTGCAAAGTGTTCACAGATTCTTTCATTCAATACATATCTTTTTTTGTTAAGCATCTTCAAGGATTTGCCCTTTCCAACAAAACCATTGTAAAATCTACAGTATTTCAGATCAACTCTGGCGTGTTCAATCTAAGTTTGGAGGCATATACTACTTCAGGTTTTGCAGCTCCATCCTTCAGAAACTCAAATGTTACGCTACGGGAAAACAAGAGTGAAACCATGAAGTTGATCCAGGCACAAACCAGCACATGATCCAATAAAACACATTCAAGCTTCCAGATACCCGTCCAGCCAGAAGCAGTAAAGTGAAAATTCAAGAGAAGAACCCGAGGTATTCGCACTCGCCCAGTGTTTTGCACCTAACTCCACCCGCACAGCCTCTTTAAGAAGCCGAACTCTGGGCGGGGGCAGAGCGCTCACGTGATCCGGAGCAGCTTGCTTGCTTGCGGAAGCCGCTCTGCTGTTGCCAAGATGGTGCAGTTGTACAACCTGCACCCGTTTGGGTCGCAGCAGGTAGTCCCCTGCCAGCGGGAGCCGGAGCAGATATGCTGCGGCGGGCTGGACGTGCTGTTCGTGGCTTCGGGCTGCAAGGTGGAGGCGTTCGCCGTGCAAGGAGCAGAGTCGTGCGAGCTGCGCTGCGCCTTCTCCACGCTGGGCAGGGTGTTGCGCATGGCCTACAGTGAAGTCGGTGAGGAGCGGCTTTGGGGCGGGGCTGTGGGTGGAGAAGGGGCTTGAGCTTCTCGGTTCTGGCTGCCGCGGGTCTGGCAGTTAAGTGCTGAAGGCGCTTTGTGCAATTGTCATAGTAACCACAGATCGGCAGGAGCGCCTTGGTGGAGTGCTTGCCTAGTTTGCCTGAAGCCTTAGGTCTAAACTTCCTCCCCGAGGTTGTTCAGCTAGTAATCTCAGCATCTGGGAGGTGAAGTGGAGGCACGAGAGGGCGGGGCGGGATCAGAAGTTTAAGGAAGTCCTTTGTTGTTTAGTGAGTTCCAGACTAGCCTTGGCTACAGATAATCTTGTCTCAAAGCAAAACAAAAATCACTCAACATAGGCATCAGCCTGCAGGGGCAAGGAAATGCTGACTGATCCACGTCTTGAATTAAAGGCCTGTAGCTGGGTACAACTTATGCCAGACCCTTAAAAAAATATGAACGTAAAAATTCTCCAACCTCACACAAAAGAAAAAAGAGGGACAATGATACCCTGGAGTTCACGGTATGCTCTCCTTCAAAAAATATTCCAGATCATAGCCAGCCCTTTTATATTCGTGAGTAACTATTACTTATTGATGGTTTGACTTTTGCGAATTCTTGAATACATTTGTGTGTGTGTGTGTGTGTGTGTGTAACAAAGACACGGGCTGTATATTTACACACTTTCCCTTACTCTTTTAAAGGGTGTTTTATTCTAAAATTTGAAGCAATGGGTGATGGGTGGTTTTCTTGCCTGTCATTACTGTTGATTCCTGGGTTCCTTCCATTGCAGTAGCTCTGCCTAAGAACTATTTAGAATAAATTATAAGAATAAAAAGAAAAAGAAAAAGGTTCTCATTCCTGGACCACACCTTCAGAAACACAATGAAGTTTTTCTGGAGGATATCAAATTCTTGGCCGGCTTGTATACTAAGGACTTGAGCCACACCAACTGCAGGAGGCTAGCATGAAACTGTGATTCATTAACGAAACCTTGAAGAACAAAAATGCCTTTATAATTAAGTTGGCTGCCTAAAAGAACTTTAGGAGTCAGGTGGGATGGTATTAGCATCACGGCCCATATAACTCAAAGGTAGCTTTCAGTTCACAGTTGAACCTTTGAGTGTAACTTCTTTTAATCCATGTATGACCAAACATTAATAGACACTCCTGACTGTGCCTATGGCCAAAAAAACCTATCTTTGACTTGTCCTTTGGCTTTGTGTTCACATTCTCAGTATGTGGACCAGGGGATTTGTATTCTTAGTGCTCAGTGTCCTCTGCTGTAGCAAATCTACCCTTGTCAAAAATCAGAAAAATTTCTGTATTTATATTTACTATAATGTTTTATAGATCTTCTACCCAAGCACAAAGCATTTTCTTTTTCTTACTGTCAGGCCCAATTCCAAAACTCCAAAAAGCAGTCCAAATATCCAGAAATGAGGAGTATAGGGGTATTTCTGGCAGTGAGATAAAAGCTAACATGCCTCAGGAACTTGTGAAGCTGGCTCAAAAGGAGTCATCTCCCTCACCTCCAGCAAAAGGGATCTTTGGTTTTCCAGTTTACCTGTGGTATGTGTCAGCATATCAAGGTCCGGGCTAGCCTTTTGGCTCCCTCAGTCCCTACTCACAAGTACCCGTTACATATTTCAGAGTCCATGCTAGTGTCTTAGTCTTCTTCACCTCCTTCTCTAACCTAAGCTCCTTTCAGCTCAGGCTTCCCTCACTACAGTTGCTCTCATCCTACTTAGAACCTGGTTATTCTCACTATTCTCTGCTCTTGCTATTCTCACTACTCTCTCTCTATTTTCCTATCCCCTGCTGTTCTCTCTCTTGCAGATAGCCCTGGCCATGTCCAGTCATCTGGGTATGTTTAGTCTGCTTCTTTTTCTCTCTGCTCTCGACTCTTTCAGATCTTCTAGCTTTTCTCTTTCTTATTGTCAATAAAACTTTCCCCTTCACCATATCATTGAGTGATCAGGTCATGTCTTTTTGACAGTTTTGCTTCACCCACTACCCCGCCAACATACATTTGGTGCCCAAACCACAGATGCACTTCCTAATCAGTTAAATGCTGTTCTCCTTCTGTAAATGTGTACACTATGTAAGTCACTCCTGGGGTTCCTGGAGTTTGACATCATTGACATAAACAATTTGAAAGAATATAGATTTATGTTGCTCATAGTTTGAGAGGTGTGAGTCTACTGTGTTATGGAGAACTCACATCATGGTGGCCAGAGAGTAACAGGAAAGAACTAGGCAAGGCAGAGTTCCTGGAAGCTCCCTCTTCAGCAGTGATCTTCCTTCCAGATATCCCCTTTATTGAGCCAAACTCCTTTCTACAGTTCTACGCTCACCACACTAAGATCTCCAGATTTTAAATTTACCAGCGGATTAATGCATTCATTCATTAGGGCAGTGCTCATGATCTACTTACTTTTGGAAATGTCCTCATAAGAAACAACCAGAGGTGTGTTCTAAGGTCTTTTGTAGTTCAATCAAGTTGAAATGATGAATGATTACAAGAAGATTACGTATTGTATGAGGATGCTTGGCCACTTGTTTGTTTTCTGGTCACCTAAACTCCTGAAATAACCACACATCTTAATTTAACCCATTTCTAGTAATCTGTGTACTGCCACGTGGCTGTGGCTTACCAGCTAAAGTTCCATCTGGCTCCAACAGGGCTACATGGCTTCTCACTGACTCTGCTTTTTTTCTCCCAGCATTCAGTTTAGTCCCCTCCCCTCCCCCTCCCCCAACCCTGCTCTGTTCTGCCCTGCTCTGCTATAGGCTCAAAGAAGTTTCTTTATTAAACAATGGTATTGACAGCATACAGAGGGGACTCTCACATCAATTAGAGAAAAAGTAGGTAACAATTTAGAAGGTAAGTTTTGAACTTTTAGCATCATCAGGGATAATGGAAATTGAATTTAGGCTGCATTTATGATGTGAAGAGGAAGGATAACCAACAGACAGAGAGAGACCCAGTGAACAGTGCAGTGTTGAAGACCTGCTGCGGGACATGTGTTTATAAGGTGTTTGTGGGTGGTGGGGCAAAAAAGTGAAAACCACACAACTCTCCTTGCACGTATTGAACCAACACAAGTTATTCTTTAACATTTGAGCACAAGCATACTGAACCAGTGACCCTCCCCCACCTCACCCTGTGCCTATATTTAATGATGTACCAGGAACATAATTTCTTTTTAGGTTGGGCCCTCCCTGTAAAGGTTATATGAACCCTTGTAGAATTTCCTTTCCAACCATTATCAGAATGAGCATAAGTCTTTGGACTAAATGATGGTCCATCATTTATCGACTGTTGCCTTAGGCAAGTTGTTGTTAATAACACTCTGAGCATCAGAGTGCTGAATTACAAAACTGGAAGAAAGATATTTGTCCTGAAGGGCTTTTGTAAAGATTTACAGAGAACATTATAGGTTGGCTAATGAGGCTTGTTAAGTAGGCCTGTTTAGCAAGTGCTATGATAGCATTTACAGAACCAGTCATCAATCTGAAATCACACAACTTACAGACACCTTGTTTCATGTGTGGACATTATATATTTATATGTATATGAGTTAAAAGATTTTATTGTAACTAAACAAATGTCCTTATTTTTAAATGTCATTTTCTAACTTAAATGTGATGTAAAAAATTATAGGCAACCAAAGAATAATTTTGAATTGGACATCATCAAAATTAAAGATTTTTGTGTATCTATTCTACCAATATATGGAAAGAGATATCCTAAGGATTTAAAAAATATTTGTAAATCATATATTTGATAAAAGACAGGTCTAAAATATATAATAAACTAACTTGGTGAGAGGAAAACACATTAATTTATTTTTGTAATGAGCAAACAGACCTGGAGTATATAGCCAACTGACAGAGCACTTGCCTAGCACACATAAGGTGCTGGGTTTGATCCCTAGCAGTGCATATACAGCAAAGGACTGGAATATACAGTTCTCTAAAGAAAGCATGCAAATGTTCAAAAGCACACAAAAGGGGCTCTACATCACTAATCATCAGAGAAATGCAAATTAAAGTCACAGTGATATACTCAAATCCCATAGTATAGTTCCAGTTCCTTACTTTAAAATTACCACAAAGTAGATGGGTATGATGGCATAAGCACTCAGAAGTCCAGGGCAGGAGGATCATGGCAAGTCTGAGGACATCCTGGTCTATGTAGTGAGTCCGAAGTGAGACTGGATATATCCTATGTACCCTGAGATGGTAGGAAACAGGCATGTATAAATACCTTTGCTGGCAGTGTGAACTTCCGTTATCTAGTTATGGTGGTAACTTGACAGTTTCTAATAAAGCTTAAAATACTCTTGGTCTGTAGCCAAACATAAATTTCCGACAAAAAAACAAATTATATACATATAGGCTTATTTGATACAAAATATAGTGGTAATCCCCCTACATTAATAGGTGAACTATTAAATATTTATGGCACATGTGTTTATAAGATAATTTATAGATATCCACATGTCTGTATGTTATGTTGGGATGGTGGGTGGTGGATAGCCGTGTATCACCATGAGGAAAAAGATATATTTGTTGTTTAAATAATTGGAGGTGATTTCTATTTTATGTTTATGCTGTGTAGTTACTTGGAACTTTTTTCCCCAAAGAAACTTGCTAACCTATATGCTTGAGGTTGTTAAATTAATAAAGCAGGTATTGTTACAAAAAATGTCATTATTAAGTTAAACATGAATTTAAAAATGGCACATTGTTAAATAGATTGTTGTGATGTATAAAAAAAGACAAAAAGCCTTGTTGTAACCCATGTTTATAAGAAAGTATTTGGAAGGTCACACACCAGACTGTGAACATTAGTCCTTAAGGATGAAACTGATGGGGGAGGTTAACATGCATTCATTTTGTACTTAACCAGTTTGGTTTCTACAACAAATGTTACTTTTACAGTTAAAATAATCCCATATAATCAATAGTTAAAAGAATATTGACTTGGTTTTATATTTTATTTGGTATCTCTAGTTTTCTTACTTTTCTGAGTTGTGACTTCTCTAGAAAGGGAAGGAAATGTCAAATGTAAATTCTGTTAAACTCAAGAGTCCCTTAATTCTATTAAAACCTGAATTTTCTAAGTTACATGAATATTGCTGAAGCTGTGACAGAAGAGCTTCCAACTGCAGTAAGAGGATGAACTTGAGTGACTGATGTAACTTAACACATATCTCGGTTCCTTAGAGGGCATCTCTGGTCCTTCCAGTCGGTGATCCCTGTGTTGTGTTATGCATTCCATTTTCAGGCAGCAAATTAATCAGTGGAATTTCGAATTCTAAATTTCAAATGCAATCTTGATTCCTTTTTAGGAGACTATCTGGTAGCAATTGAAGAGAAAAACAAAGCTACATTCCTGCGTGCTTACATGAACTGGAGGAGTAAGAGGACTGAAAACTCCCGTGTCTGCATTCGAATGGTTGGGCACAATGTGGAGGCACTCTTCTCTGAAAGCTTTAGAGACCAGATGTCTATAATTGAAATTCCACTGTCTGAGGATCCTTTATGCATTTCATGTTGTCCTATGAAGGGAGATCTACTTGTTGGCTGCACAAATAAGTTAGTCTTATTTACTTTGAAGTATTGGATCATTAATGAGGAATTCTCAATGTCGGACTTTGAACGTTCATTAATTATACACATAGATAATATCACTCCTGTTGAAATTTCTTTTTGTGTTGGTTATGTCGCTGTCACGTCTGACTTAGAAGTCTTAATCCTGAAACTGGAGTCAGATCCTACAAATAGAGAGAAAGTTAAACACCACCCACAACAAACTAACAACCAATTGCAACAGACAGAAGGTAAATGATGAATTTGACTTTCTAAAGAACCCCAGTGTCTATGGTTTGCCTCTTTTCTAACAGGTTTGGGTGTTCTTATTACATTGCTTTGGGTTGTGACTATTCATAGCTTATTTTGTTTCTACATGTATTTGTTATATGTCTGTAATGGAGCAACTGTATTAGATGAGGGTTTCTAAGGAGAACATTTTTTTTTTTTTTTTTTTTTTTTGAGACAGCATCTCCATATGTTTCCAACTGACCTGGAACTCACTTGGTTCAGGCTTGCCTCAAACCAGGAATCCTCCTGTCTTAGGCTCCTGAGTATAGGCATTATAGTTGTGAGTCCCTATACCTGGCCTACATGAGTTTCTAATTTTTGTGTTGTATTCGGTATTAAATGACATTAGATATCTTTGCTTTGGTTGCTTTTTTTTTTTTGTTCCCCAACTTGACTCATGCTAGAATTTTTAAAGAGTGAACTTTAGTGAAATTATGTCTCCACAAGACTGACTTGTAGGCAAACCTGTCAGGGGGGCATTATTGATAAATTATTGATGTGAGAGGGTCTAGCCATTGTGGGTGGTGCCACCTGTGAGCAGGTGGTAGTGGGGTGTATAAGAAAGCAGACCAAGAAAGCCATGGGGAGCAAGCCAGTAAACAGCCCTACTCCATAGCATCTTAATCAGCTGTTACCCTGAGTTCCTGCCCTGACTCCAGCAGGGGTGGAGTGTGGTCTGAGTTATAAACTACAGTAAACCCTTTCCTGTCCAAGTGACTTTTGGTCATAATGTTTTATCACAGCAGTAGAAACATAAGGCACATGCCATGTCTAATATTCATTCGGGTGACTGGTAGTACTTATAGTTGTTAAACTCTAAAATGTTATTTTTTAAGATGTCAGTAATGAAACTTCACAGCTTGAATCAGATTTTGTTATCTGCCTAAAACCCATGGAGCTTCTTGGTGAAAAGTGTGAACTGTCTGGAATATCTGTTAAACTGGAGTCCACAGGATTAGCAGATGAAAAAGCAAAATATTTAAATGTTCAGCACCTGCTATATAGGTATGAGAGCAACTTTTATTCACCAGCATTTAATATTTACATACCTGCTTAAAGTGTATAGAAATTAGATCTCTCCTCTTTTTCTTTTAAACCCACAGACGTTTTGCTCCTGATATTTCGTTCTATGTCTTGTCTGATAACATCAAGTTACATTCCCTTCAGCTGCTACCTATTTGCCAAACAGGTAAGTATGGCTGAGTGCAGAGAGGTTTGACAAGGGCCTGGACTTGGGGAAGTTCAGTGTAAAGACATTAGATTTGCTTCTTCTGCTGAGACTTCCTGGGGAAAGCAAAATTTTATTGGTGAAGAGAAGTGAAGCCACTAGGAGGGTGGGACCAGAAAAAACTTCGTTCTTTTGTTTGTTTGTTTTGGTTTTGAAATAGTCTGTGGACCCAGTAAAAGAAATTTGTGAGCACTGTTGGAGGATAGGTCTTATCTAGGTTCCAGCTGAGTATGGCACAGACTTTTGTAGGATGGCGTAGGTGTTGTAAGCAAAGTGGGAAAACCTGGTCTGAGTGGAAACTCATTCAGAGTACTAGTTTTTGACACTGCTGTACATTGTATTTACTTATACTTAAAATACTGGTATGGGTGATATAGCTCAGTTGACCAAGTGCTTTTCTAGCATGAATAAAATCTGGGTTTGATTCCTAACACTGAATAAACAGGGCATGGTGGTATACACACCTAAAATCAGCACTTGGGAGGTTGAGGCATGGAAGGTCAGAAGTTCAAGATCATCCATCTGTCTACTGAGTTCTAGGCTATCATGGGGCTATATAAGACCCCCTGTTAAAATAATGCTGGTGATTATCATTCTGACTTAATTGGACTGTTTTGAACTCTGGCACCCAAAACTTTTTCTAGTGAGCACCAAGATTGATACCAGAGACTCTGCACTTGCTCATGGCCTGTTCAGCATCTTCAAATGGTTTCTGAAAAGATATAAATGTTGCTATAATCCAGTGTCTTTATGAGGTTCTTTTTTTTTTTAAGTAAGCATTGAGTAGCTACTGTTGTTGATCTGAGTACTAGACAAAAGTAGGCAACATGCTTGTACTTATGAAATTAGTTATCTAATGGTAAAAGCAGATACTCATCAAATACTGCCAACATTGTGGTGTGGACCACATGACCACCACTGCTGCTTGACAAAGTTCCAGCATTTTGACATTGCAGACCACACTTCTCCAGCACCTTTTTACTTTCATTTTTAATGGTTCTCAGTATTCTTTTATTTTATTTTTATTTTTTTAAAACTTTATTTGCCTTTATTTCATGCACATTGATATAATGATGTCAGATTCTCTTGAACTGGAGCTACAGACAGCTGCGAGCTGCCATGTGGGTGCTGGGAATTGAACCCGGGTCCTCTGGAGGAGCAGTCAGTGCTCTTAACCACTGAGCCATCTCACCAGCCCCCAGTTCTCAGTATTCTAAGAGTTTCCTTATGCCTTGGAAATTTTTATGAGAGCTTTGAAGGACAAAAATATATAAAACAGTAGACTCTTTAAACAAAATAAATCTTTGGGAAAAAAAGTTCCTGTCACCAAAGAACAGTGAATCCCATTGTGCCCTCCTAATTACACCAAGAACAAAAAAATTAGAGATTTACTAGACACTCCTGATTCCAAGTATGAAACACCTAAAATCCAGATCCAGAGCCTGAGGCCATTAAGGGCAAGAGTTCAGTCTTGAGGTATAATGGGAAAATATCAGGACCTTCCACTTTTGGACTTTATGTGGGGAACAGGCTCACATAATAAGACTAAGACACAAAGGGACACAATTGGGAAACAACTTAGTGCTTATCCCCTTGAGAAAAGAAAATACTCTTAAATTATAGTGGAGTGTCTGGTTCCCAGAGGAAGTCCTTTTCCCAAGGTCAGGCTTTTGGATCAGGGTCTCCACTTCTTCTGGGCCTTGAGGAATGTTCCTACTTGGTTAAAGCAGTCATTCTCCTTATCTCTGGGTGAATGAATTTGTTGCCCTTCCTTGATGAGGGTTCCAGGTAGAGTTACTGAACCTTGAAGAACAATAGACATTTAGATACTAGCTTTTGTCCCAGGAACAATGCTCTAAAGAAGTTATTGGTGGCTTTCTGTCCCTGAATCATTGAGTCTGCTTTCAGTCTTTCCGTGGCTAAACTTTTAGGTACAAAAGGTACTCTTTTTTCAATGAACCCTGCTGGCAGCAATCCCAATTTACCCTCAGATCCTGTCTCCCTCCTCCTTTCCTCTGCCAATGCCATTCAGCCTTCTTGGACCTGAGCCCTCCCATCCCCAAGCAGGTCTCTGGTAAAATTAGACACTAAAATTGTTAGACACTGTGGGAAGGGAACCTGGTAGCCAAAGCCTGTAGTAAAAGACCGCGACTTTCGCTGGTGTCTAAGAAAGTGCTTCCTGAGTCTTGGTTCAGCAAAGGGAGGAGAAGAGAATATTCTAAGTAGAGGAAGCCCCAAAGCTTGGTAGAGAGTCTATTTGAAGAACTGAAAGAGCCAAGAACAGAGCAGAGTAAGGGAAAGGGGGATGTGGTACACGGCTGGAGATCAGACAGGACCAGTAGCCAGGCAGAGGGTCAACTCTTTCATTTAGTGAACTTCCCATAACAGTTGGAACAAAAAGTCCAGTTATTCCATGGCCAATGTTACCTACCTCTGGATTCATTTTGTCTCAGCCTGACCTGCTTACTGTTCTCCATCAACAGTAGCCTTTCTGCCGTCCTCAGATATGCCAAACATCCTTTTCTGTAAAATCTATTATTTCTTCTACCTAGACCTAGAATATGCTTTATTCTGATCCCATGTGAGTGATGTATTTTCATCATTTATTGCACAGCTCAAATGTCACCTTATCACAGAGGATTTCCCTGGTTTTCTCAGTTTGAGTTACTGTTATTTTTAATTTTGTGTGTGTGTGTCTGTGTGTCTGAATGTGGGTTTGTGCATGTGAGTGTAGTACTGGCAGAGGCCAATGAAGATGTCACAGGTGGTTATGAGCCACCCAACTTTGTTGCTTGGAGCTGAACTCAGGCCATCTGTAAGAGCATCAAGAGCTCTTAACTGCTGAGCTATCACTCAGACCCTTGGCTCTCTCCATTCAAAAATCTCTCTTCACTTTAGTTTACTTGTTTGTTCTCTGTTATAATGATTTCAGCCTCATGAGGCTGTTACTTCTGGGTTCTAGAGGTCATGTAGGTGCAGACAAGCCTTCTGACAGAAGTGCCTAATGGCCCCTGGGGATGTTAAAGGGCCCCACATGACCCACATGCTGTGGATTGCATCATCCACTTATGATTCAGCTAAGCCCTTGTGGGCATGCATGGTTACATCATCCATGAATAACTCAGTTAAGCCCTTGCACTCATGCATGAACCCCGTCATCTGTATATGACGTAGCCACGTCAACCCCCTATGCGCACACCATCTTCCTCTCTCTCTGCACACTGACTTCCCCAGGCCTGTAACACCCCTCTAGTAAACTCCTAAGCGGGTTTGTTGCATGTTCAATGTTTCCTTCTCACTCGGGCCAGAGTGCTGTGAGTCTCAGGAGACTCTCGTCCCCAAGCCCCTCTCCCGTGCTCAGGATCTGGAACTGCGTATTTCTTCCACAGCGACCACCGGCTTCAAGTGGTGAGCTTCCTCCATTCTGGTCAGCTTAACTGTTTCTTTGAACCAGAGGAATTGACCATTGAGCTCCTGGAAATCTTCTGGTGTTCCTAGAAATGGGGGGACAGCCCCCAACCATGGTCTTTAAGGCCGCGGTTGAGCCCTTCACTAACATTCATCTCTGGATTGCTTCCCTTAGCTAAAATCATGTTTGGACGATTCAGGGTCAGTCCTCCTGTGACTGGGGACCCAGGGTCCCTAGATTCTTTTTCTTTTTTTCTTTTTCTTATCTTCCCCCCCCCCCCACACCATGAAAGGCCGCTAAGTGCAGCCTCTGGCCTCTCTGGCTTCTGAGTCACCCTGACCAGATCCAATCAGGCTGTAGCATGTCACCTGTAGGCAGAGGATGCTCTCCTACAGGACATGTGGTTTTTGCCACCAATTTACACCCACCTATAGGGGGAGACATCCCATTATAAGCCTTGTGGTGTCGCTGTTTTATGGGTTTTTGTGGTTTCAGCTATGGGTAGCAAGCCATCTAAGTCCACCAATCCAGCCTCCCCCCTGGAATGCCTTTTAGAGGCCTTTAAGCCTCAGGCCTTAATGCCCTACTGACAGACACCCACACTTGTCCATCTTTTTTCTAAAAAAAAAAAATGGCCTCGTTACAATTTAGATAACAATCTAAAGTGGCCGCCTAATGGCACCTTTGATCTCAATATCTTACGGGGGCTTTCTAACTATTGTCAGTGCACAGACAAATGGAAGGAGTCTTTATTTCCAAGCCTTTTACTGTCTAAGCTCTAACCCTAAGCCCTCTGTCCTTGCAAGTTCTTTGCCTGCTCACATGTTCCTGGCTATGCTGTCTGCTTCGGAAGAAACTTCCACTCCTGCTCTGGACCCAGCTAACAAACTCCTGTCTTTTTTACCTCAGAGGGCAGCTACTCCTGTTCCTTCAGCTCTTACCCTGTTCCTTCAGCTACTGCTCTGGACCCCTTAAGGAATCCACACCTTCCCCATCTCAACAGACAGATACTTCCACTCCTTTACTTCTTTCTGTCTTGCCACCTCCCTTCACTCACTCTTCACCTCTCTCTCTCCCCCCAATAACTACTCCATCAGCCCCACTGGATCATTCTTCCTCTTGGTGCCTAGCTGCAACAGCCGCCCAGCTCTGGCACCCACCTTTACCCCTCCTCTCACATGCTCACGTGCTGCTATGGAACCCAGCCCTGACCAAGCCAAGCTGGCTGCAGTTCTTCCGTTGTGAGAGGTGGCCAAAGTAGATGGATTGATTAGGGTACATGTTCCTGTCTCCCTCTCAGAACTCTCCCATATATAACAAAAACTATGGTCCTATACATCTAGTTCTACCACTTTCATAAAGCAATTCCAATATATTACCCAGTCCTATAATCTCACCTTTCATGGTAACTATATGATCCTATCTAATAACCTACTTCCTGAAGAGCACAGGCAAGTTTGGGAGCAGGCCAGACTACATGCAGAGGAGATTCACCAAACACATGCAACACTCCCTCCGGGAGCAGAGGTGGTCCCTGAGCAGGAACCTTAGGAATTTTAGCTAGGGACCAGTTTTTGACTTGCCTCCTGGCAGGTCTCTGCAAGGCTGCCCTCAAATCAGTAAATTATAATAAGCTCTCAGAGGTCATAAAAGATACGAAGGAAAATTCTTCTGCATTTTTGGAACACCCCACTAAAGCTCTGTTACAATACAACTTAGATCCAGAAAGCACTGAAGGGAGACAGTTACTCATGACTCATTTTTTTTCTTTTTGTTCCCTCAGTGCTACCCTGACATTAAGGCTAAACTTAGACTTTTGGAGAAAGGCCCCTTGACCCTGCAGGCAGAAATCTTAGAGTTGACTTTTAAGGTGTACCATGTGAGCAATCACTGTCACATGCTAGCCATGGCCCTCCCACCAGCTGAGGTGGCAGATTGCCTAATTGATGCTATCTGTGATGTTCCCTTGCCCCCTGGGACTCAAGAACTGCCAGGCCCATTTTTCAAATGTGGTAGAACTGGTCACTGGGCCTGAGCATGCCCTAACCCTCATCTTGGTCCCACAAGACCTTGTCCAAGATGCCATAGGGAAGGATATTGGGCAGTCAATTGGCCTCATGCACATAGTAGCATGGAGACAGCAAACCCAGAAAATTCACAAGTTGACCTTCTAAATCTGGCCATAGATGAGTGAGGCTGCCCAGGCTCCTTTGTCCCAACCACAACCGTCATCTGTAACAGGGAGCCATGGTTATCAGGATGGTCAATCTTCTTTCTCTTAAACACCAGAGCTACATACTCGGTATTGAGGGAATTCTGGGGGCCTATCTCTCCTTCTAGTTTCCCTATTGTTGGGTAGGGGGACAGCCTTATCTACCTCAGAAGAACCCATCACTTAACTGTGTTTTTAGGGGTATTTATCTCATTCATTTTTATTCATGTCAACCTGCCCAGTACCTCTTATGGGAAGAGATCTTTTAGCAAAAGTAGGAGCATCCATTTCATTTGCTCCTTCTATTCACCTTACTTCAGACTCACCAGTAGCTCCCCTCCTCCTCCTCCTTATTCCTTCCCAACTTCCCAGTCCCAATTTGTCTTTTCCTTTACCAGCCTCTCAGGTGAACCCCCAAGTCTGGGACACCCCAAACCCTTCTGTTGCTAAGCACCATTCCCCCATCATTATACAATTACAAGATCCTAGTAAGTACATTATCCAAGTTCAGTTCCCTTCTCTCTCCAGAGCCTTAGGGCACTTAGGGCACTCTGACCTTCTAAGAAAAAAGCTATTTTGCCCCACCTCTTCTCCCTTTAACACTCCTACACTTGCTGTTATAAAACCTAATGGAACCTATCACCTGGTTCAAGACCTCTGGCTCATTAACTCCGCGGTGGTCCCTCTACATCCTGTAGTGCCTAACCCTTACACACTTCTTTCCACTATCCCCCCCAGGAACCTTCCACTTCTCAGTTCTAGGTCTCAAGGATGCCTTTTTCTTTATTTCTCTCAGCTCTCAATCTCAAAATATCTTTGCCTTCACCTGTACTGACCCTGACACTCACTTCTCCACACAGCTTACCTGGGCTGTTCTTCCCCAGAGATTCTGGGACAACCCAAACCTATTTGGTCAGGCTTTAGCCTGACCACTCACACTGTCTCTCTCTAAGTCTAAACTCATACAGTATGTAGATGATATATTACTTTGCAGTCCATCCTTGGAGATCAGCAAAGCTGATACCTCTGCTTTTTTTAAATTTCCTGTCCAAAAAGGGCTATAGAATCTCATCTTCTAAGGACCTCTCAGGTCATTTACTTGGGATTAACTATTACCCCAAACCAAAAAGTTATTACCCTAGACAGAAAAAAACTAATTCAGTCCCTTGAAGTTCCTTCTACAAAAGAAGAGGTTTTAATGTTCCTAGGCTTCCTGCATTCCTGGGTCCCCTCTTTCTCTCCTTGCCTGTTGCTTATACAAGGCAGCTCTCGGCTCTCTGCATGAGCTCCTTCGCCATCCCATTACTAAACCATTCCAGAGACTCCAGCAAGCTCTTATCCAGGCCCCAGCTCTTTATCTCCCAGATTTAACTGGTTCTTTTTCCCTCTATGTAACAGAGAAGGTGGGATATGCCCTTGGGGTTCTAGGACATCATCTGGGACCTTCCTTTGCACCTGTAGTGTACCTGTCAAAGAAGCTGGACCTCACCACTCAGGGCTGGGCACCCTGTATACATGCTTTAGCAGACACTGAGCTTCTGATTCGAGAGTCAAAGAAACTCTCCTTTGGGTCACCCACCACTGTCTTCTCTCACTACAATCTGTCCCACCTCTTAACTTCAAAGGCTTACAAACCTTACCCGCTTCCTGAGTTCTTTTCCTTCAGGTGGCACTAGTAGAAGATGTCACACTCACTTTCCAATGCTGCCCACCCCTTAATATCTCAGATCTCCTACCTCTCAAACTAACATTGATTATTCCCCATCTCATTCCTGCATAGAAACCTTAGAGGACATACTGCTTCAACTCTCACATATACAGGAGGGCAAACTGTCCCATGGCAGCTCCTTTTTATGTGAAGGGACCTGTAGAGCAGGCTATGCCATAGTGTCAGATACTGAGGTAGTGGAGGCACAGGCACTCCCTGCTCATACTACTAATCAGCAGGCTGAGTTAATAGACCTTACCCATGCCTTCCAGTTAGCAAAGGGACAATCTTTAAATGTTTACACAGACTTCAAATATGCCTTTCATATCCTCCTGTCCCACACAGCTATCTAGAAGGAGTGTGGGCTTCTTATGACAAAAGGAAGGTCCATAACTAACTCAGGTTACACTAACTCAGGCCTCCCACCCCCCAAAGCTATAGGAATTATTCACTGTCAGTCTCATCAGACTTATAGTTCCATTATTTTCAAGAGAAATAACTGGGCTGACAAAGCAGCTAGAACAGCAGCATTCCAGAGCCCAAACTTACCTCAGTCACCTCAGTACAGTCAGCCCACATTCTCACAGACAACCTCTGACATCCAGCAAATTCTGTCCTATCTACATCAGCTCTTTCATCCTAATAGCAAAGTTCTGCCTCATTTTGTCAAGGCTCACCTCCAACTCACCCTGAGGACTGTCAAAAGCCCAGGTGGTAAGAAACAATAACAAGTTTGGGGACATTCACAGCCCTTAAACTCACAAAACAGACTTTAACATAACAGGTTCATCACTAACTGCAGCAGTGTCTCCTGGATGTTCAGGTAATACCGTGGCGCTAAAGGAGAACAAGTGCCTTAAGATTTTCTTCAGGTAAAACATTAAGGGGTCTAATAATTCCCCCTTTCCAATAATTTCCCCCTTCCCTTCCTCCCCCCACCCTACTATCTTCCATTCCAACACAATATCATCATAATCATGCTTTTAATATGTCTAAAATTTATTTCTTTTCAAACATTTTTTTCATAAGCTCCAGGGAACCAATTGGACCTATCTAAATGTACCAGACTTGCCCAGAATAAGTATCATTTAATTCTTCCCTTATCATTCCTGGTCTCATGAACCCCTGAAAAATTTCCTTCTCCACCCCCCCAACCCTGTATCTTCCATCTTGGGACTCTCCTCCCTTAATCACCAGGATCTAAAATTTTTTCCAGACATAATGTTCTGCCTTTTCAGCATCTTGCGAGGTCCAAGCTGCCAGCCAGCCAATTCTGCAGAGCTGGGAAAAACACAAAAGTAATCACCTACCCCAAGACATGGTCAAGCATCTTAACTCTCCTATGCTCACAAAATCAGCAGGAAGCAGTCACAGGAGACAACACCCCATTTCCACTCATTAAACTCCCCAAATTTTTATAATAAACAAAAAAGTGGAATATAATGATTTCAACCACATAACGCTGATACTTCCAGGTTCTAGAGGTCATGCAGGTGCAGACAAGCCCTCAGACAGAAGTGCCTAATGGCTCCCAGGGATGTTAAAGGGCCCCACATGACCTACATGCTTTGGATTACATGTGTGCATGTATGGTTACATCATCCATGTATGACTCAGATAAGCCCTTGCACACATGCGTGAACCCTATCATCTGCGTATAGCATAGCCATGTCAACCCCCTGTGTGCCTGTGCTAGGCAGCTATTAAAAGCTGGATGTGCCATCTTGCACATTGATTTCCCCAGGCCTGTAACGCCCCTTCTAATAACCTAAGGGGGTTTATTGCATGCTCCATGTTTCCTTCTCACTTGTGCCCGGTAATTTCACCTTTCCCAACTCCTATCATTAGAATGTGAGGGCTCTGTAGAATAAGTTACCTTGTTTTGTGCATTGCCATCGTTGTTGAACCTTGAATGACAATACTGCAGCAGGCTCCTAGGGAGTATTTATTGTATGGAAAAAGGTCTGTAGATGTGTGGTTTATATTTGAACTGGGCCCCAGGTGAGTAGGTGTTTTAGAAGCTGAAGAATTGCGTAAGGTATTTTATAAGAGGAAGCAACATATGTAATTGTAACATTGTCATGTATGTAGAAATTAGTTCTGTTCAACTAGAGCTCATATGCGTACCAGAAAGAAGAAATGGAGATGACTTTGGGCTAGATATAGAAAGTGCAGAAATGGACTTTCAGTATCAATGGGTATCATAGAAGGAGGAAGAAGACTTTAGAAAAAAACTTTGATTATAAAAATATGAAACTTATTTTGATAGAAAATGGTACAATAAACCACTATATCCCAGTCTACAAGTTACACGTGGCAATATCCCGATCCATTCTTGTTTATTTTGATGAGTATTTTAACACCTATACCTTTTCTCTATTAATGTTTCTCTAAACAGGATCTCAGTATGTTTTATTTTAACGAATTCAAAATATTTCTTATGTAAAAATTTTACAATGTCATCAGGTCTCTTTTCAGGGTACACACTTTCCTCATCTTCTCAAGATTTTCCCCCTACAGTTCATTTGTTTCAATCTTGATTGAGTTCTGTGTCTTATATGGGATCAGACTTCTCTTTCTATTTTTGTATTTCTGTAGCATAAAATTGGACATTTACTGCAAAGTTTCCTCTAATCTGAATTTTGCTGATTGGACTCTTCACAGTATCATTTATCAGGTTCCTGTTGTACCCACTTTCTTAAGTGGTTAGTTATTAGATCTTAATTCATGCTTTTCAGTACATTACTAGCTATAAGTTGCCCTTAAGCATTTGAAATATAGCTAATAGAAACTGAGATATATTATAAATATAAAACACAGACTAGATTTTGAATGTTTAGTAACAATATGCAAAACTTTTGTTTTTTGTGTATTGTTTGTTGAAATGGCAGTGTTTTACATATGCTAAATTAATAGATAGTATTCCTGTTTCTTTTTTCTTTTTGGAAATGCTAGAAAACTTTAAGTTACAAATGTTGAATAATTGTGTTTTACTGACCAGGTTGATGGAGATTTAGGCTTGATCAGGATGTTATTATTATTGTGCAAGTAGTTTTGCTGTCTCTTGAAAAGCCCTTGCTTTTGTAAATGTTAACTGGACTCGTGAAATAACCAGGCCAGCTTGAAGATAAATAATTATATTTTTACTTATTTTAAGGGGAAACTCACACCACAAGAATAGGAAGTCCAAGCTCTGCTGTGTCCAGCAGCAGTCACTCAGAGAGAGTGAGCACCTAGTCCATCCCAGTTTTTATTCCTGAACTCCAGGTAGCCACGCCTAAATTAGGTTCCACCTCTTAGAGGTGATTGGTTAACAAAGCTTCCCCCATCATGTTTCCTGGTGGACACTACAATATTAAAGCCATCAGTGAGTGTAACTTAATTCACTTGTTGCAAAATGGTGTTTTCCTAATTACCTCCCCCTTTTTACATTTCTTACTGTCTACTTCCCCTTAGCACCTTGTAGCCTCTGATAGAGTCTAGTCTCATCAAAACTGTAGTTTGCATAGGAAAATCACAATATTGATTCTCTCCTTTTATTTTCTGGCTTCATTGCATGTCTCTCTTGCATTTTTCCAATGCAGGTTTAACTCCTGATGGAAAAGGTTTGTCTCAGGAAAAAGAGCTGCTGAGTCTCTTCTGTTTCTTCTCATTACCTCATGTGGGCTATCTATACATGGTTGTGAAATCTGTTGAGTTATTGTCAGTCTATTGGTATCCTGAGAAGTCTCAGCAAGCAGTTCTCACTCCACAGTTTTTGCACGTCATCACAAGGTATGGTTTCATTGGTGCTTGTTAGTCTTTGACTCACTTGCTTTTCTCTAAGTTTTCAAACTGGTGCTAAACTCTTTCTTTCTTTCTTTCTTTCTTTCTTTCTTTCTTTCTTTCTTTCTTTCTTTCTTTCTTTCTTTCTTTCTTTCTTTCTTTCTTTCGAGACAAGGTTTCTCTGTGTAATGGCTCTGGCTATTCTGGAACCAGCTCTTGTATACCAGACTGGCCTGCAACTCACAGAGTTCTGCCTGTCTCTATGTCCCTTGTGCTGGGATTAAAGGCATGCACCACTGCCACTCGGCAATAAAACTGATTTCTTAAACTGGAGTTTGATGCCATTTAATTTTTATCTTCTTGGTAGTGTCAGTTTTTATATTCTGTTTCTTCTTTTTTTCCATTCAAAAATTTGCACTTCCTCCCCACCTCCCATTCCCCTCCCGCTCCCCCACTCCCCCTCCTTCCTTAAGAGAGGGCAGGGAATCCTGCCCTGTGGGAAGTCCAAGGCCCTCCCCCCCCTATATCCAGGCCTAGGAAACTGTGCAACCAAATAGACTAGGGTCCCAAAAAGCCAGTACTGCAGTAGAAACAAGTCCCTGTGCCTTTATCAATGGCTTCTCAGTCAGCCCCCATTGTCAGCCACATTCAGAGAGTCCGGTTTGATTGCATACTCATTCAGTCCTGGTCCAGCTGGATTTGGTGAGCTCCCATTAGAACAGACAGGCACACTGTCTCAGTGGGTGGACCAACCCCTCGTGGTCCTGTCTTCCTTGCTCATATTCTCCCTCCTTCTGCTCTTCAACTGGACCTTGGGAGCTCAGTCCAATGCTCTGATGAGGGTCTCTGTCTCTATCTCCATCCTTCGCCAGATGAAGAGTCTATGGTGATATTCGAGATAATCATCAGTGTAATTGTGGGGCAAGGCCAATTCAGGCACCCTCTCCTCTGCTGCCCAAGGACCTAGCTGGAGACATCCCCTTGGACACCAGGGAACCCTTCTAGAGCCAAGTCTCTTGCCAACCCTAAAATGGCTCCCTTAATGTAGATATCTTCTTCCCTCCTCCTATATCCGCCCTTCCTCCATCTCCACCCTCCCACTCCCCCAAGCTCTCCCCAATCTTTTCCTTCTCCCTTCTCTCTCCCCCTCTCCCCCACTCCCACTCCTATGCTTCCAACTATTGCTGATGATCTTGCTTGCTTCCAATTTCCAGGAGGATCTATGTATGTTTTTCTTTGGGTTCACCTTGTTATTTGGCTTCTCTAGGCTTGTGAACGATAGGCTTAATGTCCTTTGTTCATGGCTAGAGCCCACTAATGAGTACATACCATAATCATCTTTTTGAGTCTGGGTTATGTCAACTCAGGATAGTGTTTTCTATTTCCATCCATTTGCATGTAAAATTCAAGATATTATTGTTTTTTACCGCTGAATAGTACTCTAATGCATATATATTCCACACTTTCTTTATCCATTCTTCCATTGAAGGGCATCTAGATTATTTCCAGGTTCTGGCTATTACAAATAATGCTGCTATGAACATAGTTGAACAAATACTTTTGTCATATGATAGGGCATCTCTTGGGTATATTCCCAAGAGTGGTATTGCTGGGTCCTGGGGTAGGTTGATCCCGAATTTCCTGAGAAACCGCCACACTGATTTCCAAAGTGATTAAACAAGTTTGCATTCCCACCAGCAATGGATGAGTGTTCCTCTTACTCCACATCCTCTCCAGCATAGGCTATCATTGGTGTTTTTGATTTTAGCCATTCTGACAGGTGTAAGATGGTATCCCAAAGTTGTTTTGATTTGCATTTCCCTCATCAGTAAGGAAGTTGAACATGACCTTAAGTGTCTTTTGGCCGTTTGAACTTCTTCTGTTGAGAATTCTCTGTTCAGTTCAGTGCCCTATTTTTAATTAGGTTAATTAGAATTTTAAAGTCGTTCTTGAGTTCTTTATATATTTTTGAGATCAGACCTTTGTCTGTTGCAGGGTTGGTGAAGATCTTTTCCCATTCAGTAGGATGCCTTTTTGTCTTAGTGACAGTGTCCTTTGCTTTACAGAAGCTTCTCAGTTTCAGGAGGTCCCATTTATTCATTGTTGCTCTTATGGACTGTGCTACTGGGGTTGTACGTAGGAAGTGGTCTCCTGTACCCATGTGTTACAGTCTACTTCCCAATTTCTATTCTATCAGATTCAGTGTGGTCGGATTTATATTGAGGTCTTTAATCCATTTGGACTTGAGTTTTGTGCATGGTGATAGGTATGGATCTATTTTCATTCTTCTACAGATTGACATCCAGTTATTCCAGCCCCATTTGTTGAAGATGCTTTCTTTCTTTCATTGTATAATTTTGGCTCCTTTGTTAAAAATCAGGAGTTCATAGGTTTGTGGGTTAATACCCGGGTCTTCGATTCGATTCCATCGGTCGACATCTCTGGTTTTATGCCAATACCAAGATGTTTTCATTACTGGAGCTTTGTAATAGAGTTTCAAGTCATGGATGGTAATATCTCCAGAAGTTCCTTTATTGTATAGGCCATCCTAGGTTTTTTTCTTTTCCATATAAAGTTGATTATTGTTCTCTCAATGTCTGTGAAGAATTTTGTTGGGGATTGCATTGAATATATAGATTGCCTTCGGTAGAATTGCCATTTTTTACTATGTTGATTCTACCATCCAAGAGCATGGGAGATCCTTCCATTTTCTGGTGTCCTCTTCAATTTCTTTCTTCAAAGCCTTAAAGTTCTTGTCAAATAGATATATCCCTTCCTTGGTTAGAGTTACCCCAAGATACTTTATGCTATTTGTAGCTATCGTAAAAGGTGAAGTTTCTCTGAATTCTCTCTCTGCTTCTCTATCCTTTGTGTGTAGGAAGGCAACTTTTTTTTTTTTGAGTTGATCTTGTGTCCTGCCACATCACTGAAGATATTTATCAGCTGTAGGAGTTCTTTGGTAGAGTTTTTGGGGTCACTGATGTACACTATCATATCATCTGCAAATAATGAAAGTTTGACTTTTTTCCTTTCCGATTCGAATCCCCTTGATCTCCTTATGTTGTCTTATTGCTATTGTTATAAGTTCAAGCACTATGTTGAAGATATGGTGAGAGTGTACAGCCTTGTCGTGTTCCTGAGTTTAGTGAAATGGCTTTGAGTTTATCTCCATTTAATTTGATGTTAGCTGTTGGCTTGCTGTATATTGTTTCTATTATATTTAGACTCTTATCGTAAAGTGGTGTTGAATTTTGTCAATTGCTTTTTCAGCATCTAATAAAATGATCATATGGTTTTTTTTTCAGATTATTTATATGATGGATTACATTGATAGATTTGCATATGTTGAACCAGCCCTGCATCTCAGGGATGAAGCCTACTTGATCGTAATGGATAATTTTTTTGATGTGTTGCCAGTATTTTATTGAGAATTTTTGCATCAATATTCATGAGCGAGATTGGTCTGTAATTCTCTTTCTTGGTTGAGTCTATGTGTGATTTTGGAATTAGGGTAACTGTAGCTTCATAAAAAGAATTTGCTAATGACTCTTATGTCTCTATTATGTGAAACACATTAAGGAGTATCAGCTCTTCTTGGAAGTTCTAGTAAAATTCTGCATTAAAACCATCAGGTCCTGGGCTTTTTTTTTTTTGGGTGGGAGGTTTTTTATGACAGCTTCTATTTCCTCACGACTTATAGGTCTATTTAAATTGTGTACATGGTCTTGATTTAATATTGGTATATGCTATTTATCTTTAAAAAATTCCATTTCTTTTACATTTTCTAACTTTGTGGCATGTAGGCTTTTGTAGTAAGACCTAATGATTCTCTGAATTTTTTCAGTGTCTGTTGTTATGTCCCCCTTTTCATTTCTGATCTTGATAATTTTTATGTTCTCTCTCTGCCTTTTGATTAGTTTGGATAAAGGTTTGTCAATATTGTTGACTTTCTCAAAGAATCAGCTCTTTGTTTCATTGTTTTTTTTTTTTTTTTTTTTTTTTTTTTTTTTTTTTTTTTTTTTTTTTTTTTTTTTTTTTTTTTTTTTTTTTTTTTAGCTTTTGGTTTTTTCGAGACAGGGTTTCTGTGGTTTTGGAGCCTGTCCTGGAACTAGCTCATGTAGACCAGGCTGGTCTCGAACTCACAGAGATCTGCCTGCCTCTGCCTCCTGAGTGCTGGGATTAAAGGCGTGCACCACCACCGCCCGGCTCATTGATTCTTAGATTGTTTTCTGTGTTTCTATTTTATTGATTTCTGCCCTTAGTTTGATTATTTCCAGTCTTCTACTCCTCCTGGGTGTATCTGCTTTTTGTTTTTCTAAAGCTTTCAGGTGTGCCGTTAAGTCCCCAATGTATGCTTTCTCCGTTTTCTTTAAGTGAGCACTTAGTGCTATGAACTTTCCTCTTAGCACCGCTTTCATAGTGCCCCATAGGTTTGGGTATGTTGTGTCTTTATTTTCGTTGAATTCAAGGAAGACTTTAATTTCTTCCTTGACCCAGGGGTGGTTCAGTAGTTGACTGTTCAGTTTCCATGAGTTTGTAGGCTTTCTGACAGTAGAATTATTGTTAAATTCTACCTTTATTCCATGGTGATCCAATAAGACACAGGTGGTTACTAAATTTTTTTTTGTATCTGTGGAAGTTTGCTTTGTTACTGCATATGTGACCAATTTTCGAGAAGGTTCCATGAGATGCTGAGAAGAAAGTATATTCTTTCCTATTTGGCTGGAATGTTCTATAGATGTCTGTTAAATCCATTAGATTCATTATTTCTGTTAGTTCTTATTTCTCTGTTAGGTTTCTGTCTGATTAACTGATCCATTGGTGAGAGAGGAGTATTGAAGTCTCCTATTATTAGTGTGTGGAGTTTGATGTGGGCCTTGAGTTCTAGTAATGTTTTTTTACATATTTGGGTGCTTTTATATTACAGGCAAAGATATTCAGGATTGAGACTTCATCCTGATGAATTGTTCTTGTTATTAATATAAAGTGTCCTTCTCCATCTCTTCTGATTGATTTTAGTTTGAAGTCAATTTTGATAGATATTAGTATAGTCATACCAGGTTGTTTATTAGGTCCATTTGATTGAAAAACCTTTTCCCAACCCTTTACTCTGAGTAGATTACTGTCTTTGTGGTTGAGATGTGTTTCTTGTAAGCAGCAGAATTTTCGATCCTGCTTTCGCATCCATTCTTTAAAGAAGTTTTTCACATCCTGTTTAATGGTCTCTAACACTTTCATAATTTTATGTTTAAATCTATTTCTTCTACTTCTTCTTGATTAGGGTGTTCAAGTCTTCCTGTTGTATGCTGCTGGATTCTGGTGATGTCATGTTGCTTTTCAGATTGTTGGAGGAATTCTTGCATGGTGCCTGCCCATCTCTGCCTTAAATGATGTTAGAAAAGTCAGAATTTCCAGAGGCTACTAAGAGTATGTTTTAAACACTACAGAAACCACTTTGGGATTCTGATGCCCACCTTTATCCAGGGTTCTCCCTTCCCTTACTGTTTTCTGGTATAAGGAAAAATGCTAACAGTAAAAGTGTATTAAATAGGGTCTAAGAATGAAGAATCCTGAGTGCTTGTAAGAAAAATTCAAGAATACAAGACAAGAGTCTTGTGATCTCAGTTCCTTCTAAGCATGGGTTTGTTCTTGGAATGTTCTTTCATGCCCCTCCCAGGTGTAGTAAATAGGAATGGGTTTACTTCAGATTACCCATTATCTTGCTATTCTTATTCAAAATGTTTACAGCTTGAACTAATATGACCTTGCGTAACCCTCAGAATAACGATTGATGCTCTAAATAGAGATGGCAATTGCATGAGACTTTGGTGTACCTCGTTTTTAGGCCCCATTCTCCCAGGTCCTGTAGACTGGGGACAGTAGTGTTTCAGGAGTGCTAATCATCCCACTCTTCACGTTTGTGTGTACTGATAGCCTTTGACTATGAGGAAGCTAAGAATAAACACATGGTGGGAGTCATGCCAGAGAGCTAGGGTCAGGTTTTGAAAGTCAAGCTAAGGATGGCTTTTTCTTTTGCTTCTGGAACACTGACAGCTGCCACTATGGAGAATGAGTTCATCGTCTATCAATAAGTTGTGGGAGTGATTCAGGAAAGGGTATTAAGGGACTGTTTATAGGTAAGTGGCACACCTGTCCTTTTCTCCTAGTTTTAAAGAACTAATGTTTGTTTCTCCAAGTTTCTAGTTTGCTTCCAAGATGGATATGGTGTAATTTCTGAGGCAACAGCTTTTTAATCAATATTGCTATTGGTTTAGATCACTTCAACAGATGACTTCCAGGTGTTTATGTGCTCTCAAAGTGTCCTTATGTGTCTTTACCCTGCAGAATGACTCTGGGGTTGTAGAAGGAGACAGAGGAGTCAGAGACCTGCTTTCTAGTTGGTTATACTCTCTAGAGGCCTCAGCCAATATAAACCTTTCTAGTTTTCAAAGCAAGATAGTGAACAGGCATTTCTGAAGAATCCTGTGGCTTTCATTTTCATTTTACCTTTGATATGTTGGTGTAGCTGGTCACATGGCATAAAAGAGGTTGAGTTTTATTATGAGATGTTAGAGTAGTCAGCAGTCAGGAAGCCAATTCTAAATTCTGTTCTAATAATCACCTGTTTATTCTGTGAGCTGCTGTTAGAGGCATTTTACTGTTTTTTAAGTGAGGATCTTGATTCCAACCTGGCTAGCCTGGCTCTTAATGAGTAAGACTGTGGGTGGACATGGCAGTCGGTGCTTGAGATTGTTTTCCATGGGAATGAGGTAGTCTACGATCATGCCTCAGGGATTCAGCGACACTGTCCTTTCTAAGAACCAGATCAAAATACTATCATGTGACAGTAGTATCATCTCTACCCTCTGCAATTGCTATTTGTTGGTGAAGTCCTTCTCATCATGGTGGGTATATTGGTTCTTGGTCACCTCTTTGCTTAGTTCCATCTCTCTTCTTCCATAGCCACAGCCTTCAGTGTTTCACGGTGCGTTGCAGCGCAGCAGTGGCCCATGAGGAGGACCTGCATATGGATACTACATTGAAGGTTAGAGCTGACTTCTGTTGACATGAATGCTTGCAAAGGCTTTATTGTTTGTGCTAGCTAACTTAATGTCACCTTGACATAGGCTAGAGTCATCTGAGAGGAGGGAACCCAAATAAACCCTTTCCTCACCATCTTGCTTTTGGTCGTGATGTTTCATTATAGTAATAATAACCCTAATTAATACTTTTATTAAATTAGAAGTTCTGAATAAAAACTAGTAAGCATTTCTGATGTGTGATTTGACAGTTTTTAAGATTGTTTCAGTGTGTTTTAAAGTGTTATGAGTAATTGTAGGAGGAGGGAAAGAGCCGCTTGTTGGTTTCTGGATGCCTAATGAGCTTAGACCCAAAATAACCACACAGAAACCATATTATTTAAATCACTGCTTGGCCCACTAGCTATAGCTTCTTATTGGCTAATCCCTACATCTTAATTTAACCCATCTCTATTAATCTGTGCGTCACCATGAGGTTGTGGCCTACCAGCAATGTTTCAGTATGTCTATCTCTGGTGGCTACTCCATGATTTCTCCTAACTCTGCCTTTCTCCTCCCATGCTATAGGTTATGCCAATTTTCTTTATTCATTAATCAATAAAATCAGCACATAGACAGAAGGACCTTCTACATCAAGTAATAGATACAGTGTACCTTTAGAGCAGTGTTTTCCAGCCTATGGGTTGTGACTTCTATCTCCAAAAATATTTACATTATGGTTCATAACAGCAGCAAAATTACAGGTATGAAGTAGCAACAAAATAATTTTATGGTTTGGAGTTACCATGAGAAACTTTATTAAAGGGTCACAGCATTAGAAAGGCCAAGAATCATTGTTTCAGAGGGAAGTTTATAACTATGATATATTATTATTTTTCTTGTTTTATTTTTAGTCTTTTTTTTTAAAAAAAAAACTTTTTAATTCTTCTTTCATATATGTCAACACCAGTTTCCCCTCCTTCCAGTTCCTCCCTCTCACCTTCCCTCTCCAGGTCATCCATGAAATGTATTCTCTTTTCCTTTCCCAGAGCGATCCTTGTGTCCCACCTTGAGCCCTCCTTGTTACTTAGCCTTTCTGGATCTGTGGATTGTAGCATGATTATCTTTCACTTTATAGCTAATATCCACTTAAAAGTGAGTATATACCATGTTTGTCTTTCTGGATCTGGGTTACCTCAATCAGAATGATTTTTTTCTAGTTCCAGTCATTTGCCTGAAAATTTCATGATGTCATTGTTTGTTATATGAGGCCCACTTGTTTGGATCCCAGCTGCCCTGCTAGCTTAGGCCAGAAATAATCACACAGAAACTGTATTAATTAAATCACTGCTTGGCCCATCATTTAGCTTCTTATTGGCTAACTCTTCCCTATTAAATTAACCCTTCTTCATAAATCTGTATATCACCATGAGATCATGGCCTACCAGCAAAGTTTCAGCACATCTTTCTCCAGTGGCAGATCCATGGTGTCTGCCTCTCTGCCTTCCTTCTCCCAGCATTCAGTCCAGTTTTCCTACGTTCTGCCCTATCAACAGGCCAAGGCAGTTTTCTTTATTCATTAACCAATAAGAGCAACACACATAATAGACAGAAGGACCTCCCACACCAATTGCTTTTAACACTAAATAATACTCTTATTATGTAAATGTACATTTTTTAAATCTATTTTTCAGTTGAGGTTGTTTCCAGTTTCTGGGTATTATGTATAAAACTGCTGTGAACATAGTTGAGCAAATGTCCTTGTGATAGAATGGAATCTTTTTAGTATATGCCCAGGAGTGATATAGCTGGATCTTGAGGTAGACCAATTCCCAATTTTTTGTGAAACTGCCATATTGATTTCCAAAGTGACTGTACAAATTTTCACTCCTACTGTTAAGAGAAGTGTTCCCCTTTCTCCACATCCTTGCCATTATGATCTATCATTTGTGGTTTTGATCTTAGCCAATTTGACAAATGTTAAGATGGAATCTCAGTGTAATTTTGATATGCATTTCCTGATGGCTAAGGATGGTGAACATTTCAATAAGTATTTCTCAGCCATTCCTCTGTAGAAAATTTTGTTTAGATCTATACCCTATTTTTAATTGAATTATTTCATTTGGTTGATATCTAGTTTCTTGAGTTCCTTACACATTTTGGATGTTACCCTTCAGATGTAGAGTCAGTGAGAATCATTTCCCATTCTATAGGCTGCCATTTTTGTCCTTTTTACCTTGTCATTTGCCTTATAGAAACTTTTCAGTTTCAGGAGGTCCCATTTATTTACTGTTTATCTTAGTGCCTGCTCTATTGGTGTTCTGCTTAGGAAAGTGTCTCCAATGACAATGCCTTCAAGGCTATTCACCACTTTCTCGTCTGTCAGGATCAGTGTAACTGGATTTATGTTGAGGTCTTTGATCCACTTAGACTTGAGTTTTGTATGGATCTATTTGCATTCTTCTCCATTCCAACATCCTGTTAGCCCAGCACCATTTGTTGAAGATACTTTCTTTTTTCCATTGTATTTCACCTGGAATTCACTATGTATTCTAGACAGGCCTGTAACATGAATCAGTCCTCCTGTGTGTGTATGTTTTCCAAGTGCTGATGAGATTACAGGTGTCAGCTACCATTCCTGGTTGTACAGTTTTACTTTTTTTTTTTTTTTTTTTTTTTTTTTTTGAGACAGGGTTTCTCTGTGTAACAGTCCTAGCTGTCTTGCAACTAACTAACTAACTAAGATGGAATCTCAGTGTAGACCAGGCTGGCCTCGAACTCACAGAAATCTACCTGCCTCTGCCTCCCTAGTGTTGGGATTAAAGGCATTCACCACCACCACCCAGTCTTGTTTTTCTTGGACACGTTTGTTAACAGTTGTATAGAACTATTAAAACAGTGCAGTCAACACTGCAATTGAATGTAATGCATGAAAGTGGTTTCTTTTACTATCATCATAATACAATATTTTTTATTTTCTAAGCCTTTAACAATTTCTTATACTCAAAAGTTTCTTGATATGCTAGACCAATAATTTCATTTTTGTTTTAGTGAGAATATCTTTAACATCAAAAAAGCTTGAATTACAACTGAATATAGGCAAGTTTTTGATGATCATGTGACCTTGAATTTTTTTTCTCAGCAATGTAGTCACTATTTGCGTAACATTACCTGTGCTGTTTCACTTCTAAGGTATAAACTAACTGAATGCATGTTCGTACCTATTGTGCTTTCTGCAAACTGCCCTAAATTATTCTTCCCTGTTTTTTCAGGTTACTTTATGTCTGCCTTCAGTGCCGCTTTTGTTGGTGGGAGGGTAGTGCTTTTTGCTAATGATGGCTATATTAGATAGCAGCTTGCTGTTTGATCCTGCGCAGTGAGCCTGAGGTGTGGTTACCACAGTGCTATCAGCAGGTATCTGGATAATGATAATGTCCTAGAGTGGGTTCATTTTTCACCTGCCTGACTAATGCCATAATTTTCTGTTGCTGACTTGACTTCAAATTTGTTTTCAGATGCTGGGAAAACTAGATTCATAGATTTTATGTGCCTTTTCTCTAATGTGCACAGCATTGAAGGAGGTGTGAGAGGGAAGGGAGTGGTGTTCACACTTTCTGGCTCCCTTTCCCCATGGCCTCACCAGTTCTGAAACTCTGGATGCCACTGATTAAGCGTGCAATCATTTCACCCACTGCTATCTGAACATTTTGGGAGCTGTGAATCTGAGACAGCCCCGACTGAAGAAAAGTATATACAGTCTTCACTCCCTTTCCTCGGAGATTCTGCTTCTTCTACTCTATTCATGGCCTACTGTATCTTATCTGTTTTCTTCCATTTAATGTCTTGAGGTGGAACACTATCCTGGCTCCTCCCAATTTACTTAACACATGCCTCAGGCTATTAGATGCCCGAGACTTTGTTTATAACCAAGGGGTTTACAGTGAGGATCAGCAAAACATACAAGCAAAGAAAACATTTTATATGCTTTATGTGCTACAGTGTGGTCTTTTATAGCATCTGATTAAGCCCTAAGATGCCATTTAGTAGAGATTTTACTGAGGGACAGGTAACAATTTCAGAGCTACTCTTCCAACTGGGTCTTCAGGGACTATTCTCCAGTAGCTTCCCCAGCTGTGAGACCTTCTTTCTGTATTTATAGTCATCAATTCAGAAAAGATCTATAAAATAGGTGGTGGCTGATATGCATAGGTTGGTATTCTAAAGAACAGGAACTGGGTGGAGAATTTTTTAATCAAATGAACAGACTGACTTTGTAGGTTTGTTTTTAAAGACAAGGTCCCATGTATCTCAGGTTAGCCTCTTAATTCACTTTGTAGCTGACTATAACCTTGAAGTTTTGATCATCCTGTGTCCATCTCTTGAATGAGATATGAGTCACTATCCCTGGTATTATACCATGCTGGTGAGTGGACCCAGGGCTTCATGTACTCTGCTAACTGAGCTACATCCCAAGCCTGGATTTTTGAAGATGAAGTTCACATACCTTCATTCCTTGGTTAAATTTGATGTTTTCCCTTCATTAGGCTTGCCCACCTGTCAGTATGGATGTGTGTGCCCTAAGGATACAGCTTTTCATAGGACTGAAAGCCATCTGCCATTTTAAAAACCACATCATACTTCTGACCAAGGCAGACCCTGAAGCCATTTCAGAGAAAAGAGAATCACCCAAGAGACTTCTGTAAGTATTCTGCTATCCTGGCACATTTCTGCCAGTTTCTGGAATGAAGTGTAACTGATGTAATGTGTATGTGTCTTAGTTTTATTTTTTTAAATTAAAACTCAGAATGATCAATTTGGTGGCTTTCCCAGAGAAAATAAAGATACAATGATCTCTAAAATATTGTTTATAATTTAACTTTGAACTTTTATAAGAAATGAATTATAAAATAGTTTCAGTATCTGTCACCTGTACTGTGGATAAGAATATAAAAGATTAGCCTTCTTTGTATAATTATGGGGATAGATAGAACGCCTAATGTTAATCCTGGCCACAAAAATTCTCCCTGCTTTTCTTCTTTGGCATTTCAGTACTTAAATTTTTATTCAAAGGTCATTTTTATGTTATAAAAGAGCTTATTATATTTTTATATTAAAGAATAATCCATTTTATATTAAAGAAAAACACAGAAAAGTAAGAGAAGACACTTTAAGCCAACTCAGACTTATGTATTTCAACATTTCCCAGTGATGTGAATGCTTTACATGTTGTTTCTGTTAAGATTTTGTGGTCCCTGACATGTTAGACTCATGGAAACCACAATGAAGAGGGATCGGCCATGAGGATTGTCAAAGCTGTTGGGTCTGCATGCCCCTCAAGTAGGGGGGCTTAGTCTTGGAGAATTGGAAACAAGTTGGCTTGCCTGTATATGGCAGTAGTAAATGCTACTACTGTGTAATGTGTAAATGTGGAGTGATGTGACTATGAAAACTGACTATATATATATATAGCTAAATACCAGGGAAAATTAAATGAAAGTGATGTATTTGTATTATTTTATAGTACCCAATATTTACAGGAGAAAACTATCATTTATTAATAACTTGTCTCCTAAGTCTGATCCTTTTCTATTCTAGAAAAGATGCCAGTGTTAGGAGAAGAATTTCCCCCATAGCTGAGGCCGGATGGAACCTGTATATTGTGAATACTATTGCACCACTTCAGCTATACAAAGAAATGGTACCTTTTTAGACATCTGATTCTTTTTCATAGAAATTTAGAGTAAAATTGAATGTAAGAGATTGGTTCTAGACAGGTATGGCTCTTGTTACTGCCCAACCTCTGCCCTTGTATTTCACTAAGGAAATCTCAAGAGAGGAAAATAAATGGATCTGGTTAATTATACATTCAGTTTGCTGCATCAAGACAGCTTCCAGGCTCTATTGGGACAGCCAAGCATGTTTTCACAGCTTCGAGCATTTCTGAGGCCCCTTACTCATACTCGTCTTAAAGAGGTCTACTGAGCTAATGTAAGCCACTGACTCTAAGTTCTATGTGCTGGTTATTTTGCCACAAATGTATAAATAATCTGGAAAGGGTAAATCTTCATTGCTTCCTCCATCTGATTTCTGTGTAGGCAGGTCTGTGGGGTATTGTCTTAATTAATCATTGAGTTGAGAGGGCCTAGCCCACTGTTAATGCCATTTCCTTGTCAGGTGGTCCTGAGTGATAAAGGCAAGCAGACTGAGCAATCCATAGGAGCAAACACAGAACTGATGTCCCCCAAGGCTTCTGCTCCAGTTTCTGTTTCCTGTTTCCCTCAATGTAAACTGTAAGCTTTAAGCCAAATAAACTCTTTCCTCCATCCAAGTTATTTTTGGCCAGTATTTTATCATAGCAAGAGAAGCCAAACTAAAGCACTAACAAAGAAAACCAGGAAATGGAGTTGAAAAAATTATTTCTATCAAACTCTTTCTTTGAAGTGTAATAGGTTGTCTAAACCAGCAGTCTGGTAAGGGACCTATAGTGGCATTCCTGTCTTGTTTCAAGATTCACAACTCCCTAGTCATCTTTGGCAATTAAACTACATTTCATTTAAATAATGCCAAACTTAGATAAATTGTAAGAATGGTAAAAATACAAAGAAAAACTTACAGCTGTCACACAGACTCGCTGTAGTCAGTATTCCTCCTGATTTGCCCTCATGGTGTACTCCTATACTTTCCTAACAGTTATTTTTCTTGGTCCATTGAAAAGTAGTTGCATATATCACAGCTTTTGACTTTAAATAATAAGGTACTCTCTTGTATTAACACAGTAAGCCATATGCTTCAGTAAATTTAATTTTTATACAGTGTCTGTCTAGTTCATGATTCATATCCCACCTAGTTTAGTCAGTTGACTCAGCCATGGCTTAATAGCTTTCCCACCAATCCATTCTAGGATTAGGTAATATGCTTAATTACCATATCCCCTTAGCTTTTATTAATCTAGAATATTTATGTAATTTCTCCTTTTATTTTGTAACATTAACATCTTAGGGAAATACAAATTTCATATTTACTTTTTCTTTTATCTATTTTGAAAATGTTCATAATTTTGTTGCATTTTTTCATGATTAGATTCTGTTTATACATTCTCTGCTAAAAAAAACTGCATGATAATCTTGTTTTTTTAAATTTTTTTAAGTTTCATTTTACATTCCAACCACAATTCTCCCTCTCACCCCTCCCCCCGCCCCCCTATCACCTCTCCCACAGACCACCTTCCATCCACTCCTCCCAAAGGGTAAGGACTCCCATAGGGAGTCAGCAAAGTCTGGCATATTAGGTTGGGGCAGGACCAAGACCATCTCCCACCCCCGAGTTAAAGCTGAGCATGGCATTCCGCCATAGGCAGTAGGCCATGCACCAGGGATAGATCCTGGTCCTACTGCCAGGGACCCCTAGATAGTCCAAACTCCACTACTGTCTCATGGAGGACCTACTTCTGTCCTATGGAGGCTTCACAGCTGGTGATTGGAGTTCATGAGTTTCCACAAGCTTGGTTCAGCTGTCTCTGTAGATTTCCCCATCGTTTATGATCTTGACCTCCCTTGCTCATATATTCCCTTTTCTCTCTCTTCGACTGGATTCACAGAACTCGGCCTGGTGCTTGCTTGTGGATCTCTGCATCTGTTTCCATCAAGCTATCTGATGGAGGCTCTATCATGATAGATGGAGTATTTACAGATCGGATTGCAAGGAAAGATCAGTTTTATCACCCACTCCACTATTGCCAGGAGTCTTGGCTGATGTCATCTTTGTGGATTCTTGGGAATTTCCCTAGCACCAGCTTTTTCCCTAACACCATAGTGGCTCTCTCTATCAAGAGCTCTCTTTCATTGCTCTCCATCCACTCAACCATCCTGTTCCCTCATTTCACATGCTGCTTCCCCCACCTTTATTGACAGCTTTTGCCCCCAGTTTATACAGGAAATCTCATCTAATTCCCCACCCCAGAGATATCAATCTTAGGGTCCTCATTGTTACCTAGCTTCTCTGGAATTGTGAATTGTAGCCTGGTTATTCTTTGCTTTATATCTAATATCCACTTATGAGTGAGTACATACCGTGTTTGTCTTTCTGAATCTCACTCAGGATGTTTTTTTTCAAGTTCCATCCTTTTGCCTACAAATTATATGATGTCATTGTTTTTTACAACTGAATAATACTTCATGCGGTAAATGTAGCACTTTTTTTTTTATTCTTTCTTCAGTTGAGGGGCATCTAGGTTATTTCCAATTTCTAGCTATTACGAATAATGTTGCCATGAACATTGTTGAGGAAGTGTCCTTATGGTAGGCTTGAGTTTTGGAGATCAGCCTTCTGTCATATGTGGATTGGTAAAGATCTTTTACCATTCTGTAGGCTGTTGTTTTGTCTTATTTGCCATGTCGTTTACCTTACAGAAGCTTTTTAGTTTTAGGAGGTCCCATTTATTGATTGTCCCTTTCAGTGTCTGTGCTACTGGTGTCATATTTAGGAAGTGGTCTTCTGTGTCAATGCATTGAATTCCCACTTCCTCTTCTGTCAGGTTCAATGTAACTGGATTTGTATTGGGTTCTTGGTCCACTTGGACTTGAGTTTTGTGCATGGTGATAGATATGATCTATTTGCAATCTTCTACATGTTGACATCCAGTTATAATAGTTATAACTTGTTAAAGATCCTTTCTTTTTTCCATTGTACCAATTTGGCTTCTTTATCAAAAATCAGGTGTTCAAGGTGTGTGGACTAATTTCAGAGTCTTCAATTCCATTGGTAGACGTGTCTGTTTTATGGCAATACCAAGCTGTTTTTGTTACTACAGTTCTATAGTAGAGCCTGAAGTCAGGGATGGTGATGACCCCAGAAGTTCATTTATTGTGCAGGATTGTTTTAGCTATTCTGGCTTTTTATTTGTTTGGTTTTTGGTTTTTCAAGACAGGGTTTCTCTATAGCTTTGGAGCCTGTTCTGGAACTAGCTCTTGTAGTCCAGGCTGACCTCGAAATCACAGAGATCTGCCTGTCTCTGCCTCCCGAGTGTGAGTGCTGGGATTAAAGGCATGAGCTTTTAGCACAGTCACCACCTGACTGCTTTTTTTGTTTTTACATATGAAGCTGAGTATTGTTCTTTGTAGGTCTATGAAGAATTGTGCTGAAATTTTGATGATGATTGCATTGAATCTATAGATTGCTATTTGTAAGATTGCCATTTTTATTATGTTGATCCTTCCTATCTAAGAGCATGAGAAATCTTTCCATTTTTTGGTATCTTCTTCAATTTCTTTCTTTAGGTACTTAAAGTTCTTGTCATACAGGTCTTTCACTTGTTTGGTTGGAGTTATACCAGGATATTTTATATATGTGGCTATTGTGAAGGGTGATGGTTCTCTGATTTCTGTCTCTGCCTGTTTGTCCTTTGTATGTAAGAGGTCTACTCTTTTTTTTTTTTTTTTTTTTTTTTTTTTTTGAGACAAGGTTTCTCTGTAGCTTTGGTGCCTGTCCTGGAACTCTAGACCAGGTTGGCCTGGAACTCACAGAGATCTGCCTGCCTCTGCCTCCCGAGTGCTGGGACTAAAGGTGTGCACCACCACCACCCAGCTACAGTCTACCTTTTTTTTTTTTTAAGTGACTCTTGTATCCCAACATATTACTAGAGGTGTTTATCAACTTTAGGAGTTCCCAAGTAGAGTTTTTGGGGTCACTAATGTATACTATTGTATTATCTGTGAATGGCAATAGTTGGTAGTTTGCCTTCTTTCATTCCAAATTGTATCCCCTTGGACTCCTTTTGTTGTCTTATTGGTCTAATTAGAACTTCAAGTACTATATAGAATAGATATGGAGAAAGTAAACAGCCTTGTTTTGTTCCTGATTTTAGTGAAATCACTTTGAGTTTCTCTCTGCTTAATTTGATATTAGCTGTTGGCTTGCTGTAAATTGCTTTTAATGATGTTTAGATATGTCCCTTGTATTCCTGATATCTCCAAGACTTTTATCCTAAGGGGTGTTGGTTTGTGTTGCAGGCTTTTTTTTTTTTAGCATCTAATGGGATGATCATATATTTTTTCTTTCAGTTTGGTTGTATGGTGGATTAAACTGACAGATTTCCATATGTTGAACCAACCCTGCATCTCTGGGATGAAGCCTAACTGGTCATGGCAAATGATTTTTTGTGATGTGTTCTTGGATTTAGTTTGCCATTGCCAGTATTTTATTGAGTGTTTTTGCATCAATATTCATGAAAGAGTTTGGTCTGTAGTTTTCTTTCTTTTTTTGCATCTTTGTGTGGTTTGGGTATAAGGGTAACTGTAACCTTATAAAAAGAGTTTTGTTCCCTCTGTTTCTGTTTTGTGGAACAATTCAAGGAGTATTGGATTTAGCTATTCTTTGAAATTCTGGGAGAATTCTGCACTGAAGCCATCTGGTCCTGGCTTTATTTATTTATTTATTTTTTGATTAGGAGACTTTTAATGACTGTTTCTATTCCCTTAGGGGTTATAAGTCTTTTAAAATTGTTTATCTTGTCTTGATCTAATTATGGTATGTGAAACCTATCTAGAAAAATATACATTTCTTTTACATTTTCCAATTTGTGGAGTACAGGTTTTTGATGTTTCTGATGATTCTCTGGATTTTCTTAATGCCTGTTTTTATATCCCTCTTTTTGTTTCTGATTTTGTTAATTTGGATATTCTCTCTCTGTCTTTTGGTTAGTTTGGATAAGGGTTTGTCTATCATGCTGATTTTCTCAGAGAACCAACTCTTTGTCTCATTGTTTCTTTGTTTCTATTTTATTAATTTCAGCCTTCAATTTGATTATTTCCTCATATCTTCTCCTTATGGATGAGTTTACTTCTTTTTGTTCTAGAACTTTCTGGTGTTCTGTTAATTTGCTAGGGTCGGGGTTTCTCCAACTTCTTTATGTAGGCTGTTAGTGCTCTGAACTTTTCTGTTGGCACTGCTTCCACAGTGTCTTAGAAGTTTGGGTATGATGTGCCTTCATTTTTGATGAAATCTTGGAAGTCTTTAATGCCTTTATTTTTCCTTTGACCCAGGAGTGATTCAGTTGAGCATTATTCAGTTTCCATAAGTTGGTAAGCTTTCAGGAATTGGCATTCTTGATGAATTTTAAGTTTAAGCCATGGTGACATGATAAGATACAGGAGGTTATTCCATTTTTGTTTGTTTGTTTCTGTTGAGGTTTGCTTTGTTGTCAAGAATGTGGTCAGTTTTACAGAAGATTCCATGAGGTGTTGAGAAAAAGGAATATTCTTTTGTGATTGAGTTCAGTAGATGTCTGTTAAGCCCATTTGAGTCATAACATCTCTTAGTTCCCTTATTTCTCTGTTAATTTCTGTCTTGCATACCTGTTCATTTGTAAGAGTGGGGTGTTGACGTTTCCCAATATTAGTGAGTGCAGCTTAATGTGCGATTTAAGCTTTAGTAATGTTTCTCTTGCATGTGTAGGTGCCCTTGTCTTTGGGGAATAGATGTTCAGAATTGAGACTTCATTGATTTTTCTGTGATGAATATAAAGTGTCTTTCTTCATTTTTCTGGATTACTTTTAGTTTGAAGTCCTTTTTGTTAGATATTGGGATAGCTACAACAGCTTTATTCTTAGGTCCATTTGATTGGAAAATCTTTTCCCAACCCTTTGCTCTGAGGAAATGTCTGTTTTTGAAGTTGAGGTGTGTTTCTTGTATGCAGCAGAAGGATGGATCCTGTTTTGCTATCCATTCTGTTTGCCTGTGTCTTTTTATAAGTTGAGTCCGTTGATATTAAGGTATATTAATGACCTATGATTGTTAATGCCTGTGATTCTTTTTTGGTGGTAATGTGCTTTAGGATTTGCTAGTGTGGGATTATTTGTTGTTATATATGTTTTATTATATGTTATATATAATATATTAATATATATGTTGTTATTATATATTTTTGTTTGTATAACTAACTTCCCTGGGTTGGAGTTTTATGGTACAGCTAACTTCCTTGGGTTGGTGTTTTCCTTCTAGTGCTTTTTTGTAGGGCTGGGTTTGTGGATAGGTATTGTTTAAATTTGTTTTTGTCATGGAATATCTTGTTTTCTCCATCTACGATGATTGAAAGTTTTGTTGAGAACACTAGTCTGGCTTGGCATCCATGGTCTCTTAGTGTCTGCATAATGTCTGTCCAGGACCTTGCTTTCAGAGTCATCATTGAGAAATTGGATGTTATTTCGATGGGTCTGCCTTTTTATGTTACATGGTCTTTTTCCTTTGCAGCTCTTTATAGTCTTTTTTTATTCTGTATATTTTGTGTTTTGATTATTGGTTTTCTGTAAGCTTCTTGTATCTTCATAAGCATTTCCTTCTTTAGGTTGGGAAACTGTTTTTTCTATGACTTTGTTGAATATATTTTCTGTGCCTTTGAGCTGGACTTCTTCTTCTTCTATCCCTACTATTCTTAGGTTTGGTCTTTTCATGGTGTCCTAGATGGTGTTCTGGATGTTATATGGTATGACTTTGTTGGCTTCATTATTTTCTTTGACAGATGAATCTATTTTCTCTGTCATATCTTTATTGGTTGAAATCTTTCTTCCATCTCTTGCATTCTATTGGTTATGCTTGCATCTGTAGTTCATGTTCGTTTACTCAGATTTTCCATTTCCAGGATTCTCTTGGTTTGTGTTTTCTTGGTTGCCTCTATTTCAATATTCAAGTCTTGAACTGTTTCTTTAACCTGTTTGATTGCTTTTTTCTTGGCTTTCTTTGACAGATTTATTGATTTCTTCCAATTTTTTTTATGTCTATTTTTCGATTTCTTTAAGGGCATTTTTCATTTTCTCTTTAAGGGTCTCTAACATCTTCATAAAGTGATTTTTAAGATTGTTTTCTTCTGCTTCCTCTGCATTGGGATGTTCAAGTTTTTCTTTTGTAGGAACACTAGGCTCTGGTGGAGGCCATATTGCTCTTTTAATGGTTGAATGTATTCTTGCATCTCGTCTACCCATCTCTCTTTTTTTTTGTTTTCTTTTTTTATTTTTAAAATTTATTTATTTATTAAAAATTTCCACCTCTTCCCCTCCTCCCTCCCCCTACCCCCTCCCTCTCCAGACCCAAGAGATGTCAGGGTTCCCTTCCCTGTGGGAAGTCCAAGGCCCTCCCCACCACATCCAGGTCTAGGAAGGTGTGTATCCAAACAGACTAGGCTCCCAAAAAGCCAGTACATGCAGTAGAATCAAAACCTAGTGCCATTATCATTGGCTTCTCAGTCAGCCCTCATTGTCAGCCACATTCAGAGAGTCTAGTCTGATCACATGCTCATTCAGTCTCAGTCCAGCTGGCCTTGGTGAACTCCCATTAGATCAGTTCCACCGTCTCAGTGGGTGGGCACACCCCTCGAGGTCTTGACTTCCTTGCTCATGTTCTCTCTCCTTCTGCTCTTCATTTGGACCTTGGGAGCTAATTCCAGTGCTCCAATGTGGGTCTCTGTCTCTATCTCCATCCATAGCCAGATGAAGGTTCTATGGAGATATGCAAGATATTCATCAGTGTGGCTATGGGAGAAGACCAGTTCAGGCACCCTCTTCTCTGCTGCTCAAGGACCTAGCTGGGGACATCCCCTTGGACACCTGGGAACCCCTCTAGAGCCAAGTCTCTTGCCAACCCTAAAATGGCTCCCTTAATTAAGATATCTTCTTCCCTGCTCCCATATCCACTCTTCCTCCATCTCAACCATCCCATTCCCCCAAGCTCTCCCCATCCTCCCCTTCTCCCTTCTCTCTCCCCATCTCCCCTTCCCCCGACTCTACGCTCACCTCCATGCTCTCAACTTTTGCCCGGCAATCTTGTCTACTTCCAATATCCAGGAGGATAAGTATATGTTTTTCTTTAGGTTCACCTTCTTTTTATTTAGGTTATCTAGGATCATGAACTATAAACTCAATATCTTTTGTTTATGGCTAGAATCCACTAATGTACATACAATATTCATCTCTTTAGGTCTGGGTTATTTCACTCACTAAAGTGTTTTCTATTTATTTTCATCCATTTGCATGCAAAATTCAAGATGTCATTGTTTTTTTACCGCTGAGTAGAACTCTAAAGTGTATATGTACCACACCTTCTTTACCCGTCCCTCAATTGGTGCAGGCAGTAACTTTTCCTTTTGATCCTATAGTTGCAGTTGGTGTCTGTTTCTCAGAGATCCTCTCTTGGAGCCATTGGTGCAGTAGCTGTCTGTGTCTCAGGGAGCTGCTGAGGTCCTGGGGGATGGATGGGTTTGGCGGCAGAGTGGGGCTTGTAGATTACAGGGTCTGATGGTGGGATGGTAGAGCAGCCTGCCTGCAGAAAGCTTTCCTGCTGACTGGCTAGTGGAGGTGAGATAGGCGTGGGAGGGGCTCCGGCTTTTGCCCAGGAGTCTGGGCTGTCCAGATGGGAGACTGGTCACTCACCTCTTGGTCTGCTTTATTCAGTCACTGTCTGTGTCTCAGGGAGCCGCTGAGGTTGCGGGGGATTGGTGGCTTTGGGGCAAAGTGGGATTACAGGATCCTCTCAGTGAGTGGTGGAGCAGCTTGCCTTTTGGTCTGCTCTGTGCAGTATCTGTCTGTGTTTCAGGAAGCCGCTGAGGTCACAGGGGATGGGTAAGTTTTCAATGTATTTTCCTAGTATATGAAATTATGGAAGCAGGTAATGACCATTGTTGCCTCACTGGTGGTATCAGTTTTGGTAATATAGTTAAGGATTGACTGACTTGTTTCTGATGCTTATCAGCGTTGTCGTGGAAAGTACTGGATCTCATCTAAAAGTGACTCCTAAAGTCTGATGATGTCGATAAAGAAGGTTAGCCAGTGATGGTTTTTGTATGCCCACTGTGAATATGGAAATAGATGTCATTGTTAGTTACAAGGACATCTCAACAGGGGAACTTTGTCCTTAGTTTGAAAAAGTTAAGTCATGGACCTTTCAAGAAAAAGTTAATTATTTCAAATATGTTCAAAACCTTATCAAATTAGGAACAAATTATCGATAACTACACTACCAATATTATTATATCATTTGGAATTTCTTCGTGCTTTAAGCTACTAACAAAGTATTGTTTCTCATCATATTTGTATTAAACTGGCCTATAGATTTGCTAAGGCCCTATTAAAGGGCCAGATTAGGTATTTTTGCCAACTTGACACAAACTAGAGCTATCTGGAAAGACGAGTCACATTAGAGAAAATTCCTCCATCAGATGGGCCTGTAGGCAAATTTGTAGGGTATTTTCTTGATTGTGATTTATATGGGAGGGCCATGTTCCCTGGGGCAGTGCCATACTTGAGCAGGTAGCCCATGATAGTATAAAAAACAGACAGAGGTTAATATTCAGGAGGATGCCTATATGTTTTTCTTTGGGTTCACCTTCTTATTTAGCTTCTCTAGGATCACTAATTATAGGCTCAATGTCCTTTATTTATGGCTAGAAACCAAATATGAGTGAGAACATCCCATGTTCCTCTTTTTGGGTCTGGCTTTCCTCACTCAGGATAGTGTTTTATATTTCCATCCATTTGCATGCAAAATTCATGAAATCATTGTTTTTTACCGCTGAGTAGTACTCTAATATGTATATATTCCATACTTTCTTTATCCATTCTTCCATTGAAGGGCATCTAGGTTGTTTCCAGGTTCTGGTTATTACAAACAATGCTGCTATGAACATAGTTGAGCATATACTTTTGTTGTTTGGTAGGGCCTCTTTTGGATATATTCCCAAGAGTGGTATTGCTGTGTCCAGGGGTAAGGAGACAGAGACAGAGACCCACATTGGAGCACCAGACAGAAATCTCAAGGTCTAAATCAGGAGCAGAAGGAGAGAGAGCACAAGCAAGGAACTCAGGACCGCGAGGGGTGCACCCACACACTGAGAGAATGGGGATGTTCTATTGGGAACTCACCAAGGCCAGCTGGCCTGGGTCTGAAAAAGCCTGGGTTAAAACTGGCCTCGCTGAACATAGTGGACAATGAGGACTACTGAGAACTCAAGAACAATGGCAATGGGTTTTTGATCCTACTGCACGTATTGGCTTTGTGGGAGCCTAGGCAGTTTGGATGCTCACCTTACTAGACCTGGATGGAGGTGGGTGGTCCTTGGACTTCCCACAGGGCAGAGAACCCTGATTGCTCTGGGGGCTGAGGGGGGAGGGAGACTTGAGGGGGGGGGGGGGGGGAAGGGGAGGCGGTGGCGGGGAAGAGACAGAAATCTCTAATAAATAACTAAGTAAATTAAAAAAAAAATGAAATTAAGCAAAAACTTAATAAAGCACAAATTATCCTCAAAAAAAAAAAAAAAAAGAACAATGGCAATGGGTTTTTGATCCTATTGCACGAACTGGCTTTGTGGGAGCCTAGGCAGTTTGGATGCTCACCTTACTAGACCTGGATAGAGGTGGGTGGTCCTTGGACTTCCCACAGGGCAGGGACCCTGTTTAATCTTTGGGCTGACGAGGGAGGGGGACTTGTTTGGAGGAGTGGGAGGGAAATGGGAGGCAGTGGCGGGGAAGAGACAGAAATCGTCAATAAATAAATTAATTAAAAAAAAAGCAGACGGAGGGTACTGAGGGCTGCAGTGATGGATCAGTGGTTAAAAGCACTTGTTGCTATGTTAGGGAATGCAAGTTCACTTCTCAGCATCCACATGATGTCTTTGAACTATCCAAAACTCCAGCTCCAGGGGGTCTGATATGGCATCTCTTTTGACCTACAGGCATTCATGGAGTACATAGACATACATGCATGCAAAACATTCAAACATTCATTCACATAAAATTAAATAAGTCTAAAAAATAAGAGGAGGAGAAGGACAAGAAAACAGGCTGACCAAGCCTAAGCAGTGTTCTTGCTGGTCTACATTTCAGTTTCTGCCTCCAGGTTTCTTCATTGGCCTTCATTAGTGATGAACTGTGTGATGGGTAAACCAAATAAATAAACCCTTTCCTCCCCAAGTTGCCTTGGATGGTGGTGCTTTATCACAGCAATAAAAAACAAACTAAGATAATATGCAACCACATATTTAATTACTTTTTGTGTTTATATACCTATATGTTAATTTTATTAGCAAAATATAATGAACTTCTTAAGAGTGGGGACAGGGTGAGGAATTGGTGATCTTTCTCCAGCAACACTAGCTATTTTTCGCCTTGTTTCAGGTAGACTACAGTAACACCTACAAGACTGCGAAAACCCAGAGCTGTATCCACTTGCTCAGTGAGGCTCATCTGCTAGTGAGAGCTGCCCTGATGGAGAGCAGTCAACTGGAGCCTGCAGAGAAAGCAGAGCTCTTAGAAGCTTTTAAGGAAAGCTGTGGGCACCTTGGAGACTGTTACAGCAGGTCTGTGAGGCCTTTTAAGCCTTGTTATAGAATTTTATATGTACTTACCAGGATTTTTATTTCTGGCAGTTGGCTCACTTTTTTTATTTATTTTACAGTCATTTCTTAAATGCATGTTGAGTGTCAGGTGCTGTGGTATAGAGATACAAAGTGAATATGATCTGCCCAATCAATGTCTTGAAAGTGTCATAGTTTGTTAGAGAAATAAATAGTAAACCCATTACCAAACTTTTGAATTTGAAGGGTGGCTTTATTTATTTACTTTATTTTATATTATATTTATTTTCAGGATTTGAGGTGCACATGAACAGGGAAAAGACCTGAGATAGCTTTGGTACTTGTTTCTTGTCTGTTAGCTTGAGGGAGGCATGTAGAGAGAGCAGCGGGCTGCATTCCCGCCCATCTCCTGGCTGCCTGGCTAGCTTATGCCCCGAAATAAAAACACATAAATTGTATTCTTTTAAACACTGCCTGGCTTATTATCTCTAGCCTCTTACTGGCTAACTCTCACATCTTGATTAATCCATTTCCAATAATCTGTGTAGTACCACGAGGTGATGGTTTACTGGGAAAGATTCAGCATGTCTGACCTGGCGACTGGCTCCATCGCATCTGGCTCACCTCCCTTCTTCCCAGCATTCTGTTCGGTCTACTCTGCCTATCTAAATTCTGCCCTAACAGGCTAAGCAGTTTTCTTTATTAATTAACCAATGAAAGCAACAGATAGAAAGAAGTCACTCCCACATCAGAGGCGTGTCACTGAAGCAGTCTGATATTTTTTCTTTTTCTTTTATTATTATTATTAAAAATTTCCACCTCCTCCCATTTTCCTCTTCCTCCCCCCACTTCTCCTCCCCCTCTCTCTCCAGTCCAAAGAGCAGTCAGGGTTCCCTGCCCTGTGGGAAGTCCAAGGTCCTCCCCACTCCATCCAGGTCTAGGAAGGTGAGCATCCAAACAAACTAGGCTCCTACAAAGCCAGTACAAGGTCCAAATGAGGAGCAGAAGGAGGGAGAACATGAGCAAGGAAGTCAGGACCGCAAGGGGTGCGCCCATTCACTGAGACATTGGGGCTGATCTAAAGGGAGCTCACCAAGGCCAGCTGAACTGGGACTGATGGAGCATGTGATCAAACCGGACTCTCTGAACGTGGCGGACAATGAGTGCTGACTGAGAAGCCAAGGACAATGGCACTGGGTTTTGATCCTACTTAAGTCTGATATTTTAATATCAGTAATCTGTGCTCTCTTGATATCACAAAGGACTACTAAGGTCAATAGAGGTTTTTATTTCTGAGAACCATGTATATAAAAGTTTTTGTAAACAATTGTTTTACAGGCGTACTTAATTTGGGCAAATGATTATAAATGACTGAAATAGGCTATCTGAGCCATAAATGCCATTATTTTAGAGGCATATTAAATATTACAATTCATGCCAGTTGGGGTTGTGGTGTACATCTTTAATCCCAGCACTCAGGAGACAGGGGCAGGTAGATCTCTGACACTGTGGTCCACCTGGTCTACAAAGTGAGTTACAAGATTACAAGAGAGCCAGAGATATACAGGGATACCCTGTCTTGAAAAACCAAAAATTAAAATGAAAATTCACTTGATGAATGACTGCTTTTCCACCTTAGTTGTGTTCAGGAAAAAAGAAACTGCAAATTAGAGTGACTTTATAAAATCAAATATGGTTGCCAGTGGCAGTGGAAAAGCACCATGCGTCTCATTCTTTGGAAAGCATCACCTGTGTTCTTACTAACTGTGTTAAGTAGCTGACTTCAAATTCACATTTGAAGCCTTTTAAAATTTCTCTCTTTAGGCTTGACACTGAGCAATCCCACCTCGCCTTGCCATACTATAAGATGTCTGGATTGTCTCTGGCTGAAGTTTTGGCCCGTGTGGACTGGACGGAAGACAATGAATCACAGAAATATGAGAGAGGATTAATATTCTATATTAACCATTCACTTTATGAAAACCTGGGTGAAGAATTAAATGCAGTGAGTATAGTTTCCTATACTATTACAACTTGTTTTTAACTTTTTAATTTAATAATTTCTTTTAGTAAATAGTATTTAGAACTTAAGTTCCAAATACTTTTTTCTTTTTTTCCCCACTAAAACAAAAAAAATCAAAGTGTTCTTTTCTCCTTTAATGATTTTAAGAATTATAACTTGGACAAAAGTTTAGAGGTCGCCTTCTCCTATTTCCTTAGTATTTAGCATGGAGGTGTTATCTGTTGTAATTGAGGGACCTGCCCAACCATAGTGACATCCATATCTGAAGTGAAAGATAGAATCAAGTTGCTGCCTTCCTTTGTTTTCTTTTTTTTAACTCTATTTGACCTATTTTTTAAGTGTCCAAAACATTATTATAGATTATTTTTAATCCTTTCTGTGTTGTAAGCAGAGTTGGATATTGAAATACCATATACTTAGAGATTTCAAGGGGAGTAATATTTCTTTTGAATTACATTAGAGCATATTTTTGAACTAAGTTGTAGTTTTTAAATTGTAGACTTTTGAATATAATAACATTTTCTCCAATGTGACTGAAGTTAGAAAAGTTGGTCACAAATTGCTATATATTTTTCCTTGATTTTTTTCTTATTGCATCTCTGCAGACAGATCATGTCCTTCATTTCTAGTTTCCCAAATTGTCTCACGAACACTGTTTCTAAATCATAACTTATATTGTTTATCTATTGACTTTGTGTGTGTATATATATATATATATATATATATATATATATATTCCTTTTTTTCTTTTTATACTGTTTCCCATTGGCTAACCTTTTATTCTTTGCTCATACTTGTCAAAGGAAGTAGCAACAAAAGTGGCTCAGATATTTCATGTGGCTGAGCCAAAGCAACTGCCTCATGTCCTCTGTAGTCCCTCTATGAAGAATATTGATCCTTCAGCTGCCTTGCATTATTTAAAGAAGCTGGATACACATGAATCTTCACCAGTCTTAGTGACCTTGACCAAGGCAGCAGTGGCCTTGAAAATGGGAGATCTTGACCTGTACGCGAATGAAATGAAGAGCCATTCAGAGGTAGAGTACCAGGCCTGGTGTTGGCTACAGTCTGAGCGGATTGGAGGTGGTCCCAAGGCACTTGGCTTTCTTCTGCCTTCTTTGTACCTCATGACTACGTTTTTTTTCTTTTCTTTTCGAGTTAGGGTTTTTCTGTATAAATGCACTGGCTGTTCTGGAACATGCTCTGTATACAAGGTTAGGCTGAAACTCACAGAGAGCTGCATGCCTCTGCCTCCTGAGTGCTGGGATTAAAGGCATGAGCCATCATCTCCAGGCCTAACTCGTGGTTTCTTAATAACAAATAGTAGACATTATTAGATGGGGACTACTCTAAGTAGGATTTTAGACTGACAAATGAAACAAAAGAAAAATGACTGATAAATATCAGCAGAGGCTTTCATCATCTTAGTGTCACATATATTCAGAATATTATGTTTGATACAAAAGAGTATAAGAGCAGTACCCACAGCTGACCATTAAAGTAAGTGTAAGGTCTGACAGTGTATTCACTGGAAGCACAATAGGGTGTTGAGGTTTTTTTTAGTATACAAAGAAGGATATTAACTGTAAATGATAGGAGTCTAATAGGTCAAAAATGCTCTCCACTTAGGAAAACCACAAGTGACACCATGGACTAGTGGATATTTAAATGGTGCACCAAAGGAAGAAAGGCTATTTATTTATTTATTTATTTAGAAAGAGGGATCATTTAGGATGGAGGCCAAAGATGCTAATCACTTAAGGTGGGGACGAAGGATAATTTTGCACTCGTTTCCTAGGCCTAGTCTAAATTGCTTACATGGAGTATTTCATTTCATTCTCATTTAGTGCTGATATTAGTGTTGTCACAACTGTTTACACACGAGAGCCCTGAGACCCAGAGCTGAAATTACTTGTCTCTGATTGCACAGTTGGTCATCTTGAACTATCAAGGTGACTTTAGAGCCTGGGCCTTGTTGTTATTGTTGCCTGCTTGGTCAAATGTTTCTAGTATAAACATGTCTTCTAAAACAGGAGAAAGAAATCATCGTACCAGGAGACAATTTGCTATGAGAAGAAGTCAGCCCCAGGGCATCTGCTTGGAAATGAATAGAATTCTGAAAATCAGAGTTTTCTTTACATAATTTTGAGAATCATATATATTCCTAATCTAAAATTCTTTACAAAATAGAATATCTCTAAGTTTAGTTCTCTATAAGTTATTTACATAAGACAGCTAATAATCTCCTTTTTGGGACAAGAGGATAAGAATGGAAATAAAGTGTTAACAACTTTCCCCAGATGTGTGCATTGGGATATACATGTGAACTTAGTCACTTGCACTTCATTCCAACATTTCTTTCTGAACCTGAAGGTGAAGCTGCTGTACGGCTTCATTCTGGAACCTCGGCTGTTGATTCAACACTGGAAAGGACAGATTGTTCCTACTGAGCTTGCAATTCACTTGAAGGAAACTCAGCCTGGATTGCTTCTGGCTTCAGTCCTGGGCTTACAGAAAAATGGTAAAATTGGAATTGAAGAAGCAGATTCTTTTTTTAAGGTTTGTTCAGTTAAAAATATAATTTCTCTGAATGACCTGATAGAAACCAAAGGACAGTAAGGAATAGAACTGAAGTGAATTTTCATTTGTCTTTGAAAGGACAGACTTCTTTTTTTTAATGTGCTTTTTATTATTATAATGATTATTAAAAATTTTCACCTCCTCCCATTTCCATCCCCTCCCCCCATTTCCCCTCCCTGTCCCTCTCCAGTCCAAAGAGCTGTCAGGGTTCCCTGTCCTGTGGGAAGTCCAAGGTCCTCCCCCCTCCATCCAGGTTTAGGAAGGTGAGCATCCAAACAGACTAGGTTCTTACAAAGCCAGTATATGCATTAGAATTTTACCCAGTGCCATTGTCCTTGGCTTCTCAGTCAGCCCTCCTTCTCAGCCACGTTCGGAGAGTCTGGTTTGATCACATGATCCATCAGTCTCAGTACAGCTAGCCTTGGTGGGCTCCCATTAGATCAGCCCCACCGTCACAGTGGGTGGGCACACCCCTCACAGTCCTGACTTCCTTGCTCATGTTCTCTCTCCTTCTGCTCCTCATTTGGAGCTCAGTCCAGTGCTCCAAGGTGGGTCTCTGTCTCTATCTCCATAGGACAGACTTCTGTATAATCAGTTTGTAATGTAAATGTACAGATTAAAAGAATGTGTCTGCAGAATGTTCATGCACACAGCCTAGAATATATATGTCTTTGCTCTTGCCATGGCAGTCAAGCCAAATTTATAAGCTACACGACCACATGGTGGAGCAATAGCTCTGTTTCACATCTGGCTCAGGATTTATGTGGGGTACCCTGTTTTCAAGGTCCTGTGTGGAAAGGATGAAGACACAATTCCTCAGCTTTTGGTAGACTTCTGGGAGGCTCAGCTTGTAGCTTGTCTTCCCAACATGGTTCTTCAGGACCTCTTCTTCAAGCTTACAACTCAGTACATCTGGAGGATATCTAGGAGGCAATCCCCTGATACCATACCACTGAGAACAGCAGAGGACTTGGTAAGATAATGAAATAGTGCCTTAAATGCATACACTGCATGCTGCAATAATGTGTTCTTAGTTTTGTTTTATTTTTGAGAGAGAAAGCTAAAAAAAGAGAGATACAGATGCTGCGTGCAGAGCCTAAAGGTCACTCTCAGGTATTATTCTCAGGAACTCTGTGCATTTCTTTTGCAACAAAGTCTCTAATTGACCTATAGACTATCAATTAGGCTGTACTAGTTAACATGAGAGCCCTAGTAATCTTCCCTTCTGCTTCCTCACCATTGAGATTACAAATCTGTACAGTCATACCTGACATTTTTGTCGGTTCTAGTACTCAAATTCAGGTCTTCATTTTTGTGACATAAACACATTGCCTACTGAGGCTATCTTTCTAGCCTCTACCTTGTGTTTAATGCTTAGAACGTACCTAAGTTACCCACATTTTACATACTTTCCCATTCTAAAGAGCATCACCTTGGACTGCTAAGATGGCTTATCAAGTAAAGGCCCTTTCTGCCAAGTTTCATCTAAGGCCTAAGCTCCACCTTTGGGATTCACAGTAGGAGAGAACTGACTCCTGAAAGTTGTTTTCAAATCTCTACATGTGTTTCAGTGCACCCACAAGCATACACCCATAGCACACACAAACACACACACACACACACACACACACCATAAATAAATAAAAATTTAAAGACTACCCCCTAGAAGCCAGGTGTCATGGCACACACCTTTAATCCTATTACTCAGGAGACAGAGGAAGGTAGATGTCTATAAGGTCCAAGACAGCCTGATCTACAAAGGGATTTCCAGGCCAGCCAGGTCTACACAGGGACCCTACTCAAATTTCACTTGCTTAAAATAATGAATGCTCCTCTAGTCCTCTATTCTCCCGTGCAGTGCCACAGCATGTGAAGGATGTTTCCCAGAGCACTGCTTCACCTGTACTTGTTAGTGGAGGACTGAGTAAAGGGGGGCCTCTCTGAAGAATTTTGAAGGCCTGAGGCAAGGGGCAGCAGCACTGTGCTTCCGTTTCCTGTCAGGGGCACACTCAGCTTTAGGTGTGTTTTGGTCAGTTGTAGCAGCCCTTGTTCCCCATCCTGCTCTGTTTTCCTCTTTCAGCCCAGTTGTGACTTCTGTGCTTACTCTGCAGTGACTGAAAAGGTCACCAGTATCATGTCTTAGACAAAGGATACTCAATGGTATCATATCAAGACCTTACATGGATGCTTTGTAATCCCCAAAATGATATAAATAAAACTCATTTCCACCGTTACCTTTAATTCTTTTTAAATACATGGTTTGTTGTTGTTGTTTTTGAGACAGGATTTCTCTGTGTAACAGCCCTAGCTGTCCTGGAATTAGCTCTGTAGACCTCAAACTCTGTGGGCTCAAACTCACAGAGATCCACCTATCTCTCCTCCTGAGTGCTGGGATTAAAGGCATGCACCCCTAACACCTGGTGAATATAATTGTCTTAAGAACAGTGTTATTCTTTGTTTCTAGAAAGCACTTCTGTTGAATATTTTTAAATTTCAAAATGTTAGGAAATAGTTATTGCAAATTATTTGGTGTGGAAGCAATGAGGCTGCAACCTTTTTCAGGGAAATACATTCTAAAAGTCTTTTTTTCACCAGAAGAGTATGTAACTGAGTCTGAGATGTGGCATAGGATTTTAATGAATGGATGAAGAAATTGTTTGTTTTCCTGTTATTTTTGACTTGTGATGCATTTCTGTAATGTTTCAGATAAATGCTTGCAGTCATTATGGCTTAGTCTATCCATGGGTTCATGTCTTAACATCATCTGATTCCTTAGCCGATAAAAATTACACAGAAGACCTTTTGAAATTACAGGTAAAAAAATGTCTCTTTTATTTTTTAAATATGCAATATAATATAATATACAATTTAAATATAATGTGATATCAAATGGCTTGGTAATTTAGAATATAGCTTTTGGGGGCAAAAATCTATAGGCTTCTGCTTAGAATCACTGACACATGTGGTGTCTAAGCTGAGAGGCTGGTCTCACTGCAGGTAAATGGGTAAGATTCTACACTGTGCAACTGTCCTCGTTTTTAGGCTGAAAACACCTGTGAGAAATAAAAGTGTATAAATATAGGGATGCTTTGTTAGCCTGAGTTTTGTTTAATGTGGCCTAACAAAATTTAAACTTCTTACCCAAGCTACCACTACCATCTGTCTTATGAAAAATATGTCCACATAGCCAGTTTATCTCACCCCAGAAGAGAATTTTTCTAAAGAATTGTGGGACACAATTTATGGTATAGGAATTCTGACTGTTACTGTTTCTGCATGTGCTGTGGTAGGTCAGGCTGTGTATATCTTTTAATTAATTTATGGTATAGGTTCTGACTGTAATTGTTTCTGCATGTGCTGTGGTAGGTCAGGCTGTGTATATCTTTTAATTAATTTATGGTATAGGTTCTGACTGTAACTGTTTCTGCATTGCTGTGGTAGGTCAGGCTGTGTATATCTTTTAATGCTGCTTATTGATCCAAAGACCAAATATAACTTTTGCCTTTCTTTTGTTTGGTTTAGTCACTGTAACTGGCTATATATAACAATCAATATTTCATATTAGGGATTCTCTAAATTCACAGATACTCTTGATAAATTCAGGAGCATTGACCATCTGTGCCCTCCATGACTCCCGAGGCCTGATGCGAGTAGCTCTCGTGTGAGCCTGTGCTGTACGCACAGCTCTCTTCTCTGTGGCTTCACGTCCAGATGCTAAAGGCCTTGCATGTGTTTCCTTATACCCAATGAATGCCCTTTATGGATTTTCCTTCTGCTTGATACCTTTACGCTTTTGAGTATAAAATTCTTGATATAAACTTTGAGAATTGGTGTCAACGTGATTATTATTCATTTTAGAGCCAGCTGGTGAGTTGGGGATGGGCTAGGGAAGGAAAGTCAAGAGGCTAGATCATTAGGCTCAGACTTCAGGCTGTGTGGCCTACATCCTTCTGTTAAATCACCAGAGTTGAGCATGGTGGCCCCTGTCTGTAATTTGGCACTGAGGAGGATGAGGCAGAAGGATCATGGATACAAGTTCAGCCTCATTAATTTGTTAGTTAACCACAACAATCTATCACCAAAGAAGATTCTTTCACTGTCTCTTATTTTTAGGTTCTGTGTGATACTGAAACTCCCATGTTAGCTGCTCATTTGTTCATTTTATTTATTTATTTATTGGTTTTTCGAGACAGGGTTTCTCTGTGGCTTTGTAACCTGTCCTGGCACTAGCTCTGTAGACCAGGCTGTTCTCGAACTCACAGAGATCCGCCTGCCTCTACCTCCCGAGTACTGGGATTAAAGGCGTGCGCCACCACCGCCAGGCTCATTTGTTCATTTTATAGCTACTGTCTGAGAATGAGTTGTACAAATGTAGTAGGTAGCTTTGGGCCTTGTCCTCCCAGAACACACAGAGCAGTGATGTTGTTAAAATTGTAATTGTACTATGCTGTGAAATTTCTACTGATAAAACTTCAAAGCACATTTATGATCACAGTCAAAGATATAATTCAGTGATCATTTAAAATCCCTGTAGGCAACAAAAGATGGATTTTTTTCTGTTACTTATTCCATTCAATTAAACTTTCTCTTTTGACTGAGAAATTAAAGCCAATACTTAGTATTGAAAAGAGTTTCTTCATTGCTATCATTTTGTTCTATTTTTTTCCTCTGTGTTATTTGTCCTATTCGGTGTTTCTGTAGTTATGACTTCATTTGTTTTCTTTATGTAGCATCTTGAATTTACTTATACTCTTCAGGACAAAGTATTGCTTCTAGTATTTTCTAAGAGGATAGCTTGGTTGACAATAATTCTTTTCTCTTATTTATAGCATGAAAAGTTTTTCTTTCTCTTTTAATTATGGCAGAGAGTTTTCCTGGGTTTTGCCAGCAGTCAGGGTTGGCAACTGTTGTCTTTTGGAGTGCATTGCACTCTTCTGTCTTTTTCTCTCGTATCTTCTTTGTTTTGTACATTTAGTGCTTTCATTTAATGTTCCATGGGGAATTTCTTCTCTGGTCCTGTTTGGTGTTCTGGGTGCTTCTTATATCCTTATTGTTGTGTCTTTCCTTAGTTTGAGGAGTTTTCTATAATTCTATTAAAAATCTATTCTATGCCATTGATATGTGATTCTTTTCTCTCCTCTGTGCCTGTGCTTCATAGATTTGCTCTTCTCACAATATGCCCAATTTTCCTTTTCTTGGAATTTTTGTTTTTAAAGATAGAAAACATACTGATTAAACTTTTCTAAATTTTTTCCCTAGTTATGCTTCTTTCTCAATTATCCATAGATCAGGTAATCTCAGCCATTAATAAAAAAATGACCATCAGAGCTCCCAAAGGCTTTCTTTGGCTCCCATTTAGGAGGTTGGAGGTTTAGAATCACCAGACAGCATTTCCAAATTGTGGCTATTTCCCCACCCCCAGTGGGTTGGTATGTTTGTCTGTTGTCCTCAGTTACTATAGGGCATATTTGTGTAATAATTAGTATAAAATCTGAAAGTTGTTGATAGGTTAGAGAGCTATTATTTGAGAGAACACTGACTAGTAAATACCTTGCTCTCTTTCCAGGTTATCCTGGTTCCTACCCCTTCTATACCGCCTCCCCATGTACTTGCCTGTAAAAATAGAGACTCAGAGAAATCTACCAAATCAGAGTTGAGGCAGAGAGATCTTGGTAGGAGAAAGTAATAAATAGTATATGTGTTAAGGAAGGGAGGTGGAGTTGATTTCTAGTACTGAAAAAAAAAATTGACGATGTCTAAGAAAGCAATCTCAACAGTATTTTACAGAGTAACAGTAATCTTTGGGCCATTTTTAGTCCAGTGATAGAAGTTTTGTTGAGTATATATTTATTTGAGATAATGTCTCATTTTGTGGGCAGTTTAACCTGAAATTCACTGTGTGCCACCAAATTCTGCGCTCCTCAATACTGCCTCTCTCAGTAAAAGGTTTATAGAGTATGACGCCACCCAGCGAATAAACTCAGGTCATCAGGCTTTAGTGGCATATTTGCATACCTGCCCAGCCATCTACCCATCCCACAATCACTTTTAAAAAAAATTCAATTTTCGTTGTGGTTACTGTTCTAGTTTGATCCTGTTGCTATGAAAACACCAAAATCAACTTAGGAGAGGAGAATGTTTATTTGATTTACACTTCCAGATCACAGTGGATGGAAGATAAGGAAGAAGTTCAACAGGAGCCTGAAGGCAGAACTTCCTGCTATTTATTCTATGCAACATTGCCTTCGATCAGGGAACTCACTTAGAGTCAAGGAAACACAACAGAAACCATGATGGATGTTCCTCTCTAATTTGTCCTATGCTCATGTTTAGCTGGCTTTCTGATACAGTCCAGGACCAGTTGCTCAGGGAACAGTGTTGCCCATCTTGCCCAAGTGAACTTCATCTCTCAGTGCTGGGTTTATAGAGTTTGATGACATGCCTGGCTGAGACTTCATATCTCAGTGCTGGATGTAGCGTAATTAATGAAAACTCAGAAAGAGAAATTGGGTTCAATCTGAAGGTCAAAAAAGCAAGATAGCCAACCACTGACTCTTATCTAGACCTTAGTCTAAAATGGTGATCCTGCCTCCAGGAATCTCAGAATAAAACTGTGTCTGAGAGCTGTCTCCTCCCATTTTATAATCCTCTCTAGTTCTGGGATTAAAGGTGTGTACCACTACTGCCTAGTTTCTGTGGCAAGCTAGTGAGTCTACTGGGATTAAAGGTGTGTTTTATTGCTGCCTGGTCTATAAGGGTGGCCAGTATGGCTCTTTTACTTTTCAGATCCCAGACAAGTTTTATTTATTAAAATACAAGTGAAATGTCACTACAACTGGATGTATAGGGTACAATGCTACACCTGGCTGAAACTTCATCTCTCGGTGCTGGGGCATGCCTGATTAAGTATAGCTTAGTGTTGCTTATTATACTGACTTTTAAATTCTTAGTGATATAGCTAAAAGGAAGTAAAACTTTACAAGTACCCATGTTGTGCTTCCCTGACTAGTTTCATTTCACCTCTGGTTTGGTACCCATGCTTTTCCTCTTCCTGCCACACCCATTATCCTGTTTAATCAAGAGTCAGGAGAGAAGCAACTTGTGCCTCCTTGTATGTTGGGGGATACTGTGAGTGGAAGAGCCTTACTTTATTTCATCTTTGCTATCTTAGTGCCAGGAAATTATTCAGCTTGGTAAGAAAAGATACCAACCTTATTTTCCTGGCCACTCCTTGGTAGACATCTGGAATAAAATAATCATGCTGATTAAGAATGTATAGTAGATGTTCCAGGTTGTCCTGTAACTCTGAGAAGATGCTGTAGCAAAAGAAGATAGAGTGAAAGAAATTAAGCCATAACTATATCTCTTAATAGGAAAAGACAAAATAGAAATTATTTTGATGGTAGAATAAAAAAATGCTATAGAATTTAAGAGTAAAAATTAGTGAAGTTGCTTGAAAGGAAAAACTAGTAAATCTATGAATATTGAAGTACTGCTTGTGCTTGTCATTCTCTGTGTGGCAGATGGTGTTGATACAAATGACTAGGTTCTAAATAGTCACTTTAAAAAGAATTACTGTTTATATCGGGGGAGCAGTGAGATACATGCCACAGTATATGTCTAACTTAGAGGAAAACTTGGAGGACTCAGTTCTCTCCTATTATCTTGGTCCCAGAGAATAAACTCAGGTCATCAGGCTTTAGTGGCATATTTGCTTTGCTTACCTGCCCAGCCATCTACCCATCCCACAATCACTTTTAAAAAAAATATTCAATTTTCGTTGTGGTTACTGTTCTAGTTTGATCCTGTTGCTATGAAAACACCAAAATCAACTTAGGAGAGGAGAATGTTTATTTGATTTACACTTCCAGATCACAGTGGATGGAAGATAAGGAAGAAGTTCAACAGGAGCCTGAAGGCAGAACTTCCTGCTATTTATTCTATGCAACATTGCCTTCGATCAGGGAACTCACTTAGAGTCAAGGAAACACAACAGAAACCATGATGGATGTTCCTCTCTAATTTGTCCTATGCTCATGTTTAGCTGGCTTTCTGATACAGTCCAGGACCAGTTGCCCAGGGAACAGTGTTGCCCATCTTGCCCACAGTGAACTAGAGCCTTCTCTAGTTCTGTGAAGACATTACCTCAGACATGCTGCAGACAAAACTGATAAAGGCAGTTAATCATTGAGTTTCATATGTTACAGTGACAGTTACACCTACACACCCACCACACGTACACTTATTTTATATGCTTCTCATTGAAATTTTGGAAAAGACAGGGAAATGTTATAAGAAAATAAAACAAAACAGGGCTTTGTCCCACCTCCTCATTTGTTAAACTAATCTCTGCTTCAAACTGCAGTACTCTGCCAAATATCTTCCTATAAAGGTTTTGTACACTGTGTGGATTTTACAACATTAGTCATGCTTTGTGTACAATTTTGCCTCGAGACATTTTGACTCAGTTTTGTCCTCCTTAAGTGACCTTTGTAAATATAATTTTGGCAATTCTGTGATGTTCCATAAAGTATGTGCCATAGTTTATTAATGTCATTCCTTCTTGTTGGACATGCAGCCACCCACGGGCTTTCAGTGTTACAAGTACCCATGCAAAGCATTATGGAGCATAAATCCCTGACCACATGTTGGGCATATCCGTAGGATAAAGTTCTAATTAAAGATGATTGCTTTGTACTACACAGATTTAAAAAAAAAAAAAAAAACTAGAGCTAAATTTAAGATTAGCACTTCGGTACTAGTATTTCAGGGCCAATTTCTGCTCTCTAAAATTGCATTTTCTTTCTTTTTTGTCAAAGTGGGATTTTATCATTTTAAAAAATGCTGTATGTTGTATTTTAATTTGGGATGCTTCATTCCATAATATTTCACTTTTCTGTTCATAGTCTCTCATTTGTGGCCCTTCATTTGACGTAAGTTCCATTATTCCGTTTCTGGAGCTGCTCTCAGAAGATACTGTTGCTGGCCTCAGTGCTCATGTTCTGTGCCACACAAGATTACAAGAGTATGAACAATGCATAGACACGTTGCTAGATAGATGCCCGGAGGCAGTCATTGCATATGCTAATCAGGAACTGAGAGAAGAACATTGGGTATGCATTTCAGATGGTGTTCCTAGTCTTGATCCATGATGATAAGATTGGGTAATTGTGTTGACTTATGTACGAAATGAGGACTGTTTATGTTAGTATAGTTTTACTGGATTGTATGTCCAAAGAATTTTCAGGACTTTTAGGTGCTATTAAAATTCATTGGGATGATCTATCTCTTCTTTAAAGAACCCTTATTTCCAGATGAGATCAGTGAGTACTTAAAGGGCAGGGCAACATGTGTGTGGTGGGGGATACACCTTCCCTGTATTTGGTTTTTGATTTAGCAATTAATAGAGTTTTAGCTTTAGCACTTTTTTCATTTCTTCTTACCAACCAAGATAAAAGGACATATCTATGTTTTTCCTTGAAAATAAATGTGTGCATGTGACCTCAAGTCAAAGGCTTTCCCTTTTGTTTGAGTTTCATCAGAAGCCTAGCTGCTGATAAAGCTCTTGTTGCAACAGAGGTGATGCTGTGACCAAAGGAGGCCAAAGGATACATTTTCCTGTTTGCTCTCTTGCATGGCCTTCTTTCTCTCATTAGAAATCTGAGGATTAGATGCAACATACTAAAATGTCTTCATTCCCCTAAAAATAGGTTCTGTGGTGGAAAAAACTGCTGCCTGATCTCTGTCAGAAAGTCAAGTGTGGTGGAGAGAAGCGCCAACTTTATCTATCGTCTCTAAAAGGTAAAATTAAAATTCTCTTTTTTGATGGTTATGAATTTTACTCTCAGTTTTAAGTAGGACAAGTTCTTGTTTGTCTCCATGATATTAAGTGGGGTACAAAGGGGTCCCAGAAGTCATCTGAAGTGTTTTCAGATTTCATGGTGCCCCTCACACTTGATTCTTACTCATCATCTATAGCCACAGAGCTGATGTTCTATGAAGTTAATATTTCTGAACTTTTAGTTTATTATTTTCATGGAAATTTTAATATTTAAAATATTACAGAAGTTTAGAAGTTTTGCTTTTCAATTTGCTTCATGTAGGAAATTAAGTTTAGCAAACAAAATTGTAATTATTGAAAAACTTATTGTTCTTCAGTGATTTACACCTTGAACATGTAAATTCCAGTTTTCTGTAGCTTTGGAATAGTTGGGTTTTTATAATTCATAAACTGCTAAAACAAACACCAAATATTCTGTGTGATTTACTATTTTTAGACTGCAGTATCTCAAGAGCTGGCATAGAGTTTTATTTGTTTTTTGTGGTACAGCCTCCTTATCAGCATTGAGCCCCTGTAGGGAAGGAGCTGTGGCTCTTTGCTGATGGAGTTTCATTTCTTTGAGGTCTTCCTGTTGGCAGCTATAGACCACTGAGAAGAACTCAGGAGTAGATTCTTTGGAATTGGAACTGAGTTCCAGGTCTGCCATATACAATCCAGTTTTTAAATATTGTTAGTTAATGAGAAGTTCTTAACTGACTCTAGAGGACAATATTGAGTAAACTTATAAAGATCAGATTGAAGACGGTGGACAGGGACTTACACAACACATTTAGGAAAAATCTTTCGACTGTGATATTATTTTTTGAACTTTTCATTTTGCTTTGGAAAATTATCTGTGTTGAGAAGGGTTCCTCCCCATCCCATTAAGAACACTAGTCAGCATCTTTGTCTCCTACCTGTATCACCACCACCCCAGTTATGACAAATACAAGTATCTCCAGATGCTGCCAGGTGTCACCTGAGGATGGAATTATCCTAGTTGAGAACCAGTGCACTAAGGCAGGGCTATTGAAATGACAGTGAATAGGTGGATTATTTAAGGAAAAATTGTTAATTATTTTGAAATAATGAACTATTATTTTTTAATTAATTTTTGTTTGCATATTTTTAGGTGTATGAGTGTTTGGTCTTTGTGTATGTATATGCATCATGTATATGCCTGCTGCCCTCAGAGACCAATAAAAGTGCATCAACTCCCATGGAACTGTAGTAACAGACAACAGTGAGCTGCCATGTGGGTACTGGGAATGAAACCTAGGTCCCCTACAAGATCAACCAGTACTCTTAACCACTGAGTCATTTCTCTATCCCACTACTTTTATTTTTAAAAAGATCTAATATTGTAACATATTGTAAACATAAGGTTTTAAAAGTCATTCAAAATTTTGACAGTGAAATTAACTTTTAATGTTTGGTAAATGTATTTTAGATATACTGGGGTATTTTTAGTATGTAGATTTGCTTTTTTTTTCTTTTTTCTTTTTTTTTTTTTTTTTTTTGGTTTGTCAAGACAGGGTTTCTCTGTAGCTTTGAAACCTGTCCTGGAACTAGCTCTTGTAGATCAGGCAGGCCGTGAACTCACAGAGGCCTGCCTACCTTTGTGTCCCGAATGCTGGGATTAAAGGCAGACATAACCACTGCCCAGCTTGATTTACTTCTTTCTGGATCATTCCTAGAGGATCTCATAGCTGAATAGTAGAATAAAGGCGAGTAATATTTTTGTGTGTGCTTAGGTGTATGTGTGGTATGCACATATGTGCAGGTGTTTGGACACACATACACATGTAGGCATCTGCAGAGATCTCATGTTGACATCAAGTATTTTCCTTGATTACTCCCCACCTTACGAATTGAGACAGGGTCTCTCTTTGCATCTGAAGCCTTTTGTGTTTGCTACTTTGACTAGCTTGCTCTGGGAATTCCCTGTCTCCTGATTCCCACACGATGAAATTACAGATGGACGACCAAGCACACCTGGATTTTTATGTGAGGTTCTTGGTTGTTGTGTTCTCATGGCAAGTACTTTTCCCTCTGAGCCACATTCACAGCCTACATTTTTATATTTTATTTATTTGTTTATTTATTGCTCATGTATGTGCATACATGTTACATATGCTATGATGCACATGTGGTGGTCAGAAGACAACTTTGGAGTTGGTTCTCTTTTTCTACCTTTTTGTGGTTCTGAGGATTGAACTCAAGAGCCAATGGGCCAAGCAGTGATTTAATTCATACAGTTTCTGTGTGATTATTTTGAGGCTGAACACCGGGAACCAACAAGCGGCCTCCCACTACAAGGTCACATACTTTTTACCTGCTGAGACACCTCACATCACCCTCTGCCCCCTATTTTAATATTTTCTTATCTTCATTTTCTCCAACTGAACCACACACCATACCTGTTAGTATTTTCTCTTTGGATTAAATAAATAACAACATTAAAGGATTTAGGAAGGGAAACCAAATGAGAGGTTAGGAGGAGTTTTTAAAATACTGTACAGATTTAAGGTGTTGGCTTCATTCTTAGAGTTATAATTTATATTAAGGCCTCACTGGTGTGAGAAGAGAATTGAACAGTGGTGATATTTTTACTAACTTTGTAACTGCTCTGTACTTACCCCAAGTAAAAGTTCTTGTGTCCTAGGCTACTACTTATAGTCTCTATGTTTAGGTAAGTAAAAATGGTTGGTAGGAAATTAATAGTAATTTAGGTGTTTCATATGAATTCTGTAAGCTAGTTAGGGGTTGCTGTTTATTAGGATCATCTTGTATATTAGAGAAGTATCCTATTATCATTCTCAAAGAACACTGGAAACTAGCAGATGGTACCCAAGTATGCTGTAGATGAAGATACTCGCTTGGAAGACTCAGTAACTTTTTGTAAGATTTATTTTTATTGTTTTAAATAATATAGTTTTATCTGTATATGGGTTTGATCTCAGAAGGTATGTGTGTGTATGTGTGTCTACATGTGGGGGTGTGTGTGTGCACATGAGGGCAGGTGACCGCAAAAGGTGTGTGTGCGCGTATGTATGGGTGTGTGCACATTAGTGCAGGTAACCTAAGAAGGTGTATGTGTGTCTCCATGTGAGTGTGTGCACATGAGTACAGGTGGCCTCAGAGACTTGAGGTGACAAATCTAGAACTGGGGTTACAGGATGTTGTGACACCTGACATAGGTGCTGGCAACCTAAACTAAGGTACTCTGTAAGAACGGCAAATGCTCTTAGCCATTGAGTCATATTTCCAGCCCCAAGCCCCATATTTAAAGTCACGCAGCATGTACATTGAAGAGTACCTATCTGTTCTAGGTGTATCTGATTGAACAACGAAAAGTCCTTCCCATGTGTCCCTGTTGCATAGTTCTTTAACTTCTCAGTGACAGGACTGCCATCCAATTGTATGAAGGATGATTTAAATTGACAAATGATAGAGGGGGTTGTACAGTAGTCCTGCAAATGGGTAAGGAACACACGGGAGATGATGCTGGAGTATGGGTAAAGAAGAGGAAGGAAATATCTTCCCAGAAATACTGTTCATTCTTGTTATTTATTCATTTTTGTAGAATGAGGAAATGTGTGCATCTGTATGTACATGTCAGAGGTCAGTCTTGGTCATTGTTCCTCAAGAGCCACTAGCCTCTTTCTTTCTTTCTTTCTTTCTTTCTTTCTTTCTTTCTTTCTTTCTTTCTTTCTTTCTTTCTTTCTTTCTTTCTTTCTTTTCTTTCTACAGGGTTTCTCAAGGAGCCTGGAGCTAACCAGTCAGGCTGAACTGGCTGACCAGTGAGCTGCAGCGATCTACCTGTCTTTGCCTTCCCTAATCTGGGACTACAGGAATGCAGCAATGTCTAGCTTTCTTTTACATGGGTTCTGGGGATTGAATTTAGGTCCTCAAGCTTGTGTGGCAAGCACTACACCAACTGACCTATCTACTCAGCTCTCTGAGGTTATTGTTTCTATGATAGGGCATCACCAACTAAGAAGTAATAGAAACATAAAATTCATAATTATCTTTTTAAAAAATGTTTGGCACCCCCCACACCATCTACCTACACATGCTCTTTTATTGTTGCCGAGGAGTGAATCCAGGAAATTGTATACACTACACAAGGGCTCTACAGCTGAGTATTCCCAACCCAATTAAATTTCTTAATATTGAAAATGTTTACTTGAGTACGTTACTATGTAGAAGGTATATGGTCATGACAAATGATATATGCTTACTAATAACATGAAAAGCTCATTATTGAGAGGACCCTATTCAGGAAAATGTTTTATCCTGAATGATATTCATGTCTTAGCAAACAATATTTATATACTAGCAGCAGTCTCAACTTTAAAAGCAGCATCTATGTGATTATATTTCTCATTAGAAAATTGTAGAAATTGATTAAAACAATGTGGCAATCTCCCAGTGAATTGGTAACTCATTCCAGGAGATAACTACAAAATAAAAGGCTTTAGAAGGGAGAAATTAGAAAGTATGGAGTCACGATATGTGGATTAAAGAGTTTTATTTATGATTCTAGCATTTTGTTACTTGAAGAAACTCTGTATTATTAGTTAAGAGCAAATTTATAGAAAATGGACTTCTAGTTGTAACTCATATATTCTTCTTTCCCACAAACAGAAGCCTTGTCAGTTATTGCTGTGGGACTGGATCTGAAGGATTTCTTGAATGTTCTTCCAGAAGATGGCGCTGCAGCGTTTTTCCTGCCCTACCTCCTGTTTTGCAGCCGGAAGAAGTCACTGACTTGAAGTTATTCTTTGCAGTGCATAAGTGACTCTACTTTAAGTGCTCAGTCCCAGATAAAATGAACCCAAAGAGTTTTGTGTTAATGTGTATTGCAGCTGCTATATGGTACTTGCTTACCTTATCATATAATGGTAGCTGTTCACTTAATCTATAACCTGACCCAATTAATTGTCTAGAATGTAAAAAATCTTCAAGATGTAAGATCTCTTTACATGTGTTTCGTTTTATTTTTTATTTTTTTACTCTCTATCATATGTGGGCCTAGAACTCACTATGACTCTTGTGGTAACCTCAGTCTATGCAAACCTCCCAATTGTTCCAGGTATGAAGTGTCATGCGGGTATTTTCAAAGCTGAACAAAGGGTTCTATTGTGAGAAACACCATGGATTCAGTGCTGGGAGCATGGCAATCCTGTCCACCCCAGAATAACAGGAAGAAAATACATCGCAAGTATGAGTATGTGAAATTGCCTCTCTTGCTGTTCAAACAGTATCCTCATTGTTACGGATTTTCCTACTTGGGCTACTATTTTGTTTTTTTCCCTAAGTATGAGAATGATTGTAATGTTTCACTCCAGTGAAAGACTGCATACTTGGCTTTTGAGCTACTTTTAAAACTCATGGTGTGCTTCTATCAGAATGAGATGAATGTACTTGTCTGGCTGTTACTGGTTGATTTCACATATTTTCAAGCAAGGTCTTTCAAGAATATATATATAAATATATAAATATATTCAACCACAGTATATGAGAAAATAAAAACTATCATGATGTTCGTGTTTTTCTTTGTAATAACTCATGTTTGTTCATTTGTTTGTTTGTTTGTTTTGAGACAGAGTTTCACTGTATAACAGCCTTGGCTATCTGGAACTAGTTCTGTAGACCGGGTTGCTTTCAAACTAACAGAGATCCACCTGCCTCTGCCTCCTGAGTGCTGGCATTAAAAGTGTTCCCCACCACTGCTTGATTTGTTTGGTTTGTTTTGAAGATGTATTTTTATGTGTATTTTTATATGTCTATGTATGTGCACTGTGTGCATCCAGGTACCCAAAGAGGCCAGAAGAGGGCATTGGGTCCTCTAGAACTGGAGCCACTCAGTATAGGAGGTGCTCTTAGCCATTGCCCCCTTTTAGTAATCTTTTGTGGCAGATTGTGGTATGGCCCGCTCCTTGCTAGAACTGTAAGTTCAGTAAGGCTCTGCAAAACTGCTCTTTTTTTTTTTAATTTATTTATTATGTATACAACTTTCTGCCTCCATTTATACCCACACGCCAGAGGAGGGCGCCAGATCTCTTTAAAGATGGTTTGGAGCCACCATGTGGTTGCTGGGAATTGAACTCAAGACCTCTGGAAGAGCAGACAGTGCTCTTAACCACTGAGCCATCTCTCCAGCCCCCCAAAACTGCTCTCTTATTTCCTTGGAACCTTGACTTAGTCTTCTTACTGGCAGTTTCTTAATTTATTATTTTATTATCTGAATTTTATCTTTTTAATTTAATATTATTGGATTCTATCTTTCTCAATTTCCAGATAGCATTTTTTGATTATTTTTTCAGATTTCTATAAAATCAGCTTGCTGTCTTTATTTTTCTTTTCTGTACTCTTATTCCCACCCCTTTGCTGCATGGTTTGTTAGTGTGATTGATAAGAAGGCAAGAGTTGGAGACAATTCAGTGAACCTTATTGTGATCCTGGGAAAGTAGCAAGGACAGCTTCTGGTCATATTTTTTGTTTATTTGGGGCTTTTTTTTTTTTACAAAGTCCTAACAATGCAGGTATAAGTGGACTATGTGAAGCAATTCTGTTACCCAATGAACTTATACCATGGCCATGGTATATGTTGATCTGTCCATCTTAAGTCATACCAGTTCTCTCACAAATGGACAGTTGTATGGCTTCAATTTGTGTTAACTGTTTGCAGCCAATCCAGCATTCATGTTTTATTCAGCAGTAACACATACATTGTTATGAATCATTGTTCTGTTCTTTCATTTATCACCAATTCATTTCTTTCAGCCAGACTTAGTCCCTATAGAAGAAAGAAATTTTAAGATGATTACTTAAAATGCTGTGTTTTATATGGTTAAAAGTGCTTTACATATGTTCTATTTTTAAAATAGTATTTTCTTTGATTAATTCTTGGTTTCTGTTTGATTTTGTTTGTTTGTTTGTTTGTTTCTGTTTTTCCAAGTCAGGGTTTTTCTGAAGCTTTGGAGCCTTCCTGGAACTAACTCTTGTAGACCAGGATGAGCTCAAACTCACAGAGATCTGCCTGCCTCTGCCTCCCAAGTGCTGAGATTAAAGGTATTCACCACCACTGCCCAGTTGCTTTGATTCATTTTTAATTCATTTATTTTCATATGTTTAAAAATCACTCATTCTAGTATTGCTTTAATTAAGAAAATTTTGTTTGCAAAAATCCTAATTAATCATAAAGGAGAAAGATAATAAAATTATTGTGGAAAATCTTGGCAGATACCACACTCAGCCAAATATATTATCAGCAATGATAAGCATATTAGGATAGACAGCCTTTGTCTGGAAGGGATGAGCATGTCTAGTGCCACAGTGTGTAGTCTGATGAGGAACCAGTGAACTCATATTTTGTATTACAAAATGTCAATGGGAGTTTGGACCTGGGTTTGACTCCCAGCACCCAAATGTTGGCTTACAACCATCTATAACACAAGTTCTAGGGGATCTGATCCCCTTTCTGGGATGCTGTGGGCACCAGGTTCACAGGTATACATGCAGGCAAAACATCCTTGCACTTAGAATTAAATTTAAAACAAAAAGAAGTTAGTTGTCGATTGCGTTGGGTGGGTTACTCAGTCTAGGGGTGTAACCCTCCCTGCAATCAGTTACTCCAGGGTCACAGAGGGGCGCTACCTGGAAGGGAATGAGCTAGGAAAGAAGGAGGAGGCTAGGCAGATTTGTCGAAGCCCCGTTTATTAGGATCATGGTTGTTGCTTATATAGCCCCTGGATGAGGGCTTGGGGGGCAGGGAAACAGAACTTGCCGTGTGGTCCAGGTCACGTAGGCCAGGAGGTCAGGTGATGATTCTTTGGCCAGGAAGTCTTGAGTTGACACACCTAGTTCCCTGGATAGCTGGAATGTGAGGCGGGTTCCACTAACAGATAGCTCTCCATCAACAGCTTAATTGGGTGTGGGGCAGGTTGTCAATAGAACGATTCTTAACATAATTATGGGTGTGGGGTTCTCTGCAGACTCCCCAGAGTGATGGTTCCTGTAATGATTTTTAGGAGGGAAATGGCTCCTCACAGTTAGTGATGTCAAAGATAAAAGTGGGAAGTTGTCCCTCAAAATGTTTGATGAGCTGGGATTTTCTTTTTGTGTAAATATGAGGGGATAGCTGTTAAAATCTGAAAAGGGGCTTTAGTGATTTATCATTTTTTCTTTTTTATTGATTTTTATTGAGCTGTACAGATTTAACATTTTTTAAACCATTCTTGACATTGATGATGGTATTAAGTTATACAAAAGAATATAATTAGGAAATATAAGTATACACATACATACATCCATAGACATGTTCAAGGGCAGGACGGGGAGATAGGGAGAGAGCAAGAAGGCAACTGCCACCTTAAGTATGGGAGAAAGGTCTGTGGGAATTCTTTTGAATCTTTTTTTTATTATGTTTTAAATTATATCCAAAGAAAGTTTAAAAAAATTCTACTTTATCAAATGAAAGTGTTTAGATATTCATCATCGTATTGTAATAGATTGGCCGATTTAGCTAGAATAGTGCAGCTTTGAGGAATTTAAAATTAAGTCAGCTTTACCACTATAGTCTGTATCCTAAAGATTATCTGACAGAGTAGGCATAGTTCAACAAAAGTGCTTTTTACATGTGTCGGAGAAGGTCTTTATGTGTTTCTTCACATAGGAAAAAGAAATATAGACTTGACATAAAAGATAGCCACTATTTTTAATTAATTAATTTTTCCTCGACGAGACTATTGTCACCTGATACATGATGTTGGAAGATTTATTTATTTCTATATGCTCTTGTCTGTGTAATGAAAGGCAATAATTTCCTGAGCTGTGGAACTGAGTAGCTTTCCTCAAAGCTCTATCAAACTTATTTAAAGATAATATAGACTGATAAGCATGGATTTCTATTTTTCTGTGTTTAATTCAGATCTTTTTCTGTTATTCTTTCTTTCAGTCCTATGTAATATCTTTTCTTTTTTCTGAAAGTCAGTTTTTTAAAGATTATTTCCCATGTTCTTCTTTCCTATTGGTTATTTGCTGTCTAGTTCCCTCTTCTGTTTTAAATGCATTTTCTCCTTCTTAAACAGCAACTCCCACTCCCTCTTCCCTCGGGTGTGTTAGACACAGAAGTCTCTCCAGTGTTTTTGGTTTTTGGTTTTTTTTGTGTGTGTGTGTTTTCCTGAGACAGTGTCTCTGTGAAACAGTCCTCGCTGTTTTGGAACTCATTCTGTAGACCAAGCTGGCCTTGAACTCACTGAGATCTGACTGCCACTGCCTCCCAAGTGCTGGAATTAAAGGTGTGCACCACTACTGCTTGGCCCTTTCTTTTATTTTTAATTTATTTATTTAATGTATCTGAGTGCTCTATCTGCATGTATACCTTTGTGCCAGAAGAGAGGATCATATCCCTCTATAGGTGGTTATGAACGAATGTGTGTTTGCTGGAAATTGAACTCTGGACTTCTGGAAAAACAGCTCTTAACCTCTGAGCCATCTCTCCAGTCCCATCTTCGGTGTTTCTATTTGCAGGACCAGCCTGTGGCCACATCCATTGTTCCAAACATTTACATCATTTACAAACACAAGTTTTCAAGTATTTCAGTGTTTCTTCTTCTCTCTTCCTTCTGTCTTCTCCCTTCTTTTGGTTTCCTTCCTCCTTCCTTCTCTCCCTTCTTTTCTTCCTTTCTTTTGGTATGGTTATTTTTCCTGCATGACATGTATACCATTTGCATGCGTTGTACCCACAGAGATAAGAAGAGGGCATTAGATTCCCTAGATCTGGAGTTACAGTTTCAGAACTGGAATTACAGAGGGTTAAGAGCATGTGGGTGCTGGGAACTGAGCTCTGATCTCCTGGAGGAGCAGCCAGTGCTGCTAACTGCTGAGCAATCTCACTAGCCCTCCAAGCTTGTTTATTTAGAGCAGTGGTTCTCAGCCTTCATAATGGTGCAACACTTTAATACAGTTCCTTGTGTTGTTGTGACCCCAATCATAAAGTTATTTTCATTGCTACTTTGTAACCTTGTTACTGTTATGAAGCTTAATGTAAATATCTGTTTTCCAATGATCTTATATGACCCCTGTGAAAGGGTCTTTTGACCCCTCCTAACGGGTTCACGACCCATGGGTTGAGATCCACCCATGTAGAGACTTTCTTATTCTTTTTCCTAGACTCGTTGGCTTTTTATCTTGGTCTCGTTATTGGGGTTAAGTCCAACAGTTTATTTGGTTTTATGAGTCTTAGTTCATTACCAGTAACAACTTTTTACTGCCCGAGTACCACAACACACACACACGCATACAAACATGCACACACATATAAACATGCAAGCACATTCATACTGCTTCTATTATTTTATATTCTGTATGTAACTTCCTCCAATTACACTTCCATTTCTGTTCCTACAGTTCTCAACCATATTGCTAGAATTTTGTTTTTTTTTATCTTTTATTGTTGGTATTTATTCACAAAAAGATTGTATATTTTTCTGTGCTCTGTATATGCAAGTGAGTGTGTGTGTGTCTAGGTGTATGTGTGTACTTATGTATGTGAATAAGGAATTTAAATTTTAGCTTTTCCTAGTTCCTTTAGAAACAGTCCTGGCAACACAAAAAGAACTGAAATGACACTGGGCTGGTTCATGCTTCTTTTATGTGGGAGAAAACAATTGTTAATGTTTTCTCTTAAAGAAATTAAGTTCTAAATCTTCATTTATAAGTCACGGTTGCTTTCTTCTTTAAAAACTAAAATACTAATTGATTGTTCCTTTATACTAGCTTTTGGTGTGAGGACTGTGCAAAGTTAGTGTCCATTTGTACACTTAGACAGCCAATGCCATTCTAGCAAGTAAGTGATATCCCACTGGCCCAACACTAGAGATAGAGAAAGAAGGCACCAGGGCTGCCAGTTCACAAGTACTTCATATTGGAAGATGTATTTAGACAAATCAGGAATCTTAATTGCATTCATAACACCTAGAGGTACTACCCGGATATTCACCTTGATTTGGTAAGACAGTGTAGGTAGTTTCCATTCCAGCATGAACATGGTCAGTCACATGGCAGTGGAGTAACCAGGTTCCAGGTGTTTGCGGAAACATTTCTAGGGTTTGGTATGTTCCAGGGAAAAGGTCAAAGACATCAGAACTGTAGATTCCCCTGTGCTTTATTAGAAAAATGACAAACATTAGAGTTAATTTAGCAGCCTTTCATTGGCCAGCTCCATATTAGAAAAACAGAAACCTCTCTTTAAAAAACGAGCCCCTCCATATTTTATGCAGTGAAATCTGTGGTTTTCACCTAAAAGCACTCTGGGCTTCCAAGGAAGTTGTGAAGCAGAGTACTGATTAGTCAGGACTATTATGTCTAACACCATGATTCTGGCTTGCCTCTTTGTCAGAGACTTGAGCTACACAAAGCAGCCAAGCTGTAGTGTCACTTCTGTTTGGATCCATCATAGTCTATCTTGTTTGTGAAACTCTAAGGCAAAGAGAGTATATAAGAAGCAGAAAAGGAGGCTGATAAAGAATTTAAATAGTAGTGGCAGTTCAAGTATTCACAACCTCTGTCACTGGCATATTTCTATGGAAATAATATTGAAAACCCATTAATGATATATGTACAGAAAACAATACAGATTATAAAATGGACATTCTGCAATGTGCCCTTTTTTGGTAGCCTGCACATTAGTTTAAAAATGGGGGGGGGCATCTTCAAGAGGAACATTGCTTTCACTAGATAAAAGGGTAGTTCTACAGATGTCAGTTGCTTGACAGCTAAGTGTTCATTCATGTCACACAATTTAAGAGAGAACTTGGAATCTTGTTCTGGTCTCTGCTGCCTGCTCCACACTCCCAACTGCTCTGTCAGCCGTTCCATTTTAGACACCTTTCTAGCCATAAATAAAGGACATTGAGCCTATAATTCGTGATCCTAGAGAAGCTAAATAAGGATAACCCAAAGAAAAACATATAGGCATCCTCCTGAATATTAACCTTCATCAGGCAATGAAAGGAGACAGAGACAGAGACCCACATTGAAGCACCGGACAGAAATCTCAAGGTCCAAATCAGGAGCATAAGGAGAGAGAGCACGAGCAAGGAACTCAGGACCTCGAGGAGTGCACCCACACACTGCGACAATGGGGATGTTCTATCGGGAACTCACCAAAGCCAGCTGGCCTGGGTCTGAAAAACGCATGGGATAAAACCGCACTCGCTGAATATAGCAGACAATGAGGACTACTGAGAACTCAAGAACAATGGCAATGGGTTTTTGATCCTACTGCACGTACTGGCTTTGTGGGAGCCTAGGCAGTTTGGATGCTCACCTTAATAGACCTGGATGGAGGTGGGTGGTCCTTGGACTTCCCACAGGGCAGGGAACCCTGATTGATCTTTGGGCTGACGAAGGAGGGGGACTTGGTTGGGGGAGGGGGAGGCAAATGGGAGGTGGTAACGGGGAGGAGGCAGAAATCTTTAATAAGAAAGAAAGAAAGAAAGAAAGAAAGAAAGAAAGAAAGAAAGAAAGAAAGAAAGAAAGAAAGAAAGAAAGAAAGAAAGAATTGTGTGAGTAGAACTATGAAAACAGAAAAAAAAAAAAAACTGCAAGTGTAAGGATGAGCCCAAGATGTGAGGAGGCTGTTGTATCACTGAGACTGCAATGCTGTTTGAATGTCCCCTTTTCATGGATGAAATGTATTGCCTTAAATTAAAACATATTAAGCAGAGCAAGAATGACTGCTGTGGGTGACTCTTACCTTGTATTGGAAGCTGTGGCCATGAAAGTGTACGGTATGCAAGTCTACTTCATTGCCCATTCCCATCATATACCAATTGACTTCATCTCCTACGTGCATTGTGAGGCCTTGTAGATTTCCAAACATTTTTCCATTAATAGCTGAGGAAAATTTGATACATTTCAGAATAGTTTAAACTTATTAATGGCTTCATAGGAATTATTACTAGGTCCATATAACAGAAATTACTTCACTATAGTTGGAAAAACAGATCTTCCAAGTTCACCAATATCACTGCTATTTTTCAGTTTACCTTATATGAAGAGCATTAATCCTATTTGTAAATTTATTTAAAAAGGAATGAGGGAGCCGGGCGGTGGTGGCGCACACCTTTAATCCCAGCACTTGGGAGGCAGAGGCAGGCGGATCTCTGTGAGTTCGAGACCAGCCTGGTCTACAAGAGCTAGTTCCAGGACAGGCTCCAAAACCACAGAGAAACCCTGTCTCGAAAAACCAAAAAAAAAAAGAAAGGAATGAGGGTTTGGAATTGAGAGAAGAATTAGTAAAGATTTTAAACATAACCCTATTCTGGTTTTGAGCAGAATTTTACATTACAATATTTCTAAATAAAACAGTCTTACAACATGATTTTTTTTGAAAGGGATAGAAAAGGAATGTGACTTAGAATAGTTTCTCATACCATGCATTTTATTGCTTTCTATGAATTTCTCGTCGTCTTTGTTTACTTTCTCAGGGTGATCAGAGTATATTTTGATGTTGTCATCTAAGTACCAAGATTCATTCTCATCAAATATTAGAAACAAAAGGAAAAACTCCATTTTCTTTTTAGGGTTGAATACTTTCATGTATGATTTCCGACAAACTATCAGTGGGCCTATTAGTCCACTATAAAGATCCTGAAAACAAGCAGAAACTGTAGTTATCTTGGAAGTGTTGGTCAGGATTTCAGAGAGCTCAGACCTTAATCACAATTCCAGCATTTTTGGAAGGACTGATTTTAGTGGGGTACCTAAGTCAAAGGGAAGCCACAACTTTAGTATTTTCATATTTGAACATCATTAGGTTGAAATGATGAATAGTAAGTAGGTTATATGGGTGATTTGGAACTTAGAGAGATAAAAAAGATGGCTTTACTAATGAGCTACCTGAGTGAACAGTGGTGGTTGTTTAGTTCATAAGCTTGTGGGCTTATCTGGATGAGCCAGTTATTATGCCAGTTACTATACATCTGTGGCTGGATGAAACAAAACCTTTTGCTCTAGGAACTCTTATAGGAATATAAGATATGAGTAGAAGTCAAGGGAATTGTCCATTGTCATGGAGAAACAATGCTAATGAATACCCATGTGAAAAGCCACAATTAACTCTTTTTAACATCTGAGGAGGTTGGGGCCAGGTGTCAGTGATGGCAGATTGTGTCTCTTATCATCTTTGGGCTGTATCATATTAGTGAAATTCAGGCAGTGTCATAAGTAACCCTGAACAGAGAAAAATAGCAAATCTACATCTTAGTCCAGTAATATTGCTTGATTGACAGTCTTGGAAAAGTCTGAAGCCTGGGAGGCAGCAGCTGAGACAAATACAAGTCCTGAAGTGTGAAAATGGAGAGGAGTGAGCTGAGCAATTGTAGGAGCAAATTATCTTGGTAAGATGAGTGGTTCAAAGTTCTGCCTTTGAGTGAATGTATAGAGCAGCACTTATGCTACTTTTTTTTTTTTTTTACAACAGAAAATGAAGCGGGAATGAAAGACCTCTTTGGAAGTGTCCCTTTCAGAAGGTGCTAGGTTTTACATCTGAAAATTTCTGGTGGAGGTGCCCAGCAGGCACCTGCATTGGCATGTCAGTTACTCAGAGGGATCCTGATCAAGATTATGTTCCACAGAGCCGAGTACCGTCTCACTTGAGAGGGTTGTTGGGGGAGTTTTGGCTTTGTGATATTTTATTGAACAATGTCTACAGTTCTTATTGTCTATCAGGATTGTTTTTATTACAATAAAGAGCTCTAAAGCCATATATCTTAGTTTTTATATTTAGTATATTTTCATATCAGAAAATGAAATACTCTGGTTTGTAATTTTTATTAAGTGTTATTAATAATTGGCAGGAATGAGATAATTATAACTTTATGTTTAAAAGCAAACAAACTAGAAATATAAACTTGAATAGTTTACAGAGTAACTTATTTTCCTGGGATTTTGACATAGATTGGAGTACAGGCAAACTCTATCTTCTTTCAGTTGTCTCTCTACCTGAAGAATCCTCATGAAACAAATGATTAAAGTTTACCTTAACTCGATCCACAGTTGAGTAGTAAGCCCATGGGATACAAGCTGCATCCTCTGCTCCAGCACCTGATCTCTCTGGGATTTTCCATATATAAGTGCGAATTTCACCTAAATTAACCAAGAGTTACATGTCTGATTATATTCAACTTATATCTGACACACGTGTGTCATATGCATATACATTTATTAAGCATTGATAACTAGTGGTCCAGAAAGTAAAAATGTCAAGAAATAATAGTACTCAAAGTTTTCCAGGAATTTAGTTTCTTAATCTTATAGTGAGTGTATATGTACGTGTGTGTGTACCACAACACACATGAAAGTTGGGATAGTTTGTAACAGTTCTCTCTTTCAACCATGTGGGTTCTGGTGATGGAACTTGAGTTATCAGACTAAGTAAGCACTTTTACCCACTGAACCATCTTGATGGCCCTGGAGTTTAATTCTAAGATATAGTAAGGGTTTTTTTTTTTTTTTTTTTTTTTTTTTTTTTTTTTTTTTTTTTTTTTTTTTTTTTTTTTTTTTTTTTTTTTTTTAACACAGGGCTTCTCTGTGTAACAGTCCTAACTGTCCTGGAACTTGCTTTGTAGACCAGACTGACCTCGAGCTCATAGAGATCATCCAGCTTCTGCCTCCCAAGTGCTGGGATTAATGGCGTGCACCACCTCCACCCAGCTGCACTTTTTATGTCATCATATCTTTACTAGGAATTAAGCAGCTCTCATTCACTTGCCATACCAAAGCCAGAGTGATTGTCATTCCAATGTCATAGTTTGAAGAAACTGATCCACCTTTTCTTACTCTGAAGAAGGTATTATTAATATCTTGTTTTTTTTTTTTTCTGCAGATATCTCTGGCTCAGCACCTTGCTCAAGGTGTTTTTGTACTGATGCTGCCCTGTGGAACAAGCTTCACCTTCTTTTTCTTTCTTGCTTCTGTCTCACTATCATCCTCAGTGAAGTGATGAATCCTCGTGAAGCCATGAGACCACTTGATTTCAACCAATTATGTCTGCTTCTGTTGTTATCTGATTCTGTCACTCCATGTGCTTCATTTCTAAGAGACATGAAGCATACTCCCACTTGATGGCCTAGAATGTTACCCCACAATTACCTGAGCTGCACCTCCCTTATCGTTTAAGTCTTCACCAATATCCAGCCCCACTGACTGTCCTACCTAAAATAACACCAGCTACTCTCTTATCTAATGAGTCTTTTCATAACCTTCTTTATGACTCAATATTATCTGTTTTTATCTCTTAGAAGGTCAAGAGAGAAGGTTTTGCTCTATCTTTCCTTAAATTTATAAAAGTAATTCTGCAGAATACTCTCTCTTTTTTGTGTTTGATATGTTTGGGAACTGATAAATTTGTAAAATAAATCCTTTTCCTGTAAAATAATTTTAATTTCTATTTAAGTATACATAGTCTATCTCAACTTTTATCTTAATTAAACATCTGTTGAGCTCTTGGGACATGCCAGATACTGAAGCAAATACCCAAGCTTTAAATTCCAAATCACAGACATGGTTTGAGACTGGTGAATGAACATTCTACCCCATAGTGTAGCAGACACCACTTCAATTCTAGTTGAGTGGAGGAAACATCTCTCTAATTCACTCTTCTGTGTTTGTAAATGTCTACTACTTCCATGTTTGTTTTTCCAACCCTTCTGCAAATTGTTTTGGTTCAAACCAGCTTGTACACAATCACGCACACAGGGCTGGTCGCTGCTTCCTCTCTCTCCACCTTTGTAATCCTTTACAACACTCATTTGTAGTTGGCACTTGTGGAGTGGCTATAAAATCTGTATGATGCATCCCTTTGCTCTCAGTACCTGGCAATGTTGGAACAACTGTAGAACTCTCTGTTTTCACCCCATGGGCATGTATTGAGTACGGCCTGGATGCCATGTTTTTAAAGACAATTTTTACTTTATCTCCAACATCTGCATGAATTTGGGGACCTGAATGGAGTGAAAGGAAAATTAGTTTATTGTTTTGGAATTTCTGTGTTAATGATAAAAGCAAAATCAGGTAACTTTTCACTGTGAAGGATGGAGTCTTCTTTTCCTCCCAGGGCTTTGAGCTGTTACAATCCATGATTTATTTCTGGTCCAGGGGATGTACATAAAAACACTAGATAAAGCTTCCCTAAATATGGAGACCTTAGTGTATCTTTTTATCAGAGTTCCAGGAGACACTGCAGCCTGAAAACTCTCTGAGGGTCAGAGATTTAACAGGGAAAGCTGGTGGCAAGCCAGGAGATGCTGCACACAGCTTCCTGTCAAGGTTTAGTGTAGACTTCCAGGCTCTTAGCAAAGAAAGGGTTGTGCTGGGAAGGATGGAGCCTGCGGTCCAGCTTCTGCTCTGCAGCCAGCTGCAGCTGTTTCCTGCCACATGTATATATTATCCCCAACAATACCATTAGCTCTAGAGCAGTGGTTCTCAACCTGTGGGTATGGATCCCTTTAAGGGTAGAATGACCCTGTCACTATCAGGAAACATAGATATTTACATTATGATTCACAACTGTAGCAAAACAGCAATGAAATAGCAACAAGATAATTTTATGGTTGGGGGTCACCATAGCAAGAGGAACTGTAGGAAAGGTTCCCAGCATTAGGAAGGTTGAGAACCACTGCTCTAAATTATCTCACTAGGGAAACTGTGTTACTGTGAAAGTACTGAAAAGCTAAGGAGTTCAGCCCCTCATGGGTTGCAGGTTACATTTTCTGCCTTACTGTGAATCCTGAAAACCTGAAGGCAGCTTTCCTGATTTTCTGTAAGGAAAAACGTTTTTTCAACCCCCATATATATCTTTTCTTGTGATTAATTACATCTTAATTTTTCAAATAAATAGTTGAGCTTCTTTATTAAAGGGGTGTATGATAACAAGGAGAATTTGGTTAAGGTTTTTGTGAGGAGGTAATTTCTAGGAACTTCACCAATGTATAGGCATCAAGTAAAAAAATTACTTTTTTTTTTTTTTTTGAGGCAAGGTTTCTCTGTGTAGCTTTGGCTGTCCTGGAACTCACTCTGCAGACCAGGCTGACCTCGTATTCAGAGATCTGCGTGCCTCAATCTCCCAAGTGCTGGGATTAAAGGCTTATACCACTACTGCCTGGCTAAGTATAAGTAATTTAACCAGTGTATGAATTGATGTTATTCTTGAAAGAAATAAATGATATCTGTATACTTCAGCAAACAAAACTTCTCTTTTTATTGGATGACTTTTTTAAAAAATAACTTTAATACATGAACTAGATACATGCATTCTATATACATCGATGTTTGTTGCTGAAGGGGCTGTTTACCTTACCTAGGATGCCCAAGTGCTCATCTTCAGCTTTTCTCTGCACCTGTTCTCTGAATGTGCTGTCAGTAAAGTGCCGATACACAACTTTCCTGTACTTTGAGCCTATATAAAATTCTTCCTTATCCAAAAACACATTTGAAATACTAGAAAAGAAAAATCAATGCAGGTTACTATTTGTTTTAATTTTTGATTAAAATTTCTTGTTAATAGTTATGCTCATTTATAATTATTTTCCATCCCAAGTAAGAAAAAAATAGACTTTAGAAATAGCGAGGTGTCATACAAAGAGAACTGTCTAGTGAGCAGCTTCAGTCCTCGCCCGGACTTCTTGCCTAGCTAAGCTGACCTCTTGATCCATGCTGTCTGGAGAAGCCATAGTTCCTATGTCCCTTAAAAGAGCCACTGATCAAATCATCTCATCTCATTTTCCTCTCTAACATGTTATGAACTTCAGATTCAATCAATTAGGAAATAATACAGTGTTTCTAGTCAATAGGAAGTGAAGTAGCATATATTTCTAGTCATTTTCTTTTTCTATAGTTTTAGTTAACTAATGATTTCTTTAAATCACTATCCAAATCATAAAAAATGACATTTAGTCCTCTCTATCTCAGACCACACTCATCACTGAAACTAAACTATCTAGCTATTTACTGCTGGCCAGATCATTAATTTTCCTGGGCATACTGGGCCTATCTGTATCACAGCTAACCCTAGTCCCTCAGATCATGTTCACATGGGGCCACACGATGAAATTACATGATACTGCAGAGATGACTGAGAAAATTAGAAAACATAGGGACACCTAGAAGTATCAGGTGACATCACATGATGCTGAGACAGATGTTTTTGATGTTTCTGTGACCATTTTTTTATTTGGATTTATCCTTACTGACTTTTTAACTTTTCACAGCGTTTGTGTCATAATGGCCTTAAATATATTTTCCTTTAAGTTCCTAGAAGAAAGAACTGCTACACATTTAAAAGTCATACAGCAGAACTAGGAATATGGAATGACTGATTATTATGCTAGAAATAAAATCAGGAAGGGAAAATAAGCAGCACTGTTACTGCTCTCCCTTCGGTTGAGTCTGAAGATGAGTGACAGTCCATCAGAAAAGCAATGATGTCACAGAATCAGAATAGGTCAAAAGAAGGTATCCTGTGAGGATGCCAAGAGGAGTAGAAATGAGTGAGCACAGATCCTCAGGAGGTGGTCATTGCTATTGCTTAATGCAGTTGCTGCTTTTTCTAAGGGTTAGTGTAACTCTTTAATGAAATGGAAACCTAAAATTACAGTTGAACATTTGGGAATCTGAGACTGGACAGTTACTTTTGCTCTTGCAAATGATGCAGCTCCTTTTCCCAGTCCCTGCTTGGTGAATAGTCCCATTCCACCTCCACTGCTGCAACATAGTAGGTCCTTTCTCCCAAATAGACTGTGGGATCCTCAGAACGCTGATTGCACTGGTTCACAGTATATTTTTGCTTCATACCGCCTGTATAGTGATCTGTTGTAAGACACTCTACATCAAAAGTCCCTGCAGTGGCAAAATAGAAAACTTGTCAATATTTTTTGTTGATGGTAGTTTATTTATTATGATTATTTTTGGCTTTTCAAGGCAGAGGTTTTTGTGGCTTTGGAGCCTTTCCTGGAATTAGCTCTTGTAGATCAGTCTGGCCTCAAACTCACAGAGATCCACCTGCCTCTGCCTCTTGAGTGCTGGGATTAAAGGTGCGCACCACCAATGCCCAGCTGTCTTTTTTTTTTTTTTTTTTGATCAGTGCTTTTATCTCTCAAACTTATGGAGCACAGCTCTAATCCTCACACCACCCACTGCTCCTTCTTCTCCAGTGACAGAAGTCTCTCACTGTTCTAAGATCCAATGTGAGGTGTTTCTGTCTCTGGGCATCTGCTATTCCATCTACCTGGAACCTCATAGATGTGCTCAAAGCTTATGTCTCAAGAGAGAATATCTCTCATTATTATCCATCACCTTTCTTTCTTGCTTTTTTCATGAGCATGAAACCGATCTTAAGTTTCACACAGTGAATCAAGAGAGGCCACAAACAAGTTAGCATATTTTCATGCTATGAATAAATTTCTTTCCCCTAACAAGGCCCACAGATGTGTCTAAATGTGCATGGCAACAGCAATTGTATAGAACACCCAATTGCAAGCAGTCAGTATGCCAACTCCACATCAAAGCTGCAAAGACTGATGAAAGCTTACATGCAGAAATCATTTCTTCTAGCCTGCTTTATCACAGTTATGTTTAAAAGGACCGAGAAGGAACCATGTCAGAGACTCTGCTGTTTGAAACAAGGAAAACACACATACACACAAATATACACACACGTTCTTACATACATTCTACTCCTGCTCCACCTATAAATAGGAAGAGGGCCACCTGATGTGTGCATCAACAATAGTGACCCAATTACTCTCTTAAGAAAAGGTCTGTTTGGGAGGCATTGAAAGAATTCATTGCTCTGTATGTTTTTCAATAGTATTTTCAAAGAAAACCAATAAATCTACTGTCATGACTAGTTTTATGTTAGTTTGACACAAGTTAGAGTCATCTGAAAGGAAGGAACCTCAATTGAGAACATGCCTCCATAAGATACAGCTGTATTTTCTTAATTTGTGATTGATGTGGGAGGTTCCAGCCCACTGTGGGTGGTGCCATCCATGGGCTGGTAATATTAGGTTCTATTAGAAAGCAGGCTTAGCAAGCCAGTAATCAACACTCCTCCACATCGTCTACATCAGCTCATGCACTGTTTGAGTTCCTGTCCCATTTTCCTTCAGTGATGAACAGTAATAAAGAAGTGTAAGCCAAACAAACCCTTCCTTCCCAAGTTGCTTTGGTCATGGTGGTTCATCACAGCAATCATAACCCTAAGACATTAGCCAATAAGAGAAATATACCTTCTGTATCAGGTCTCATAAGAAGGGTCAGACTTGTATGAGGGAAGAGGTTTGCAGTGTCTCTTCTTTCTCCCTTGGACAGATAAGTGTTTCCTGAAAAGTATATCCCATGTATATCTGCTTCATTTCCAGCACTGAACAAATACCATACAACAGAATCTCCTAGACACATGCTGAGGCCAGGCTGATTGCCATACATGAATCCATTGATAGCTGAAAAAGTTGGAGGAGGGGCAGAAGAAAAAGGGTTGAAGATAACATATCCTATTAAATGAAAACAAATTCCTAATGTTACTTTTTAGTGTTAAGGACACAGTCAAGTCTGCCCATTGTTTCTGTGTCAGAAATGCCTTTGCTGTAACAGACCCTGGCTGCAGGAGCAGGTCTGAGTTCACAGAGCATGAAGTGCTGTGTCCCTACAACACAGTTCAGTGTTTTCAGCTGGAATGAGATTCCATGCAGATTTTCTCACTTCTTTCAAAATTCGTGTTTGTGAGCGACGACATCTGTAAATAATAACAGCTTTCCCTGGGTGTCAGGACACGGGGAATGTATTTGTTGTTTTACATGAAAAATTTCCTGATTCGTCTTGGAAAATGGGGACAGTCTTGTATAGGAAAACTTTTCTCACTACTGTTTCCAAAAGAAAATAATTTTGTCATGTCCAAAATGCAGAATGTAGAATTTAAAGTAATATTGTAAATATTTTGGGTAGTGTGAGTAGAATCATTCTAGCTTAAAACACAAACAAAAAAACAACATCCAAATAACAAAAACTATGAATTTGTACTGAAACTTTACAATTTTTACTTCTGACAGCTACGGCAAATGCTTATTGTTCTTTCTAAATGGCGTGGGTCTTTGGAACAATTAGCCCACCATCTCTGAAAACTAATCAAATAGAAATTAGCTAAAACATAAAAGAAAATCTGATGCTCATCATCACTTAAATAAATGTGATATAGTTTTCCTTGGGTGTTAGGAGTTTTAAAAGTTGCCAGTTGATTCTGATGAGCAATCAAATGTGAAAATCATGATGGCAGACTTCATGTTTTTGAATCACAATGAAAGAGTTTATATTTTTGGATAACTGGAAATAATAAAAGGAGCCTGTCATTAATAGGTTACAAATGAGTGATGTGGGAGTGATTTCTTATTAATAAAGAAACTGCCTAGGCCCCTTGATAGGCCCACCCTTAGGTGGGTGGAGAAAGCAGAAGAGAATTCTGGGAGAAAGAAGCTGAGTGAGGAGTCGCCATGATTCTCCCACTCCAGACAGACACAGGTTAAGATCCTCCCTGGTAAGCCAGCTCGTGGGCTACACAGAATATTAGAAATGGGTTAGAACAATATGTAAGAGCTAACCAATAAGAAACTGGAACTAGCCGGGCCAGGCAGTGTTTGAAAGAATATAGTTTCCGTGTAATTATTTCTGGGCATAAGCTAGCCATGCGGGCGGCCGGGTGCCGGGGACGCAGCCCCGCCGCTCCTAATTCAACAAATTAGCATTTAACCCATTATTCTCAAATTGAGCATGCCATCAGAATCAATTAAAGGATTTGCTAAATACAGATTCCCAGAACATATTGCAGTGTTTATAATTCAGTAACTCAAAAGTGGGTCCAAGAATTTGTAGTTCTAACAAGCTCTGGGGCAAAGCTGAGACTGCTGACATAGGGATCCCTAAAACACATTCCAGGGCCAGCCAGATGGCTCAGCTGATAAAGGCACTTGCTGTCAAGCCCACCAAAACTCAAATTCTGGGAAGAGAAAACTGATTTGTGCATGTTCTCCTATGACCTCCACAGACAACATGGCTTGTTTTATTTTTCTTTCCTTCCTCCTTCCCTTCCCCTCGCCCCCTAAATAAATGTTTTTTTTTTAAAGGTACATTTGTCTCATTAACATGTCTGCTACATATGGTTATTCTGAGGGCTTTTGTTTGTTTTAAAATTAAAGACATTGCTTTCAGAGCACCATTAAGTTGTTTATTGAATAGTAATTTAAAAATCTGCTCACTTTGGATTTAATTGGTACTATTACCTATGTACTGCTGAAGTACCTGACAAGTGGAAGAGATGTAGTACTCACAGTGCATCTTATTAGACTCCTGGAAGTCTTCATCTTCCTTATCCACATGATCAGGTGCAGTTGTGAACATTCTGATATTATCATCCAAGAGTAAACTCTCATTCTCATCAAACACTGTGGGAAACAAGTAGAATTCCTTGTCTACATCTTTCTGCAAATCAAAATAACAATTAGGTGAAGATAAAGTGTAAAGCAAAATATTTCTATATACATAATTGTCTGGTACAAACCACTTTAAGGAGTGTCAGCAGAAGTTTCTGTTCCCCTTTAATATTTGGTTCATGACAGGTTCTACTTGGTCACCAAAGTTTTCACTGGTGTCTATTGAGGACTCATGCTTTAGTAAGGTAACATGAGCATCTTGCATCTAAAATTTCAAATTTCCTTCTTCCTCCATGCCCACATTGTCCATACAAATTGAAACCATTAAAAAATAATTTACTCAAATGGAGGTGTGATTTAGATTTGAAATGTCCTGAAAGCTATGTGTTAATAGGTTAATTCCAAGCTGATGGCATTATTGGATTGTAATGGATACTTTAATTTGGGCCCAATTGAAAGGACAACGTCACTCAATGAATTTTGTAGCATATCTCTCCCTCTCTTTTCCTCCCTCCCCTACCTCCCTTCTCCCTTCCCTATTTTCTTCCAATGTCTTATACACACCTATTCATGAGGATGAACAGGTTTCTTTGACCATATGCATGTCTGTTTCTCTATAGCTCAAAACGGAATGGAGCTAGCTAACTGTGACTGATCCCTCTAAAACAAAAAGCTGAAATAGACCCCTCTTAAGTTATTTGTCTTGGGTATTTTGTTGTCCTGATAAAACCTAATGTGAGAATATCTGTGTGATGGAATCAGGAGAAAAGACTTCTGAATCCTTGAAACCAGTAAGGATACTTATAATCCACATAGATCATCTTCAATGAAGAAATGGCATGACAACGAGCTGGAAGAAGAATCCACACAACATTCAGGCAAATTAAAACAAAATGAACAATGAAGTAGACGAACTATCTAGTTTGGGGGATGGTCCAGTCATTCTGAAGACAATCAGTCCATGGAATCAAAGCAAATGAACTCTCAAGAAAGAGAATACTGAAGTCCTGTTTTTCTTTCTCTCATGATTCATTCAAGTGGAAAACATGATAATTTAAAGTGCAATAGGCCAACTAAGGTGTCGACTTGAAGGTTAGGGTGAGTTTCTGGGTAATTTACATTTATGTTACTACATAATGTTACACGAGCTACATTTATGTTACTCGAGCTTCTGAAGTAACTCCAGTAAAGGTAAAGCTACTGGTTCACCAAGCTAGACATGGGTAGGATCATTTCTTTGGCCCATCAGTGGTCTGTCTGGGACCAGCAAATACTTGTTCTCTTCTCTGTGGGAAAGGTCATACTGTAGTAACCCAGACTAGCCTTACATGTGATCCTTGTTTGTTTGTTTTATTGAGATAGGGTTTCTATATAGCCCCTGTTGTCCTGAAAGTCATTCTGCAGACTAGGCTAGCCTGACAATCACATAGATTCACCTGTCTCTGCCTCAAAAGTGCTGGCATTAAAGGCATGTGCCATGATACCTGGCTAAATGTGGTCCTTTTCTCTCTCAAATACTGGGGCTACCATCATGTGTCTCCATACCCAGTTTAGGAGATCCTATCTATTTAATTTTGTTTGTTTGAAACAGGGTCTCATGTAGCCCAGAATTGCCTCACACTCTAAGTGGCTGAGAATATCTAGAGCTCTTTATTTTTATGCCACTGCTTCTCAAAGACTGGAACTACAGCTGTGTTGGATCACCTGACAGGATCCCTTATCTTTAGAGGTACAACATAATATATTTTGCGGACTGAAGAAAAATTATGGGATTATAATGATGAATTAAGCATTTATTTTTTTATTGCTAATTTTATCACACAATACTATGCATTCCATTTATAATGCAATTTCTGATAAATTTGAGGTATTTCTAATGGAAAAATATGCGTAATACACCTTTAATGCATGATCTTACTGTGAGACCCAGAATGGTTTCACATTTTTGATCCTCCTGCCTCATCTTAGCCTAGTATTGAAATTACAAGTGTGTACCACTGTAACCAACCATAATAAAGAGCTTATAAATCTGAGGAAAATTTAAAATAAGACATATGTAAAATCTTCAGTGCCTTAAAGAAATCTCCTTACAGTGATAATTTAAAACAGATTGGAAGTCATTTTCACTCTCCCCAGCCTGGGCTTACCTGTCTCCCATTTGCAAGTAAGCTGCCTTTCTTGCATATTTTCATTGGCCCAATAAGCCCAGTGAATAAATCTTTGGTGGGGTCTACACCAGAATAATACATTCTAGATAAACACACAGGATCTGCATAAGTGGGTCCCATTTCTTTGGGGACAGTCCATTCATATGTAAAGGTTTCTTTGGGTGCCACATGGGAAGATGCCTGAGGATGAGGCACACCTACAAGAAAGGTCACAGCAGAGAGGTTACATTTGTGTTTTCTAATGTGACTATTGAGCCACAGAGTAGGCTAAATTTTGTAATACACTTCTAAATCCCTTGATCCCAATTAAAATATCACCCCCCATGTGTTGTCCTGTCACAACTGACACACTGGTGTGATAAACTCAGGAAGGCCTCAACCCTGCCCCAAACCTCTTTTTAGGATTAACACCCGATTGTGTGCACAAAGAGGGAATATGTGCATTTTTCCCCCAAGAAGAACTAATATTGAAGGCAAGTATCATCTCCTCTATCCTATCAGCTAGAACGCTGCCTGGCAGTAGGAGGTAATCAGTTCATTTTCTGCTGACCAAACTGACCAGAAAGTGATTCTAGAATTGAGAGAAACTTAATCTGTGATCCCTTGCAAATTATCTAAATTTTCACTTGAAACTGAATCCAGAAAGCCTCAATAAGCTGCCTACAGTCACATTGCAATTGATGGCAAAATCATGAAACTTCATTAGAAAATCTCAATAACAAAGTATTAGAGTATATCTACATTATTGAATATTTTATATCATTAAAATCATATAATTAAATCCTTATAACGTTATGAGTGCAAACATCACAAAATTATAATTCCAGTATATTTTTATACTATGAACTCAATCATATTTAAAGTATGTTATATATACACAGAAGAAAGGAGGATTACAAATACATGTGTGTATATGTGTGTGTGATTATCTATGGAATTATAGATTACTAATATTTTTGGTTATAGCTTTCTGTACTTTTAAAATACCAAAAAGTGAGTCTCTAAGTTTAACGTTGAAAGAACTTTTAATTCCATCCATTTGCATGCAAAATTCGAGAAGTCATTGTTTATTACCGCAGCATAGTACTCTAATGTGTATATATTCCACACTTTCTTCATCCATTCTTCCATTGAAGGGCAACTAGGTTGTTTCCAGGTTCTGGCTATTACAAATAATACTGCTATGAACATAGTTGAACAAATGCTTTTGTCATATGATAGGGCATCTCTTGGGTATATTCCCAAGAGTGGTATTGCTGGGTCCAGGGGTA